>NC_139647.1:12631155-12713655 GCF_964638095.1 Poromitra crassiceps | reverse complement strand
ATACCTCAGTTTTACCTTATGATACTATACCAGCCCAGTAACACAAAACTATCTAGTATCCTGTGAAACCCCCATTAAAGAATAACTATTTCCTGATTACTACTGTAATGTGAAGGATATAGTCCTCAGTATTGAAGATTAATGGCTTACATTATGCATATTTTGTTCTGTTTGAATGTGGCTGATACGAGCTGCTGTAGTGGATCTAGTTGTTGTTGATGAGTTGTTGCTGATGGATGAACTGACAGGAGGAGGTGGAGATAGATTTGCAGAACTGTGTCATAGGTGAATTACAGTATGGTCGTATATTGTGGTTTGTCACAGTGGTTATGTGTGTGTTACTGCCATATTAGTCTAGATCTCTGCACCTAATGACAGTGTGCCACTGTATTCAGCATTCCGTTTAGATTCATGAACTAACTCTTTTACACCAGCTCTGCTGTGTGAAATACCATTTTGCATTTTCTTTTTTGTCCCTTGTAGGCATGGGCACGATAATCGATTGTTAAGAATTTGATCGATAGTCGATCTTTAAGATTATTTTTCTTTAAGAATTTTCTCGATCACATCGAATTTGATCGATCTAACGTTTACGTTGGTAATAGGTATCAATTCAAATATAGGTTGAATTAATTAATTTCACTACGTGGCAGCAATGAGACATCTAAACCAACCAGGTGTGCAATTAACTTAACATAATGATTGTTTGATATCATTGATATGATGTCATATGATTAGTAGGAATTGAATTGTTTGTAGTACCTCAGTTGGTGAGCTGGTAGAGAGAAACCAGATTGCCTCTGATACAGAATAAACTAAAGTAAGAGTTCTTGAGTCAAGCTCAGATGCTCTTTTTAGTTCCAGACTGTAACACAACTTCTGTCACAGGTGAAGTGGCAAAACTGTTCAAGCAAACGTCAGTGGACACAAATGAGTCTTTGTTTGTCTTAATTGGCTCTTTATCGTTTGATACAGTACATACAATGGCCCACATTGTTGTGACTTGTGAGATTATGTGGACGTGGTTTTCAGCTTGAGCTCTGACATGGTGAGCAGGAGTTGGCCTAACCGGAAGTGGTGGAGCAGGACAAACATGTCTTGTTAGTCACTCGTGTTAACGTATAGCCTTCATACAAAAAATGAATGGAATTTGGGTGGCACAGTGGCTCAGTGCTCTGTTGCATCAGAGCAAAAAAAGACCTTGGGTTTAAATCTTGGTCCTTTCTGGCTTGCGTTTGTATGTTCTTCCTGTGTTTGGCTGGGTCTCTCCTCTGGGTGATCCGGTTTCCTCCCACAGTCCAAAAGCATGCTAACCTGGTCGATTAGTGCCTCTAAATTGCCCATAGGTGTGAATGGTAGTGTGATTGAGTGTCTGTCTGAGTCAGCTCTGTGTTGGACTGGCAAAAAATATATATATATATCGATACAAATCAATATTCATTTTGAAGGAACTGATATCGATTCATGAATCCCAATATTGATCTTTAATATAATGCCTTTTCCCGTGGATGCTTGAAGCTTTAACCCCGTTAGACTTGCATGGTTTGGTTCTTAGCGCAACAACATCTTGTAAACATTAATATCCTATCCTACTAATATAATTGAGTAAAAGTTGGTGACCCACAATTGCTCAACTGCGCATGCTAGTTGAGCCGGCGAGGTTGTGCAGTGGCCGAGCTGCGTCTGCATGTATGATATGGCATGGCGGCATGGTTTGTGTCTCTCACAGTCAAGCTTAAATCTAGAATTTAAAAAATGGTGAACACAGCCATGAAATTGATCGGCAAGAAAGAATCACTGACGCTCCAGTCCATCTTCGAGAAAAAGGTCATCAGCCTGGCTCATAGAGCTCTGACCGACCCTTCTCACATTTTATTTACTGAATATGAGTTGTTACCTTCTGGCAGAAGATTCAGAGCCAGCAGATACAGGAGCAACCGCTACAAGCTCTCCTTCCTCCCCACCTCGATTGCACTTCTGAACAAACAGCCTGCTCTTCCCCCAGGCTGTAGTAACCCATAGTTTGTAGGTGGAGGCACTTTAAGTAGGAACGGTAATCTTAGCCCCATGTTTTACCTTCCTATTTTATTTCTTTTACTTTTCATTTAATCTTATTTTAATGTTTTATTCTTTTATTCTTTTACTCTTTTATTCTTTTATCCATTATCCCGCTGCTGGGTTTGTTTATTGTTGATTTTATATTCTTTTACCTACAGGTATGTTTGATTTAAACAAATTGTGCAATAGGGCTGTGCAATTGCATGTCTCAGTTGGCATCTCCCCACTGTGTCTTAGTGCAATGCTGTGTCTGTCCTGTTTGTGTTTACTTGTGTTTATGTAATGCAGGATGTGGCTATGCGCACTTTTTGCCCAAGACAAATTTCCCTTCTGGGACAATAAAGTTTATCTCATCTCATCTCATCTCATCATCATCATGTGAGACCTTGAGGGCGATCCAACAAGGCACGGTAGAAATGAGCGATAGGGAGGAAGACAACGACGATGGCGAGGAGGCGCGGTAGGAATGAGCACTGCCAGTTCAGCGGGCGTGGCGAAGGATGCTAGAACGGAGCGCACTCTGTTTCTAGTTTGTAATAATGCTACTAATGGTACTGAAATATCGAATGGGAAATCGAATCAAATCGGGGACCTTGTGTATCGGAATTGTATCGAATCGGGAAATCAGTGGCGTGCGTTACCCAGCTCTACTGGCAACCTGTCCTCT
The DNA here is from genome assembly GCF_964638095.1 of Poromitra crassiceps. Classification (NCBI taxonomy): domain Eukaryota; kingdom Metazoa; phylum Chordata; class Actinopteri; order Beryciformes; family Melamphaidae; genus Poromitra; species Poromitra crassiceps. The sequence goes on along the minus strand of NC_139647.1, from coordinate 12,710,930 downwards.
AGTGTCTCCTTGCCTTCTGCCCAATCCATGCTTGGATAGGCTCCACATGCCTGTAACCATGAGAGGATTAAGCACGTAGAGAAAATAAAGAAAATAAATGAATCGATGGATGGACTACAAACTACACCACCAACACCGTAGTATGACGTGGTGGGGACTATCAGTTAATTTTGGATGCGTCCTTGACCCTCCCAAGTCTCGACACGCCCATATGCAGTTGCTTAAGCATACACTGAGCAAACAGGAACAGACCCAATTGGATCTGGGGTTAATTATCCCACCGCACATTTCAACATGGAAAGACATTAGCACACTTCCTTTTTGTCCATCGCTCGGTGAGAATCACAATATGTCATAATCAGTGTGGATGGGTTTGTATTTGTTTTAGCTGCGAGAGAGCCGATGCACCTCCAGGGCCCTGCACGTTTTCGGTCGAGGCGCTTGTAATGGATATGCCCACGTAGCTTGTTGGCCTTAGTCCCCACGCCGCGGCCGTACGCACACTGACAACGAGACCTAGGCGCCTAGATACTAATATCCACACTCTCCACAGTGGGTCTGTGTTCGCTGCAGCGGCCCGTCGTCCACAATGTTTTTTGAACTGACATATTGGGGAGGAAAGTCCGTCTTGATATCTGAGTAGGCAGCCCCGTAATTATCGCACACCTGTGTTTGTTGATTGTGAGGAGTTTCCCAGCGGTCCGGGGCTGAGTGGGAGGATTGCGGTTCCAAGCAGAGAGAGGTTTATCTTGGCCTTGACACACACGTGAAGCACAGGCAGCATGCTGGGGCTGCTGATCACACTGCATGGGAATTAGACCCAGCCGAGGGCCTTTCATGACATGGCACTTCGTTTAGAATGGGGTTCAGCCGTTACAGGTTTTCAAAGGTTGATATATACCCACATTTATTGCATTTAAATGATAACTCATATTTTGCGATGATATTACTTACAACTCTCTTTTTTTTTAATCCAGGATAATAACACAATAATTGTATTAGTAAAACATATTCATGCACATTACTATTCGTGTTGAAGTGGAGTCGTCTGTGGAATAATCTGATCAAAAATGTTGATTTACAATTCAATACAAGCTAAGGGTTTCCCATTGATAGCCTATGTCAGTGGTTCTCAACATGTGGTACGGGTACCACTGGTGGTACACAGGGCTCCCCTTCATACTTTCATAATGGTGGTCATTTCTGAGGTGGTACTTACTTGGTGTAAAAAGGTCGAGAACCACTGGCCTATGTAATATTTAACAGCTAAACTTGATAAATACATAAAACAACGGCATCATAGTAGTGGTGGGAGAGATAGGGTCAGAATTACTGGCAAACACATATTTGGTCATCGATCACTTAGCTTTTTGCAGAGGGATGTGGCAAGAATAGACTGGTAAAATTGGTAAAAAGTAGATTAATCTTGATGCTAGTAGTATTTTGAACAAGTTTGCTAAAGGACATCGTTGCTAGGCCTGTAGAAGTGAGGACAATCCTCGTTAGCATGTAGGAGCTGCTGGGGTTTTGCTGTAATGTGGCTTTGCACTTTTCCAATTGCTTGTCATTGCATTTGTGAACAAAGGGCAGATTTGTGCAAATGCCACCTTATTTTGCTCACAGTCGAGGCATAAATCCCATTACTTCCAGTTGAAAAAGCAGAGAGGTTAAACAAACAGGAGCCCGAAAGCAGCCTGCAAATGGTCTAGATTATTCAGCGGCAGGCTATTTCTTACCTTCAGTTTTGCAAGGAATAATGTTTATCCTCTGAATAATGAAATGTATTCTTTCCTGTGTCAAAAAAAGAAGAAGTTAAAACGATTTAAAGCCTGTGCAGTTGTGTGTAGCTGTTGGATTAGTCTGCTCAAATTAGCCTTTTCACTGGTGTCCACAAAGGGCTAGGTACAGCACATTAGAAAGAATGTGGGCTATCCCCCCCCCCCCCCCCCCCATTTGTCATATTGCTCAATATTCCAAGGCTCTTTACCACATTACGACTGTGCAAATATAAATAATAAAATCAAATATATAAATTTGCTTTTCCTCCCCCCCCCCCCCCCCCCGCTCTCATTTCAGCTGGTACTCCTTGGAGTCCAGGCCGGGGAAGAAGAGCAAAGAGCGCGGTCGCATCCAAGTCAGCGTCCAGTTCATGAGGAACAACATGACCGCCAGCATGTTCGACCTCTCCATGAAGGACAAGCCCCGCTCGCCTTTCTCCAAGCTCAAGGACAAGATGAAGGGCCGCAAGCACGACTATTCCGACACGTCTTCGGCCATCCTGCCTCGCTCGGCCGGGTGCGACGCGGAACCCGGCCGCCAGGCCTTCGCCCCGGAGCCGCAGTCCCAGCAGCCCGAGGCCAAGGCCAAGAGGCCGCTGCTCGCCGGTTCCCATAAGCTCTCCGCTGCCCATTCCATGTCGGACCTCATCGGAACCCACTTTCGCCCCAAACTGGACTCCATGAACTCCATAGAAGAGAGTGGTGGTGAGGAGGAAATGCTTTCTGCACGATCACTCCATCATATACATTTGAATAATTGATGGGTATTTTCTCCTTGTTAAAGCAATTATCAGTTCAATTAGATTTCAGATTAGATTTTTTACTGTCACTTAGCACAAACCATAATAAATAAATAATAGGTTGATGATCAAATGCATACTTCACCAGGTGCTGAGAAATACTGTGACACTACTAAGGGGCGTCTAACCGGTATTGCAACACATTTCAGATACAAAGGCTGAAATCTCTTGTTCTAAAGTTAAAAATGCAAATCACAATGCAGTATTATTATTACATTGTTTTGCATGGTGATATATTACCTTTTAACTCTTAGCTAGCTGACTTGTCTACATTGTGAAAAATGTGACTTAATCTTTGTGTTAATCACAGGCTTCCATAACTCAGCTCAAGGGGAAGGGAGGGATGAGAGGGTCGATGTTGGTGCAATTCCTCCTGGTCGCCAATAGAGGTCGATAGCAGTCATGCATTACTTAGCACCCCATTAATGGGGAAATGAACCCAGTATTAACTTAAAATGATGTTTTTAGTCATTTTGTTTTTTTTGGCTTCATCAGAGGATTATTACATTATGTATTGTAGCAATTTCCCCTGATACTTCTAATGCCTGGATTAAAGATTTGGTACACTGTAACCTGCCTGACCTGAGAGAGGCATCCTCCCCTGCATTCTAGGTTGAGCTAGATATTAGTAACACTGATAAGGCCACTGAGTTTAAATCCCCAGAAGTAAGAGTGGAAAGAGCTCGTAGCCCTTTGAGACCAACATACTTGTCATACGCTGCTCATTATGTTACATTGGGTGCATTAGTTTAAGGCAGTTTGCACTCATTTTCAAACAGGTGCTTCTGCGGCAGGCAGGCTCCACCTGACATGGTACTGTATGACTCAGCAGCCAAAACAAACCCACATACAAACAATCTGATGAGTCGGCACTCTGCAATTCATTAGCCAAATGTATCAAAAGGAACATTCACAATATCCACTGGCAGTGATGTTCCTCACTTTTAGGGGCAGGTGTGTTTTGCACCCTCGCCGGTGTCCGCCGTCATGTGACCAGGGTGTTACCAGCCGCTCTGAAGCGTGTGCACCTTTTACGTCCAGTATAAGAAGAATTGAGAGTGAGGGCTCTTGGGATTTGAAGGCCATGAATGGGGAAACCAAGAAATCACTAGACGTGCTAGAAATCACATTTTCTGTGGGTCTATTTTATCTTTAAAAGGTCATTAAGTATTCGATGACTTTTATTGACCTCTATCGGCGAGCAGTTTGAATTGCAATAACAGGAGCAGAACTTTCCTCCTCTGATGTATCTCTCTGACTTCTCTGATCCTCTTGAGTTGTGGTGGCCAGTAATTGAAAAACAATAGTCACATTTTCACCATAAACATGACTAAGCTAGATAATTAGAGCAGAGATCAAACACAGACATCAAATGAAGAGCTAATGTATTACAACGCAAACCACAGTAATAAAAAAAGTGTTCCAAAACAGAACCTCTGTACCTGGCCAAGTTTATTGTCGAGTTATTGGTATTTAATAACAACCCTATCAACCCTACACCCATATATATTATATGGTTATTCTGTCTTGACAGTAATTGGTAACATTTTTAATTATTGCCTTTTATGTATGTGTGATTGTTTTTCCCCAAAGCTGATTTATTTATATATATATTTTTTTTCCCATAGGTTGTGAGTTGATGTGATGTTTTTGGCTTTCTCTCACAGGCGGCCCTCACAGGCGTTCCCAGAGCGAGGTGCCCGGCTACCAGGACGGCGAGGCACACGGTGACCCTTTCACTGATATCAGTGACGCCCTGCCGCAGAAGTATGCCACGCTCCCACGCAACCGCAACCCGTTCGAGGGGGAGCAGCAGGGGCAGCTGTGGGACCGGGCGGAACGCAAGGAGAAAAAGGAGAAGGTCAGCCTACTGGACCACCTGACGGGCAAGAAGGACCGCCGCAAGGGCGGCAACGGGGGGCGCTCAGGCAGCTCCGGGGACCTGCGCTCGCCCAACCCCTTCAGCGCTGACTCACAGGCAGACACCAACCCCTTCAGCTCCAGCTACAAAACCAGGTACTCCCTCGCTACTATGTTGGGTATGTGTGCATGCCATGTGTGTGTGCATGCATGCATGTATGTGTGTGTGTGTGTGTGTGTGTGTGTGTGTGTGTGTGTGTGTGTGTGTGTGTGTGTGCGTGCATGCATGTATGTGTGTGTGCGTGCATGCGTGTGTGTGTGTGTGTGTGTGTGTGTGTGTGTGTGTGCATGCATGCATGTGTGTGTGTGCATAGCATGCGTGCATGGGTGCGTTTCACCGGCATTGAGCGGCACTTTCTGTCTCCACTCTTGCTGCCTTGTACAGCTTGGGGGAGGGGCCTAGTCTACATGCTCACATCCGGGTGCGCTGCTCAAATCCCATGCTCACACATCTCAGCTCAAACGGACACACATGTCACTTATAGAAGCGGCTGCACTGCTTAAAATAAAACCTCTTCAGCTATAAGATGTTAGTTACAGCATCCTGGTAAAGTTTGGAATACTCTCTCAGTCTATTCTCCAGTATTGTTGTTCTGGCGAGCCAGTTCTCTGTTTCCTGTGCTGCACAAAAAAGTATCCTCGTTGGTGAGCAGCACTGTGGCTAAGTTGTGGTTGATCAGAAAATGGAAGGTGTCATTAGTGGCTCTTTAGAGAGGCTGGGCTTGATAACGGAGCCCTCTGAGCTATAGTAATGAGATCTTCTGGAGAGATAGACCACCCAATTAACCACTCTCTCTCTCACTCTATAGGCACTACTAGTCCATCATCTTTGTCATACAGTAGCTCAGTGGTCATTTATATTGGTGCAGACAAATACAATATTTAAATTGTAGTTGATGAACCTACTCACAACCATAGAAAAACATGGTGCAATCAATGCAGTATCTGATGCCTTGATCTAAACGATAACTTTCACACACCACCGTTTCCTCTAATATCCAAGCCAGGCTTCTATGTAAGTGCTCATCCTAGTTTAATATAACAAGGGTATTCATATAGGGTATTGATAAATTGTTGATAATCATACCCGTAATCATATCAGAAATCAAACTGTTATTGTATATCATATCTAATGCCTTCAGGTGAGTGATTGATGTGCTTATTTCCATGTGATTGTTTTGCAGTGATAAAAAGCCCACGGGGAATGAAGAGATCACATATGGCCGGAAGACCAGAGAGTGCTACGGCAAGAAAAAAGTAAGAACCAACGCACCGCCCTCATCATTCTAAAAACAGATGATTTGTCAGGTGATACTCATGACTGGTGGGGGAAAAAAACCCAACAGTTGCAAAGTGTGTAGTTGTTGCACACACGCGAATGTGCGGCGTGGACTTTTTAATTGAGAACTTTCAGTCACGTTTGACATTGCAGCTGGGCGACGTTGATCTCCGAGGCCGTGGAAATTCACATGTGCCACTCAACTAATTAGAAGCCGCGAGCATCGGTCATCATCTCCGATCCAATCATCATTTGAAGCGGTGTGAAATGTCGGTCTCTTCAGGTCAGGGCAGGCGTAGTAGTGGCGTTTTGCACCGATTCTGTAATTGGCGGATTTGGTTGAGGAAAGGCGTAAAACTGCCATCAGATGTTTTTCTTTTCCTTTTAATGATTCACTACAGTATTTGCACTTCACCTTTCCCCCCTGTTTTAGTTTGTCGTATTTAAAAAATAAACTTTTTCAAAACCCTAAAAGTTGGCGACCATTACGCTGCAAAAATTGCTATTTTACGCGATAGCACGAGCAGTGGCTAAAGTGACGGCTAAATGAGAAGGAGAATGCTGATAATGGCTTTCCTCACCTCTCCTTTCTGGGTGTTGAGAGGGCTGTCGGTAGCCACACATGTGTGTACGCCGCCGAAACATGGCAGTTCCCATTTCCTCTGCTTCAAGGCCCTAATTAAGCACACGCAGGGGGGGGGGGGGGAGGGAGGACAGCCAGATATTTCAAAGGCCGGAGCTTTGAGATTCTCAAAGCTGAGCTCATTAGAAACTGTAATGAGACAACTGGAGAATGCCAAGTGTGCAGCGCCTTATCTTCCTCCTCACGACTGATCGCAGAAAAATGGTCGTCATTACTTTCCCAGTCCATGGTCATTTCCAGGCCTTTGTCACCAGCCACTACAGCTCTGACTTGATTACAATGCTCTGTCTGTGTGTCTGTGTGTTTGTGTGTGTGTGGGAGGGTGAGTGCACGTGTGCGTGCGCGTGCGCGTAAACATGGCCGAAACTAGCATCCACTTCCTTATGGCTGTTGGTTCTCTTATTCCTGCTCATATGGCCTTTGTGGTGTGTGGGTGGGTGGGTTTGGGGGGGATAGGTTACTCAGCTCCATTCTCGAAACCCACCTGAACATTTAATCTTGGTGGCAAATATTTCATTTTGGTTACTTTGTATCCCCTCAGTAGCCTACAACTGTATATTATACTATATGCAGCGATAAGATACCTGGTGAGCAGGCCCACTCTGCATTGTCTTTACACAGACAGCAGTGGAGCAGCTTGAACAGTGCCTGGGAGGAGTGGAAGCTGATAAGCCTGGTATTTTAAACAGGGTGAAGGCTTTGCTGCTCTATCCGTTCTGGGGGAGGATGCCCAGCACTGAAGCGATAAAGTGGTCCCTCATTAAAAACCATTACAGCTCTTCTTGTACCCGCGCAATATGATCTGCACGTACCCAAACACAGCAGCCTGTCCAAATAGACTGTCGTCCAGAGAGCGAAGCTAGGCTTGGGTTGCATCCTTACTTCGTATTAGCCTCACCTTTCATTCCAGAAAAATGCGGCCTGGCTTTTCCCCTAGAAACAAAATTGTGATTTTATTTGTTGATTATTAGTTTTTTTTTAAATTAAGAATCTCGATTAGGTTATCAAAAGAGCTGGCAGGCTGGTCACAAGTTTTTGCCTGATCCATTTCTAGGGGGAGATTTTTTATTCTTTTAGATGTTGGAAAGTGAAGCAATTAACAACTTTTTCAAGAGGTTGTCTTCTTTGTAGCGTTGAAGTCAAGCCCCATTAGAGTGGTTAAACTGTCCGCGATGTATTATCAAACACTGTTAGACACTAATAGATCACAACATCTGCCATAAAACTCAGTGACATGTCAGCGCTGAACTCCTGGAGAAGGGTCTCATCTTATCAGCAGCTCTCAATTAGCCTTGATTAGCAACAGGGAACAAAAGATAAACATGACAGTTTATGTCACATTATGCCAACACATCTAATTAGTCTGCTTTCTCCATCGTATTGTGAGCGAACGCAAAAGTGAACCTTTTGCTCCTGCCTTCATTATTCTCAGACGCTGACATTTCACGGAAGATCATTCAACCGTTTTTGTTTACTTTTTTTTACAGAACGTGGCTCGTAAACTTTACAGCCACGTTCTGTTTACAGTGTAAACAGTATGGCGCTGCAAAAACATTTAAACTCCAAATCTGACGAGGCTGAATTGAAAAGATAACTGTTTTATTTGTCATTATTTATTTATTTATTATTATTATTATTATTATTATTATTATTATTATTATTATTATTATTATTATTATTATTATTATTATTATTATTTTTTTTTTTTAAGGAGATAACCAAGGAGACCGTGGCCGCCTATAGCAGCTTATCGTTCGAGGAAGTCGTGCGGGAACTCATCAAGCAGAAAGAAGTGGTGAAAAGGAAAGACGGCCACATTAGGGAGCTGGAAGACTACATCGACAACCTACTGGTGCGCGTCATGGAGGAGACGCCGAGCATTCTACGGACACCCTACGAGCCCAAAAGGAAGGCGGGTAAAATTTCTAAAAAGTAGGGTGCAACAAAAAGCAGGAGGAAGCGGTAATAATGAAGGTTTAGTGGTAGCTCATGTCTAAGAAATATCAGTAAAATAAGTGGGAACAAATGGGATTGATCAATACCAAATTTATGGTTGTTGTATTTCTTTACCTTTTGAAAAAGTTTACTTCAATGGATGTAGTTTTTATATAGACATCTTTTTTATGTTATGTTACTTTTTCAGTTGATTTTCAGTTTTTTTTTTTTTAGACAGACTTCGCATCACTGGATGAGGATCATCGGTTAATATTTTTTTCCTTAAATGAATGAAGGGGTGTGTCATGTGACCTTGCAAAACAGAAGAACAACTTTCACACTCAGTTCAATAGACGCTTTTCACGGGGGGCATTTTGTGTCGAAAAGGCAGGGTAAACACAGGCGCAAGCAAAACACTAATGAGGGTTTCAAACTTCATGATTGGAAGTTGGAACCCCTCATTAGTGTTTTGCTTGGACCTGTGTTTACCCTGCCTTTTAGACACAAAATGGCCCCCGTGAAAAGGGTCTATTGTGTTACCTTGCGAAGTCGGACAGGTGATTAACTTGTTGGGTCTGCAGATGCCTGAAACTGAATACAGAGGGTTCCCGTCAACTCTTTGCTCGGTGGAAATCTCACGCCTTCATTGCCATCTGAAGATCAGATGCTCCTTATGGATATTTGTTTGTTTTACCTACTGACACAAGATGAGAGAATTCCATCAGTTGATTCAAGTCAAAGCAGTTTGTTTCTCACAAAAATTTGGCTTCGGTGTATCCTTAGGTACACCCGTGAACTCAACGCAGGCCGGCTACAAATCCAGCTGCCATCTTGTGTTCAGCCCAAAAAGCTCTTAAAGTGCGAACGTAGCCAAAATCATGTTTACCAGATGATCTCGTAGCAGTCGTTTGCTGGAAGATGTCAGTGGTCAAGTGGTGGATAAGATGGAACTGTAATTACGGTGTTTACACTTAGGCACAAGTCTTATAATTGCTAGCCAAACTACAGAACACACTTAAGCCAGTCATAGTATCAGCCTCCGAGCCGAGCGTCTTCCTCTGCCTCTCCCATGCTGCATGCTAGATGCAGATGTGGACGCTCTCTCTCCTCTCCGCCCCGGTGTCATCCCAAACGATTCAACGGTATTCTCACAAAGACTGAAACGCTGTTGGAGCACCAAGTCCCTGAGCGGTGTCTCTTGTCTGCTGGTCTGGTTTGTGTCTTGCTTATTGAGTCACGCGTAAAAAAAGAAGGAACAAAGTCGTTACATTCCTTTCATAAGTTATTGCAGTTTCTTTCTTTTGTGTTGTTGTTGTCGTGACGACTATCATTTAAGTTTCTAGGACCAAGGTCTAGTCACTTTGCTATGTGATCATAGTTTTACACTGAATAAGTGCAATAATCATAAGTTAAAAAAAAAAAAACTTGCTTTATATTCGGCTGGTGCTTGTTTACATTTTGGAATCACATCCTGGAGTTGAACTCATCTCTCACGTTGGTGAACGGATTCATTCGACTGGCTTGGAGTTCTTTGTTACAGGCGTCACTACAGATTGACCAGCCTCGATCTCGTTTCAGATATGTTGTTGGCTGAAGATTGTATTACGGTACCTAGCTGCATAATATGCTTGATCTTTATTTATAGATGTGTGACACTGCCCATTTATATATATCAATATTATTTTGATGTATGAAGTACTCTGTGGTAAGGAGGCTACTGTATCACAATATCCCCACCCCTTTCTACTCTGTTCACACTGTATTGGTACTAAAACAAATCTCAATCGATCTCAATTTGATCAGCAATGTGAGGATGTATTAAGGACTGATGCTGAAACAGTTTTATTATATTTAATTTACATTGAAATTAATATATACCGGTATTCACCTTTTTAATGAAAATGTAGTCACAACAAGCTCATTAAAGTGATATTTCACTTTAGCAGAACATTTCTTTCTCTTTCTCTCATTTGTAAACCAATACTATTGGCTGATCTGGGTATTTGTAGTGCTGTTTACTCTCTTTGTTTTTTGGAAACCTCATCCAAAAAAGTTTAAATTCTAACATTTATACAAGAGATGAAATGTGCTATCAAGCTGAGATATCACTTTAAAAAACAATTGATGTAATTTCTTTTGGGTTTAACAGCCCAGATGTCATTGCAGACACAGCTGTTTGACAGCCTACTCACGTATCGAAAGCTAGCTATTCTCCTTTCACTGTTCTGTGTCACCTTGTATCACCTCATTCTGATGCCAATGTCATAACAACATACAGCAGCAGCATGTTCTGATCACAAACAGTTCTCTCTCTCTTTAATATGTTAATGTATCAGTTTATACCGAAGAAATGTAAAGTTGGTTACAGGGCTGATATTAGACAGGAGCACTACTTAAAATGCTAGTACGATGATGAAGTTACTGATGTAATGGTTTACATTTTTACTTTGTTTTTCCCTATTGGATGGAAAACAGTATCATGTGCAGTGTTAAAACCATGCATTGCATTGTCATATATGCTTTCTTTTACTGCACCCCATGTTTAACAATGTATATATATATATATATCAAACTTTAATAATGATAATCTCTACTTTGTCCTCTTGCTGGTTTTCATTCACGTCATCCTCTGATTTTGTAAAGTGCACCTTTTACGCTGTATGGTACCAAATCACAGAAGAGGCAAAGAGCTACATTGTATCTTTCAAAAGTCAAAAACACTTGTCAAAGTTACCTGCTGCTGAGGAAGGAGTTATTTCACCTGAGGGTACCTGAGCCAAAATCTCCCGCAAACTGAATGTATTTTGGTTGGGCTTTGAAATGCATCGTTCTTTTAATGTATAACAATGTACACTAATAACAAGGCCATCGAACCTCGCTTGCCTTTGAAGTATTTAGTGTATCCAAAGAGGTCATTTCATTTGGGTGATATCCCCTCCTCCATTCTGTATTGTCATTGACATGTTTCAAGTAACTTATCACAGACATGCATGTTCACTTCATACATACAATACAGTCGTGTCATGTGTTTTTGGCACGACGTGACTTCCTTGAACCTTTTACAGTCAATTCCTTCATATCAGCACGTTATCTGATGGGCTTAGTGTTACTTCTGGCGGGATTCGATTTTTATTATCTTTTGGAATAGCAAAAGGTTTGTAGAATCAGTTTTAAAGGGCATAATCAGGAGTATAATATGGTATGAATGAAGAGGATAATGCGGATAAGAATATGGTTCAGATTATGTAAAGGGTCTCTTTATTGGTCATTGCCTTCTTTTGTTTGAAGTGTAAACTCTATATCTCTTGCATCATTGTTCTAGTCATTAACTGCTTTAACTAGTCTGTACCAGCAGTTAGCCTAGACCGCTCATTGATCATGCCAAGATCTTTTCAGACTTCCATTTTACATAGTACATAGTTTAGAAAGTCACTTCACCTCTCTCGATGCTTCTGCAGATCTTGTAGCGCTTATGAAATGAGTCCAAATGTGTTTGTTGGAGATTCAGCCAAAACACTATCCTGAACTTTATACAAGTTAAAAGGAAATTGTAAAAAAAAAAAAAATCTAGATAAAAGTGTGAAATGACAAAAGAATATCGCCCTACATTTAGCTTGAGCTAAATTGAGATTGTCATTTAATAATGTGACTCAGGCCTTTTCTTTAAGTTGTAGCTATGTTTCTCTCATTAGCAAAGCAAGTGTTTTTTTTGTTCTCCCCAGTATGTCTCGATGACATTTTAGTGGTTTACATTCTCATGTTCACATTTTGCCCTCGTATCCCATGTACTACTGAAAAGATGCAGCATCTGCTTTACTTGAAGGCGGGAGTTAAAACAACAGCCTAAAGATAAGGCCTGAGATACATGATATGAAATGTTGAACACATTTTGGACCGTGAGGTTCGTCAGTTCAAATAGAAGGGTGAAAAATTCAAATGAATGTGTTTTCTTGTCTTTTTATTTTTGACTTCTAAAATTTCCTTTATCCTTTGATAGAATTGGGTACTTTTGTTGAGGAATAAATCTAAATTAAAAGCATTTTGAAATGTTTTTTTTAGCAGAACAAAGTGTGCAGTCACATTGCAAAAAAAAAAAAATCCTTTCTTTGCTTTCATCCAAGAAGTGTTTGAATATTAAAAATTATTCAAAGCACTCAGTATAGTTGGAGGCAACAGGAAATCTGGCCGTGGCCTCTCACAGGTTTAGCTTTTTCAATAGTTTTGCACATGAGGTACATGTTATTTGAGTGTTGTTGATAAGTGTCCAACCCGGTGAAAATGTACGGGGGAATTCCACCGGCATTGAACCTTTTGACGAAGATGACATGACGCCCGAGTCGGATCTCACAATCCTCCTCTGGCGGCAGTGTTGAAGTCTTCTGCTGATAATATGACGCTGCTTTGCCACAGGGGCCACTTCCAGCTGCCAGACACGAAGACTTAAGCTGGAGCTAAATCCCCTGACGTTTCTTGTAATGTGGCACACGGTTTTGAAGGAAATGACGGTTTATAAAAAAAGATCTCACCAGTTAGCAGAACATCATTGAGTTTACAGAGTGATATGGCCCGGCCGACACAATTCTATACTATAAGAGTTGAGTTTAGCGAGTTGAGCTTAGGTCACCGACATGTTGGGAGACCTAAAGTGACTTCTACTCCCGTGACACTTTGTCTGGGAGAGACCTTGGCCTTCTTCTATTTCTGCTCACCTCTGAGGGTGGTAAATGCGTCTTGGGTTTCCCTTCCAATTACTCCGGTCACAGGCCTTGCAAAATACCGAGTAAGATTGTTCCACACTGTAAGTAAAACTTTGTTTGGGTACTTCTGCATGTCAATCATTTCTCGTGCTACGATTATTATGCAATTTTTATATTTAAACAAATGACACTGCATTTTCCTGATCATGCCACAGTTGCTAAATGTATTAGATCAAACTCATGATTGTACAGCGTGTAATTTTGTTCAGTGTAGCTTCCGAAGAAGAGGATGGCAGTAGACGTTTTTTTAAATCCCCCCACAGTGGGTGATATGCAAGACTTTTAAGAGTGGATGGGTTTGACTTTTTTTATGGTTGTAATTATGGAAACAAATTGGGGTTTAGATGATGATATACGTTATGATTAGGGGGAACGGTGTACTGCTGGACATTGGTGACTGTATGTAAAATGCCTACGTAAGCACTTGGTGGTGAAGGATTTGTTCATCTCCACCCATTCTCCACACAGTCAGTCGCTACAGTTTGTTTCCACTGTTTCAAACACTACGTTTATTATTAAGTCCCAATGATCCACTGGATGTTGTATGAAAGACACAAGCAAGATTGTATTGTCCTTTTCAATAAATTTCACTGTATTCAAAGTTAAACTGCTGCTGTTTTATTTGTTCAGAAGCAAAAAGATCAAAAAGCCTGTAAAGACATTGATCACATAATGAAAGTATAATTATTTTTTAGTACATACCCTATTTTGCAGCTGGTCTAGTTTATTAAGCGTTATATTTGAACTCTGATGCAAATCTATCATAAAGTGAATTGCTAATTTTAGTAGGTTCCCAATCCCTTATCCCATTGATACCTGATGCAGCATTTGCGTGTATATCCCTAATTTGTGTGTGTATCCCTTTAAGACCGCGAACCGTGTGACGCGGTTCGCGGTCTTAAAGGGATACGTCACACACAAATGCTGCATCAGGTATCAATGGGTTATTTTAACAGCTGTCCCATCTTTTTTTTTATTATCAAGTTTTTTCTGAAATGTATCTCCTGTTTTCTCCCCAATTGTACTTGTCAAATCCCCCCCCCCCCCTCCAACAGGTGCCCCGACCGACCAGAGGAGGCACTAGTGCAGCGGCCAGGACACGTAATCCAGCTTTCCACCCGCAGACACGGCCAAAATTGTGTCTGTAGGAATGTCTGACCAAGCTGGAAGTACCGCTGCCAGGACTTGAACCTGGCTCTCCGCGGTGTTAGGAGAGTGCTTTTACCTCTAGATTACCCAGATCCCGCCTGTCCTATCATTCTTATCAATTTAAAGCCATTCTCAATTAACAAACCCCTGATCTGCCTGGCAGTTAAACCGTATAGGCTTGTTAATTGTGCTGGTTTTTGTTTTCCTCGTACTCGGAGAGCGGCTCCTCCTTTTGTTCTTGGGAAATTCCCATGCCTTCCCGGCAAAAAGGAGAAGTGGCATCATTTGCCAACCGAAGAGCGAGGTGGCTTGTTAAAGCTCCACTCTCATTTGCCTATGTGTACGAGAAGTGTGTGTGAATCCTTTTGGGACTAGAAACACTTGTGTTGATTACGGCTGAGGCTTTTGTGGGTGAGCGGTGTTCCCCGTCACCCCTCCGTGTAGCGGGTTAAAACGTGACCTCTCTCCTGTCACCTCAATCTGGTGTGACTGGGAGATCTGTAACACTATGGGAACCTAGGGACTCCAGGAGAACACGGTTCACTCTCTTGAACTGATGTTTGAGTCCAGTTCACGACCATGCTAAACAAACCACCTGTGTTGATGGAAGGATTAGGTGAAACCTCTCTTTATTTCAAAGGGCTTAAATCTAACAAATTCAGCGATATTCACATGCAGACAGGTCCATAAATATGTAGTTATATTACAGTATATAATTCTGTGAATGTGCTGAACAGACGTTTTTGAATTTTAAGACTTAGCTGTGAATGAACAACACAATTATTCACAACTTTAAAGACTGATTACATGAATGTTCATCCTCTATTAAAAGGTCTACTTTGCTGATTTTCAACCAGCTTTGTAGTATCATGATTGCCCTAAGGCTGAGGCTATAGTTCAGTGATGATGTCATCAGTCTGAGGCTATATAAGTAATGGGAGTATAAGTACTGTAGGTAGAATCGGGAAGAGCAAGTAGGGATTGTGACAAGACTGATCATTGATGTCATAGGGGGCACACACATACACAGATGATGTCATCAGTGATATAATGGGGCACACGCATACAAGGAGGCATTGTGACGAGAATGATCAGTGATGTCATAGGGGGCACACATACACAGATGTTGTCATCAGTGATATATTGGGACACACGCATACAAGGAGGCATTGTGACATCACTGATGCAATAACATTTAGTGAGCAACACACCCACACGCGCCAATAGGGCAGGCGAGGCCACACAGCAGCAAGCGTAGCGGGCGAGCTATGGGCGAGGCCGCCTCTAGTTGCTTTATACCTTCATTTGCAGTACTTCCTGCACCAAATGAGGTCATAAGATGCAGGATGTACTGCGAATGAACAGGGAGCTCTCGGCCCATCAGGCAAGGTGGAGAGAAGATATATTGTTCATTTGCATAATACTACTGATTTGGTTATGATACAAAAGCTGGTTGAAAACAAAGTCACCTTTTAACTCCCAACTTAAACACAATAATTATTCTGTGTTGTGCGTTGACTTACCATTTAGTAAGTTTATGGTATTTGTGATCGAGAAGGATTGTGCATTAGGATCTTTGAGCACAAGTGATGGGGAGTTAACCTGACTAAAACGACATTATTGGCAACAGTAGCAGCAGCATGCCTTTCATGATAAATGTTTTATCTTGGTGCGTTAAGTTAGATTCCGTGTTGAAAGACACCGAACACAAATAAGTGTGTAATTGGGCTTTATGTAGGTGTCACCTGTTGTATTCATAAGCTAATTGGAATACTCATTGTCATCCTCACACATTCATCGGGCCGATCGAGTTTCACAGCCGCGCACCTTTTGTATGGCGGACGGCACGCGTCACCTGAACGCCTCCCTTAGATTAAAAGCCCATTAGTTCATTGTTCATTATATCATATGGCTGTAATTTGAGGAAATATCCAACAAACGTGTTATGCAAGATTGTGTGCAGGGTCCGTGGGGCGCGTGGACAGGCGTGCCACAGAGGGCCACCCACAGGTCACCTGCACTCCCCTTTAAAAATGGATGGGCGTCACAGGCGGGATCAGTGTCACCCCGCACGCGTCTGTGAATGGAAACGCCTGCGGCAATCATGGAGAAACTTATATGAGGAGAAATTTACCAGATGGATGAGGTGTTTTTAGGGGGGAAAGCAGGCCTATTTGGGCAGCTGGCCTGAACTTGTTGGCTGATCGGGGGCCAGATGTCAAGGTTAACCCCTCAGACTCCCTGGAGGATCAGACCCCACCCGCAGCTCCGACGCCGGCTACTCTGTCGGATAGTTAGCCAATCTGAATAGGTGCTTGAGATAAATCAGGTGTCAAACGTGCCCGAAGATCCCCACATTGTGCATTGTGTGTCTATTGTGTGTCTATTGTCTCCCTCTGATCGCTGCCACGCGTCTGGTATCAGGTGAACAAAGCCAGATGACAACCAGCAGAAAGAGACAATCTGTCATCAAAGCTATCACAGATACAGAACGATACAGACTTCACTCGGCTACAAAAAGTTTGAGATATGTGTATGTGCAGAAATAATTTTAGTCTGAGCTGTAGAAGACAATACATTTTAAGCCATCAAATACAGGTCCATTTTAATCCTATTTCTACTAATATTACAAATGAAAACAAACCTTCAGCTGTCACATGCTGTAAGTCCTTGTACCAAAAGCACAGATAATTCTAGATAGAAACAAATATATCAATAATATCAAAGCAATAATGATTAAGTGAAAGCCTTTCTAACTCTGTAACATGTCCAATGCTCATTGATTCATTTTGATCTTTACACAGCACATCAGAATAGCAAAGTGGTAAAATAAAGTTTTGTCGTTTTCCATACTTATCATTCATCAATCAATTATTTGTTGTCTCAGAAATTCAACTTTGGTCACAAACAGGACAATGTAGGCTACTGTATCTTTAATAATAATTGCTCTTTTGATAAAGAATTGAAGTTAATTCTTGTAGCATTCAAGTCCAGATAATGGCCACAGGCTCGAGTTTCAGCCTCATTTATTGTGGGGAAGCAACAGAGGGCAGTGAATGGCAGGTGGATCCATCATCATCCCTTCATATCCATCCTATTAATATCAGCAATGTTTTTCGGTGAAGTGCCCCTTTAACTGTGTTTCGGTTTGACTTATCTTAGGCCTACTAGTCAATGCTATTTAGGCCTAAACATTTTTTTCTAGGCTCTTTAGAGCCATTTGTAAATTAGGCCTGGCTACATCTGCATCAAACCTGCAAGCATGTGGAGCTAGGCTAATGTTAAACTAGCGTAAATGCTAAAATGTATACATTTGTTTTGTTTGTTGTTAGCTTGGTTGTTATCTGTCTAGCATTACGCTAACTTTGCTAATTACGGAATTGTATCCAATTGCGGACATTTCCCGTCGTCACTCGTAGGCTATTTCACAGATCAATTTCTGAATCTCAATCTTATAAACATGTCTATAAAATGTGCAACATGGGAAAAGTTCATTATGTGTTGTGAATGCCTCGTGCTAGAGAGACTGTGCAGATCCAGTTGTGTGTGTGTGTGGTTGCTGCCGCCGGCTGCGCAGTGCGCACGTCAGGTGCGCAACATCAAGCCACGAGACATTATCCACGCACCCCGTGTTTTTCTCGTTATGGAGGTTGCCTGCTAGCACCGCAGTCAATGTGAGTTTGGACTCGTTATTGCACCATTAAGCTCCTCTTTAGTTGTTTTCAGTTGAAGTTAATGAAGGTTACGTGTAGCCTACCTGTGGTTCATTCATTTGGCTGAGACAGTCGATTTCCCCGCTAATTAAAGCTGCTAATTAATTTGCCTAGCTAGCTAGCTTCTGTAGGCTAACATTAGTACCTGTCAATTCATGCTTGTAGTAGCTAATGATTTTGTCCTCTATCATTGCGTGAGAGGATGCTTCTTTTCATTTGCACAGTATGAAAACTACATTTTTATTTGAGTAATTGAGTAATTTACAGCTGACTCCTGATAAGAAATAACCTAATTGATAGGCTATGTCAGAGCTGTGATATTTATGAACAATTTCTTTGTCTTTTATTTCAGAAACTACTACCAAGTAGGGCCTACAGCTTATAATGTACCACAAAGTCAAACTCGACCTGGTTCATACAGTAGTAGTTCAGGGTTAAAACCCAACAGGTATAACAATGTCTGTTTTATTTGTTCAAAGCAACTCTAACTTTAGGTTACTTTTTTTTTTTTTACTTTGCCTAACCACATTTTAGACCAGTAATTTTACTTCTAAAATTTCAGGAAAGTAACAAAACGTTAACATTAGCCTGCTTTGCTTTTAACAGTTAACGTTACTCAACTTTGACTTGAGGCTGCATTTCAAATGATAGCCTATACTAACTTTAGGCTACTTTAATTGATTTTAAAACAGGCCTAGTTTAACCTCTACTTAAGTAACTTGACTTTTATCAGCAAAATAATATATATTCTGCTTAAAGTAGCCTACATTTTTTAGACCAATAATTTGACTTCTATATGAGTAACATTTCAGCACAAGTAACGTTACCGTTGGTCCTCCTGGAGCAGCGAGCAGGGTATGTTGGTGTGGGGAACAGGTTGAGCTCGTACGACCACACATGTCAGAAAAGCTAGCAGCCCAGCAGGCTGGTGAGCGGGCCTCATTATCACTGTCTGACCGGCACGTGCCGAGGACTTATCACCTACAACCTGGGAAACATGAGCTGTCAGCAGACCATAGGCTCACATTTAGTCATTTTTAGCAGGTAATTGGCACCACAAAGAGCTTCCGGAGGGATTACTGACTGTAGTGTGAAAGCAGCGACAAACTTCATGTCAAACCCAATTGCAAAGTAACTGATGATCTCATTTTGCCATCACCAACAACAATGAATAATTAGGTCGAATCAGTATCAGATTGACAGTACCCAGTAAACCTTGGGAAGTTATGCTGCAGTTAGATACACCAGCCTACTACTCTACAATACAACTTTTTTAATTTGTTTAATATATAAGATGTAGAGCATGTTACACTGCACTTACATGTAGTATGCATTGGATTTCGCGTATTCATCTTTTATGCTTTGTGGCATGCGGTTAAATGTTCCCATGCACTGACCAAAAAACAGCCAATTTGTGTTTATATTACAGTGGTTTATTATGCATGAGTTCACTTTTGAACTATGATTTGTGATGATCACAGCAGGCTAACTCAGCAGCAGGCGGGCACAGTGTCATTTGCATTGGATAGATCACATTAGAACTTCACTGCAATAGCTCAGTAAAGCCATGCTAAAACTAGAGTAATACAATCAATCAATCAGTCATCTCCTTACTTCACAGTGCAGGAGAGCTCTGCTGGAATGCTGCTAAGCTGCAGATGTACCAGCCAAATTACTCCAGAGGGGAATTACCAGGCCATAAATCCAGATGTCATAAGGATGGCTGCAGCCTTTTTCACGGTAAAAAAAGAAGAAAAAAAAAGCGCCACGCAACTTGTTTCCATTACCTTCAGAAAGAATGTCTCGCTCCGCATGAGCTCCGACTTACCGTATCGCTGTTGGCAAATCTAAACATGTTTGCATCCTAACATGGCCTCAAAATCACAGGGATCTCAGACCAAACATCATGGATGGATGTTGCTCAGCAGCACCTTGTCCTGACAGGTCGTCTGAAATGAATGATCTGCGAGACGTCAAACTGTGAGAGCGAACTAACAATTATCTCCAGCTCATTCATAATCCTGTGTAAATATGAGGCGTGTCACAGCCTGCAGGTTTTACCCGTAGCTAGATTGAAGCTTATAGTTATTGTTAGGGACGAGACAAGGAGGACGTTTTCCTTCTCGGGCCGTTACAGGATCTCCTGTTCAAGATGCATCATCATCACCACCACATGTTTGTTATCAAATCGAATGATTTTTAGGGACACAAAGCATGCCTTCACATTTTCTGTTTGTGCAATTCTCATGTCGGCTAAGTAGCGAGCAAACAACAGACATACAGTCTAGTCAACACCACACACTAACCACTGGCATCAGATCGTTGGCAGGTAGCGGGCGTCATTATTGCTAATTAAGATGTATAAATATGCTGTCTGGCACTTGACTTGTCGTTTGCAATGCGCCGTTTTTTCCATCAAACTCGAAAAGTGCCAAGGTAGACGCGGGCGAGGGCGTGAGTGCTGGTACTGTAGTGATGCTACAGTGTGTACGCTGTGGGCATACTTCAGCTCAGCTGCCTGGCATACGGCGCACTGACGCCATCGGGTGCCAGCAGCTAAACAAGCCCAGGTTTGAGAGGAGAGTGTTGTGTATTTGGGCTGAGCTCAGCAAAGTCTGCCAATGTCTTTGAGTGTCTGGCTTCACAGTCAAGCATACAGAGCTCCTTGTTGAGCTGCAACTGTCTGGTCATCTTGCAGATGATGGCAAAGGACAGCTGACAGCAGGGGGCCACAACTGGCAGGACATGACATCACAGCGCGGCGTTCTAATAGAACGTGTTGAACCTGTTACTTAGGGTAAGTGAATCAGGACTCAGCCCGGCCTGTCGTCGTTGGCTGGGCATTCTAGTCATTTCAGAAAATTGACATCAGGTTTTCCTGCCACCACCACCTTCAATTTAGTTTAATTTCATTGGGTTAGATGTCATCCCAACACAAGCAACAACCACCATGATTTACAAAATATTGAATTCAAACCAGAAATTGAAACGATTTATAAACAAAGGGCTACTTTTGATAGAGTTACAGCTGCACTAGGCCTATTAGCAGCAGGTTCTTGATTTCAAATGGCACAGAGAGGAAACTCTGGAAAAAAGAGAGAACTTCGATACCCAGAAATCATGTAATACGGTACGTCAGTAAACTGCACACAGTGCACTCGTGTTGCCTGGTCTGTGATGCTTTATACCCAAGGAAACCAAAGGGATAAGAGAGACAGCTTTCTCTGGACAGACACAGAGCACTGCTCACAGTTTGTGTTTCTTTTTTTCTTTTTCAATTCCTCACTTGAATTTTATTGCAAATAGGGTGAATCTACAGCTGATTCTGATTGATTTTTTTTTTTTTTTTTTTTTTAACCTTTATTTTACCAGGTAGTCATTTGAGATCAAAGATCTCTTTTACGAGCAAGACCTGGCCATTTTTTAACCTTTGGGGCATCTGGGTAGTGTAGAGGTAAAAGCACTGGAATCCCACCGTGGAGACCCAGGTTCAAAGCCCTGCAGCGGTACTTCTGGCTTGTCAGATGTTCCGTTCCTACAGACACAATTGGTGTCTACAGGTGGGAAGCGGGTGGGGTATGAGTGCTGGTCACTGCACTAGTGCCTCCTCTGGTTGGCCTTTTTGGGGGGAGGGGAACTGGGGGGAATAGCGTGATCCTCCCATGCTCGCTACATCCTGCCAGTGAAACTCCTCGCTGTCAGGTGAAAAGAAGCGGCTGGCCACTGCACATGTACTGTAGTCTACAACTCTCCCCAGATCGGCAGAGGGGGTGGAGCAACGACTGGGACAGGGAATTGGTCAAGTATTGGGAAGAAAATGAGAGAAAATTCAGAAGAAACGTGATTAAAATAATAACAAATTGACTATCTTTTATAACTATTATCGGGGAGGTTTGCTGAGCATGCTGGGTTTCAACAGGAGAGGGAGGGAGAGCCGAGGAGAGTTTTACTCAGTCACTTTCCCAGACAGGCCAGGGATTCGAGCCAGCAACCTTCTGGTTACAGGCCCGCTTCCCTGACTTTTGCCCTTGCAACATCATGTGGGGGACACACAGTCAGATGTCATCACTAAATCGCCCATAAATTCTCCATCGCAGTAATATCTGCTGTAGTTATAGGCATGTGGTTAAAGTCATCACCATCATGCCGTTCAAGCCACTGGGTGACCGCTTGTAGTTTGCGGAGAGAGGAATTGCCTCAGAATTGCCATGGCAGCAGTGATGGGAATATTCCTATTTATGAAGAGACATTAGAGGAAAGACATGCCAAGAAGCAGCAGTACAAACCTGACAGACCTGGATGGGGATCCCTCCTCTATTTTAACCGTGCAGGGGAGAACTGTCACTAACAGCATGTCATTAAACTGATATATTCTTTGGTTAATTATACTGTATATCAGTAATAGATACGTTTTGTAATTTTTGTAATTTTGAGGTAACTACCAACTGCCTTTGGATGATATAATGTACATGTTGTAAATCAAATGATACAAAGAACCTCATTTATTTCAAGTTAACATACAACAGAAAGTTTTTGTGAGGAACCCCAAATTGGATAGTTTGGTTTGGGATTTTTAGGTCCAGACTAGCAGTGATGGACATTATAGAAAGGTTAACATTCTTGTGATGAACCCAGATATTTGGTTTGACTGGTTTATGGCAGGCAGCTGTCAGAATGTGGTCATTAGCAACTCATTGAACATTCTCAAATTAAATATCATTCCTGTTTGATCATTAGTGGTATTTATTTTTGCTGTCCTGTGATTTTGTAACGACACCACAGATGGAGGTCATTTGAACAACTGGTTTGAAATACTTTTTAACTTTAGTAACCAAACTATATTTTTCTCTTGAGGGGAACTCAAATGTATTTCCAATGTGAACTAACTTGTAGCTTGTAAAATAGACTTCCTAAGTAGCTTCCCCAATACCTGTAAATCCCTGTCTACTTTTTACACCTTATTTTCAACAGAATAGTAATAATGATACAAATTAAGATAAAGGTAAAAAAACAAACAAATGCGCTGTCTTTTCACCCAGCCTGGTCACCACAATAAAAATGTTGGCATACTTTTCTGCAGTCCATTGATATGTACAATATCATGTTTCTGAAGCAAAAATGTGTTGCTTATCACGTTTCTAGATATGTGTTTATCAACGTTATACACATCATTGTAGAATCTGCTATTGAAATAGCATGGTGACATGCCATTGAATATGCATTCAATGATTGTAACTGATGTAATTTCACCTACTGTATATCTTGCATGCCAAGGTTTCTCCTATGCATCAATAGCATGATCTATTATCTGTTTTTCTTCTGCATGTGAGCAGCTCAAGATATAGTTCTACTGCGTGCTGCTGTGTGTGTGTGTGTGTGTGTGTGTGTGTGTGTGTGTGTGTGTGTGTGTGTCTGTGTGTGTGTGTGTGTGTGTGTGTGTGTGTGTGTGTGTGTGTGTGTGTGAATGCTATAATAAAACCACACCTCTGCGACAAGCACATTACTGTAAATGAGGGTCATGGAACAAAGCCATTCATTTCTCTGCGGTGCCTAATTAAGACACAGAACAATTAGGCAAATGACCAATTAATTACAATCCTCTAATCTACAAAAAGTGATTGGCTGGAAAGATCCATCGGTGTTCCTTCCTTGTAAAAAGAGAAGCTCCATGGGCATTCTGCACCAGACGAGATTTAAAAGGTCTTTAATCAAATTAATCTGAGATAAATAATGGTTTATGCTCTTACAAAATTGCTGATAGAAAGGATTACAATACCATAAAATACAAAGTAATAAGTTTTATTGAAGGGGATTCAAATATAATAATTCCCTCCCTCCTTGCCTCCCCCCCCCCTCTCTCTCTCTCTCTCTCTCTCCCTCTCTCTCTCGGCTCCACTTTGCATCTCTGTCATTCTGACTGGTATACTGTGGTTACAACTTACCCATCAGTGTTAATCCTTGTGATAACTACATTTGCTATGTGAATGTATAGTAAAGCATCGGTTATGTATGCTAATCCATGAAAATCCATTTTGGTAACATTTGTATTACCTGAAATTCATCGGAGAATAGTTCAAAAATGATGATTCTATTCAAAAATGATTTGAATCGAAATGTCTTTAGGTGGCTCAGTCCTTTAACACTAACCAATAATGTGCTGTACATTCACGCCAACATTATTTTAAGGTTAGTTGTCAAACTTTTAGTTTGGAATGAGACTCCTAAATGTGCTTCTCATCTCACCAGCGTATATAAAAAGCATGGCTTTAAAAAAAAAGCCAAAGTGAAAGTCTCAAGTCTTTGTAAATAAACTTTGTGTTTCAGAATCCCAACATCCCCAAGTGTCTCAGAAGCCGTCACCGGGACAGCGTGCCTAGCTGTGAGCGCACTAGCGACGGTTTATTTTTCAAATAGAAGCGCACTGCAAATAATTGTGAAGCACTTCTCCAAACAGTGGAGAGTGTGTGTGTGTGAGCCACACTGTGCTCCTATAGGCCATATGGACTATCACCATTAGGAACGTTGCATGCTCTTTTTCCAGCCTCCAGTATTATGGAATGTCTCCAATGTTTTCAAAGTGTCACATAGCTGCATGAAGACCCATCAAGCTGCTGGTGAGAACCTAGCTTAGCCTCTGCGGACCGCTTTTTTCTGGCGGGGTAAAAAAAACGCTTTGCAATTTGCAAGTGAGATGAGTTGTCAACCTTTGGAGACTTGTGCAGGTGGCTCAATTTGTCTCCCTGTTTTGATACAACGGAGGCAGTGAGTATTGGCACAAGTGTCGGTGAAGCTCTGCAAGTCGTTGTGAGCTGCGGGAGTGCTGCAATTAATTATGCCTCCGAAGTTTTGACATGTATAACATTACGCTGTCAGTCCCTCAGAGGGATGTCAGTCCCTCAGAGGGATGACGTTGATGTCTTTATCCCTCGGAGGTCACTGCCGGCTGTCTGTTACTCGCCATGCCGAGAGCAAAGAAAGAGGCATGGTCAAATAGGTTAGATAGAAGCTAGATCTTGGACACGTGAAAATAAGGGGATTGATTTCTCTTAACATGTGAGTGATGCATTGACTCAAGGTCTGTTAACTGTCCAGAAAGATAAACAAACTGGACTTTAAAGTAATAATCCGTGACATTTTCATATAAATAAATGTGCGTTTTACTACTCTCTGTTGCCGATTGATATAACACAATAATGATTCAACCGATAGCCAGTTCTTTTACATTTGCTGTTCTAAACACCCGTGTCTGGTAGCTCTTTCCTGAGAAACAGGCACACGGGAAGCGATGCGTTTAGTTTGTTTGGAATAAACAGGAGAAGAACCGAGGAGGCTCTAGATTAACGAGAAGAACTGGGTAGTTCGTTAACACGATCGGCGATAGGCGTCATGTCTGATCAGACAAAGAAAAGAGCGCCACCGGCACCTACCTACAGAAACTCAGACGTCATTATTGGAGACACTGTTTGATTGACAGGTGATCTCTGCTCTGAGTGCAGTGCAGAAACACACCACCGCAATGAGTGCTTGGTACCAAGAAGAAGAGCTGAGTGTTCTGAGGAAACCCCTTCTCACTCCCAACTGCTCAATGCTGACGTTTGTAGCACACTGGTGGTACCCCTTTTCAGTTTCACTTGTTCCTGACCAGACCGGTCCGTCTTTGACGGGTGGGCAGTGAGAACGTGTTGTCTGAGGAGCCCTGCAGCAGCTGAGAAGTTGTGGTGGCTATAGGTGCTGCTCGGTCTGGAGGGGTATGAGTTTGGAACATGCAGTCTCCTCTCCTGGAGCGCTGAACCAGAACCAAGTGGAGCGGGGCGAGCGGGCCACAAGAGCGCCATTGTTCTTCACATTAATCAAACTGAGGAAGGGCAGGTAGCATTTCCCGAGCCCACCCCACACGCACACCCTGCCAACCCGCCATGAATGGACTGCTTTTTTAGCTGGCAGCGATTGGCCACTGGAGCTCCGAGAGGATGTGTGTCTGTTTAATTAGTGTGATGAGCTCAGCGGAGTTTATGTGCAGTGTTGGACACCAGGTATTAACCCCTCGAGTTTGACCCCTGCGCTGAGGCGGGGGGCCGACCTCAATCTTGACATCTCTCTCTCCGCGCCGTTCTCCCGTTCCTTCTCTTCATTAGAGAAAGGCAGATTAGACGAGGGGGAAAGCGGGCGAAGAAAGTGGCGGTGGGAGGGGGGCGGGGGGGGGATGGAGCTTAGTCAGCCTCAGCCTTCGTTCTTCACCTGCTCACTTTGTAGGCTTCCCTTCTCAGATGAGGAGAATCATTATGGCAATGATACATCTCTAATGATGCTGTCATTAGGATGCCGAGTGGTGGTCTGCTGCAGAGCTGCAAGTTCTCCAACTCTTCACTCTAGAGTCATGTGCATAGACACACACACACTCACACACACACACACACACACGAGATTTGAATTCTCAAGGTCATCTCAATGTCATAAAGAAGAACCCGAGACAAAGGAGATGGTCTGTGTAGCGCGAGACAGGTTCAAAGCCCGTGACAAGCGCTTGCGGTTTCCTTCCCTGACACACACCGTAAACACTGGTGTAAAAGACACAGGGATCACTCGCTGGCAGCCGACTCCACGTACTCTCCGGATGAGAGGGTGCAAAATGTGTTAACATCACCCAGGGGCACCGTTTTCTAATTCATTTAACCACAACAGTGTTTTCCTAACAGCTGCAGACGGCAATTAAAAACCATGAAAAGATACGAAAACATTCTTACCATGCTAGACGCACTTTCCACAAAGGTAAAACAACCACTTCAGGCACAAATCAAAAGCTTAGGATATCACCCTTTTATCGGATTATGCACTTTATTAGTTTAGTGGAACAAACACAAGCACTTCGGGGGGCATCTACTTTAGGATTGTAAATGCCTCTTTTCCTCGCTGATGTTTGGTTTATTATGCGGGAGCAATTAATTAGTCAAATAGTTTTTGCTGTCTTTCTAATACTACCGGCTAATGGGCGCCGGTGACGCGGTCGGTGCGGGGAGTGCACATCCAAAAGTGAAAGGGCAGTTGGAGGGCATTTCCACTGATGAGTCTCGCTAATGATTTAGGAAACTAGTTTGGATTAATTCCATAAATGGCTAATTTGTCGACCCATCTGGCATCCATTTAAATGCTTTTTTAGGTCATGTGGCCCGGGTCCTGCATATGAGGATTTTGCTCGGATTATAACTGTAGTATAAGCACATTATGTGAGCAAGTGCAATGCATGCTACAGTGAAAGCAATGGTTATTTGATGTGTTTTTTTTAACAGGAAAAGTCTAATAGTATAATTCAACTATGTGGTAAGAATTCTACTTTTTCTTTGATAAACAACATCCTTTCTAAAGTCAGTGGGTGTTATTTTACTAGACTAAACAACACTTGTTTTCTTTCAGAGAGTGATTCATGCTGGGGTTTATGCTTATTATTAACACCCTTTGCCACTAAGGCAGCGACGAACAAAGAGCCAGAGTCACAGCATGTCAGCTCTGCAAAAAGCAGAGTGTTTGCTGCACCCCCTCTGAAAACACTTTATTAATTGGATTTAGATATTTGCAAAATGATCTATTTAATGGGATTACCGCTCGTATAATGATCGTATTTATGAGGGAAGCAATCCAAGCTTTGCAGCGGGGCTGATAATGCATTTCCAGCTCTTTGGCAGTTAATGTTGTGTTACGAGGAGGGGGGGGAGATAGAGTTTGAAGTCCCATTGTAAGCGAATAGGGAAGTCGGCCCCGGTGAAATGGAGCCGCGCGCGGTGGCAGGTCAACGCTCGCATTCCACAGGCCTGTCTGGACTGTAGGCTCAGACCGCTGAACTCCTCACAAGTTCAAGGCAGACGTAAAGACGGGATGGAGTGAGGGAGGGAGGGAGGGAGGGATGGAGAGAAGATAGAGCTGTACCCCACCTCCAAAAAAAAAAAAAAAAAAACCCTACCTCCCACCCCCCCACCCCCCCGGCAGCATAATGGCCCTTTCTTACGTCTTTATCCACCTCGATATCTCGCCGAAGCTTTTACAGACCCTGTTTCCACTTAAATGCCTGGAGGTAATGTCCTACCTTTTCTGTCCCTCCTCCCCACCCGCTCGCCCCATCCTCCAACCGCTCTCTTCTTCTCCTCTCTAGGAAATCTCATTTCTACCTGTCAAGTACAGTATTGGTATAAAGCGAAAAGCGATACCATAAGAAACAAGGGGAGGGGGGGGGATACCGCCTGCTGCACCATGGACAAAATGGCACAAAGAGACTATTTACAGCTGTTTATTGTGGCTCTTTAAATGGATTTTTCATGTTTGCTAACACATTTAAGCTGTTGGATGTTTTCCCTCGTGGAGGTTTTAGCTCGGTTTTGTATCTTTTCATGTAGGGTGTGGAACCGCTAATGCGAAAAAAGAGCAAAAAAAGTATACAGTATATGTAAATACACTTCTTTCTTCTTCTTTTACAGAGAGCGCAGACTTTAAAACATTAACATTTCAATATAACATTTGATTTATATGTGTTTGAAAAATAGGTCCTAATCTTTTACTTTAAAAAGGATGTATTCTCAAATGAGATTATGCTAATAGACTAGCATTTGCATAAAGCGGGTGGAAATATTAAACCAGATTAAAAATGCTGAATATTTAAGAGTTTTATCCACGCTGTTAGTCAACAAATATATTCATTCTCCCGGAGAATATTAGAGCCTAAATCTGACATTGTGCGGAAAGAGAAACTGTTGTTGCAGTTGCAGGCAGCGATCACCCCAACTTGTTTATTACTAACTAATAACTATCTACTACAGCATGAACGTTGACTGTGAGGCTAAACAGCATGAACGTTGACTGTGAGGCAGCTAAACCCTCACAAATTTCATTTGTGCTCCTCACGGCGTGTGGTTCCAGGGTCTTTGGAGCATTAGTCTCAGGTGAGGGCCGAGGCACAACATGTGAGGCGGACCACAAAGAGCGCCCTCACAGCCCTCCATTCAGGACATTAATCTGCAAACAAGTGTTTTTTGTGTCTCAGAGTCTTATTTTCATTGCCATCAATTTAGTACACAGATTGAAAGTGATTCAGGTTGTGCTCTCAAGTTGCATCCCCTTCCAGCCTCCCTCCCTCCCTGCCTCCCTCCCTGCCCTCCTCTCTCACTGCTCTGCCCCCTCAGCAGGGGGAAAGGCTGGCTGCTGCAAGTGCAGATGAAAAACGCACCCACTCCCATTGTAAGTTACTAAACAATGCATCAACCTATAAGTGCATAATAGGCTACAGCTCAGTGTGCTATATATATTAACATTGGGTAGGTTGGTCGGTTACTTTGCAGTCACTGGTTAATCAGTAATGTAATACAATGGTATTACCCAAACTGAACAATGTTATTTTCATTATTTCACTCACTTTGAGATTACTCACTACCAAGAAAAAGTAAATAAGAAATGTAACAATATAATAATAATAATAATAATAATGAATTGCAAAGTTTGGGGGGAGGATCAGGTTTACATACAAATAAATGTTCTTTTACATTTCAAAAAGACATAGCATTTAACCTATTTAACCTGCATGTTTAAATGGCTTTCTGAGTTTCTCCACAGAATTATATTAGGTAATGTAATCGAGTTACAACTTTAAGTATTTAGAATACAAAACACTGTTACCCTGACGACACACAACACTCTCTCGCTCTCTCTTTCTCTCTCTCTCACACACACACACACACACACACACACACAGGCGCACGCACACGCACCAACACACACACACACACACACACACACACACTCCCTTCAGTACCTGCAACAACTTATTTCCTCCCCTTTGAAACAATCTAATCTGGTGAATTAAAAGGGGAGCGAGACTGTCTGCTAATTCAAATAAATTCCATCCACTAAGAAGCTATTAATATAAAATATTCAGAATTCCTCTCAGACCTTTTTAATGGCGTATTGAAAATTAATAGTTTGCCATTTTGGAATTAATAGACTATTGCAGAGCTTTCTTGTTAATACAGTTAGTACAGTATATTTCCTCAACAGCATCTTAGATTATAGCGGGGTTATTTTTTAACACAAGTTATCCTGCAGTAAAACACCACAGCAGTTTATTTTAGCACTATGTCAACTATGGACATTGATATTGAATAAGGGATCAGATGTACAGCATTTAATCCTAACATTGTTTGTTAACTGATAAGTGCACATTTTGACTTTCAGGGGTTTCACAGCACGTTGTCCTACAGTATTTCAGCCTCCCCGCAGACCTGCAGTCATGGCAGTATGGAGCGGTAAGCATGTGATCACCTTAATTGACTTCTATGAGCAGTGAATCAAATGTGTGGCAGCCAGGCAGGCAGCACTGCAGCTCTTCTTTGCCATGTGCTACACACTGCCCCTTGTGGCGGGCTCCGAAACTGAGATCGAGATTGGGACTTGGCAGCAAGATCCTCTCTTTGCCCTGAGGCTTACACATTTGTACACTCATTTATTTATTGGCTTATTTGAATAGCTTTGCCGTTGTGAACTTTGGATATGTTTTTATTTTGTCTTCCTACAATACAGTGATATTTTCTCCATCTGGCAATGCGTCTACCCCCCGTGACAGCTTTCCTGCTGCACAGTTTAGAGTGAAAATGAACATTACAATATGTTATGCGAAAGAATCCCCCTCATAATAGCCGGGTCAGGAAGACTATATTAAATTAGTGTGAAAATTTGACATGCCTCATCCTCCTTGTTGTAAATTTGTGAGGCTTTAATCAGCCGCAGATGTCCTTTCTTCTTTATCAAGGAGTTATTACTTTCTAAATAATGGCTCAACGGGTTTCTCCTAATGCATAATGTGAACCTTGCCTATTTGACCTTAACTCACTTCCTTTAATTGAAGCAAACATATTAGGCATATTTGCTATATTATGTGTTTTTTGAAGTTCCAATTTTGTTGATAGAGATTTATGAAGTGCCGGCGACTGAGGTCACCGCCCTATTTTAGAGATTTATGAAATGGCCACATGAGGCACCATTATTCAAGCTCAATCAATCATGCCAACCTCTTTTATTATGGTGCCATGCGTCATAAGCTTGATCAAATGCATCTCTTGCTTCCAAGTCAGATAGGCAGTTTCTCCCCCCCCCCCCCCCGGGCCCCGCCTCCTTCTCTCCGGGACGTTTCCGGATCATCTGCGCGGAAGCGATCGCCGCATTCCTCGGGCCGACGAATAAAGCAAAAAAAAGCCATCGTGGAATTCATTGTTTTGCCGCGGAGTCATTTGATCACAAAGCGTTTGACTGACTATGGTGGGTAGCCATCATCATAGGAGAGTCACCCATCATGCCTTGACTGTAAGCCTCAGAGCCCCCCTCGGGCCTTTTTGTCTCAAATGTTGCGCCGCAGAGCTGAATCACCGCATTGTCGCACAAAAGCTAGTGTCGCTCAAACTTCCTGCCCCGGCAGTTTCCCCCCTGTATCTCTCTCTTCTCCTTTAATGAGCCCCATTGTATGAAAACATCAAAATGCACACAATCGCTTCGGATCGCTCCAATAAAAACAAAACCAGGTTGGGGGTTGACGGTTACGGTTAAGATCTGAGCGCGGCGTGCATCTGGGCAGGTCGGGGGTATGTTCTGAAGGTGATGGAGTTGGACTTGTGAGGTGAATAGGTGGACACCAGACCACTTTCTTTTTTTATCAGTTGCAGAGGCTTATAATGTAGGGCTCGTTCCACCGAAGGCGGGTGGGCGTAAGTGTTGTGTTCTGGTGGGCAGAGACAGTTAATGTCCCGGATCTACTGTGTATGAATAAAGTCATATTGTGAAATGTGTGGGCTGAGATGCTTGGCAGTCAACCCTGACAAGTAGATTAGCTTTTACTGGGCCACCTCTGAATGGCATGCGCACGACTGAAGCGTTTCCAGTCTCAACGCCACATATCAAACATCTAACACCCAGCACCCAGAGATGAAAGACATCAAGACACGAGGGGGGGGGGACAAAATGCGATATGTTATGTGGCTTCTCCACAGCTGCAATGGTTAACGGGAGTCAGAAATTGGCATGTCTAAAAAGTGGGATAATGATTATAAATGTGACAGGCTGAAAACTAATTACAATTGTCTCACTGTGTTTTCCAATAATGTAACATTTCTATAAAACTCATTTAAATCTTCCACAAGTCCAAAATGCAGTCTTGCTCTAAAGCCATTTGGCACATTTCGCCTCAGTTTACATTTAGAGAGGATTAGCTGAAGAGCTGAAAATAATCATGCCAGATGTCTTGTACAGCAAGAGAGCTTGCCTCCCCGGTGGGCATTTTTGATTTTATTTGAGTTTTTATCAATCTTTAAGTGAATACACTCCTAGGATCCCTCGCGACGCATCACCTCATGCTGTGAAGTCATGTACGCAAATTGAAGATCATGTCACATTTTGCAATAATAGCAAAGGGGAAAAATAAACACCCTCTGCTCGTGCAATTGTGCAAGGAGGAGTTCAAACACAAAGTCAACACTGGTCTCTTTATAGCCAAGTTAAACAGACAACACATAGCTTAACTGGGCAGACTGGTGGAACAAACAGTATCATAAATAAGCCCAATTCAATGACAGGTTTAAATGCTAAACCACATCTGTACACTTTGTTAAAAAAAGGGCATGGTAAATGTTACCCCTTTTAAAACGTGTCGGGAGAAATGTAGCTGTCAAAGTGATCCGTAAAAGTTATTGAGATGATGAGCAAACGGAGTTAACAATTACAAGCATTTTGTAGATCTCTGCCAGAAATGTGGCTGTTTTGTAGAATAGACTGATATAGGTTTAGAATTAGAATAGATTCTGTATTATTATTATTATTTTGTCTTTTTCTGAAATAGCAGCAACGGCAGACATCATTTGCGCCCGGTCTGTCCTGCATATTTCACGGTGCTCCTCCGAGACCCGGGCCCAGTGTTTGTTGGATTTGTTTTTTAGCTTTAATGAGCTCCACTGGAATGCAGTGTCTCCCACATGTCTTGCGAAAGGGCGGGGCCAATCTTATTGCTGCCACATGTTGGGCTCCTAGTGACTCTTCCAGGCTTGTGTGGTCAGCCAGTTCAAAGAGCCTCGTCTCATTTGTTATACAACTTTATGTAACAACGAGTCCATGCATCAGTGCGTCTGAAGCAGGCAACAAAGCAGCTAGCGCCGCCATTCCTCCTCTTTGTCCTAACTGGGCCTGCCCAGAGAGACTCTCAGATCATCTGTTTCTCTAATTAGCATGTTTTGGCTGGACAATATGTTTGGCGCGCAGGAGGTTATTGTGCTTCGACGTTAGCGAAGAAGTCCTCCGTTTCGAGGCCCCCGTTCTGCAGCGTTTGAACTCTGGGGCAGCGATGTTGGATGGCGATCGAGAACAGTAGTAGTTGATCACTGTCATTGCCGGAGCGGTGCGCCGTGCTACATATGGCAACAATCCGCCATGGTAATCCAGTCCTGAGGTTATGAGTGACTAGGTGTGGGCTCCCCGGATCATACCGACTCCATCAATTCTTCCTGCGAGCCATTTGGTGGGCGCGCGGAGTTAGCCGGCGGGAGCCCCCTGCTAGCGTAGCGGCTGACAGGACATCTCAGCAGGAGCACAAACTCGGGCCTCACTAAAACTCCCCATCACGCGGTTTGTACGCGTTTTAAAAAGTAACATTAGCACTTACTCAGGGCAGGGAGGAAAGATGGAAGAAAGGAAGAGAGAGCGACATGTCAATTCTGGTATGTACCGTACGTTCGGACGCATATATTGGCTCGTTCGCCCGGGTGTCTGCTTGCGTTGGCTGGAATGTACATCAAATGCATTTCGCAGCTTGGTATACATTAGTGTCCTCTAGAGAGAGAGTGGCGTCAAGTGGAGGACCAAAATGCGTGACTCATTAGCCAATGAACAGCCAGGAAGGGGTCTCGCGCTACTTTTGAATGCTAAAATAAAGCTGATAATGTACAATTTGATTGAAGAAAAAAAAAAACTTTCAAAGTACAACACAAACTGTCCATTTTGCTGCAACTCGACAGTGCTGCTTAATCCAGGACCTTACTTCCTGGAACTCTTGAGAGTAAAAACCTGGTCCATTGGAGTGAATGGAGATGTCGTGACTCTTCTATATACACGGCTCTGCTTAACCATTGGCTACTTTGTTTCAAAACACCACTATTAGTTTCTCTACTGTAACTCATGTTCGTGCATTAAACTGGACCAAATTACAGACGGGTCTTGACCACGTCCGCCGCCCTGGCTGTACCGCGCCACGCACTTACCGCAAAAAATAACCTGTTTTTCCCTTTTTCACACATCGACTCCCCGGGGACGTTTTCAGCTTCACTAGCCTGGGCGAGCCTACAGGGACCAGGTCCACTGCATGTGCTGGCTAGTAGGCCATTTGCAATAATCTCCTTTTTACCGTTTAGAGGCTAATTATGTAACATTACACCTGCCTCCCTGAGCCGTGGCTCTGGCACGGTGCAGAATGAGTTGCTTTCTCTCCCCCCTCCTCCCCTCCCCTCCCTCCCTCCCTGCTCAGGGTGGTTAGAGTTTCTTAATGAGATTAAGCCCAAAGCTGAAATCTGCTTTGTGTCCCTCGCTTATATGGCGAGATACTGGATCAACAGAATCAAAGCTGAGAGAGGCAGAATCATTGGAAGATGCAGGCGGCCGGCCCGGCCTGGTTTCGCTCTCTCTCCCCCGCCAAACCCCCCCTGCGTGTGACTTGGACAGGATTCGGCGCTATCACACATGACATTGTGTGCGAGCTTTGCATAGGAAATATCTTTGTCTCACTGTCATGTTTGCCTGCTTCGCCTGTTTCCGTGCTTTCCGCTTTATCTTGCTGTCCAGTTCATATTTGCTGTCGGATCAAACTTCTCATAGTCGTTTGCCTGAATTGAGGACAGATGGGTTGAATATTGAACAGAATAAAAAGGATAGGCTCCTCTCCCAGTCTGGGATATAAACTTGTCTAGCTGTGGTCGGTGTTGTACGGCTGTCTCTCTCTCTTTTTTTTTGTCTGTTTTAACTCAGAATATATTGTACTTTTCCACAACTTCTAAGACGGCGACTAAACTGTTATTTGTCCATAACAACATAATGTACAAGACAGAGTTATATAAAGACAGAGTTTACACCACCCAATGACAGCCCATCTACAATGAACGCCTTTCTTCAGCTAATTTATTGGCACCCTAATGTCCTTGTGACTTTCAACTCAGACAAAGGATGTAAAACCAACAACCAAGAAGACACAATAACACACACATTACGCACACACACACACACACATGCACACACACGCGCGCACGCACAGCGGCGTAAGCACGCACGCACGCAAAACAACTCCGACATAGGAATTCCCAGACCGGCGGGTGGATTCTCAGCGAGCGCTAGCGAGAGATAGCATGTCAATATTTTGCCCACTTGCTGCAGAATATGATGTTGATTAAGAGAGTAAAGGTTAGGGTTAGGGAAGGGGCAAGGATTAGTACTGTGGACCGTGTCTAGGGTTACCATAACAGCCTGGCTGGTGGGACTAGTAATAACAACAGAAGTAATAATAATCACAGACTAATTGATTGAACCCTGTGGCTTCCTTGCAAGAGGCATATTTGTAAAGCTTAATGCCTCCCACTATAAGCGGCTAAAGTCATTCCTCATTTGCCAGTATTGCGTTCTTGTCATTTGTACTTCAAGTGAATCGCATTTCCAGTCTTGAGAATCCACATTTTTTTCTATCGCAACACAAAAAAAGGGGAAGAAAATAAATTCACTTCCAATAGACTTTCATTGGCTTGTGAATTTCCAAATGCTCCTTATACACCACCATTACATGAACTTATCTGTAATTTTTGCTATTGAGCAGTCTGGTGACTGTGTGTGAGATCCTATCATTGCATTGTAGTTTGTTGAGTTTGACAAAGCAGCCCTAGAAAAGCCCTGGAGCTATATACTGCTGCAGAGAGAGCTATTTGCTCTGCGTCAGCGGAGTATCCTGTCATGGAGAGAAAATCCCGTTTGAAGTATGGCCCCCGTCTTTCACACTGACGATAATGCTCCTGGCTTTATCGTGTCCTCCGTGCAAAGCCCATGTCTTCCCCTTTTGTCCGGCTCCCTCTCTCCCCCACTCCTGCACACCCCCTGGCTCTCCCTCTTTTGTGTCACTCTCTGTCACATTGCTACCCCGCTCACTTGCCAGGACCGAACCTTATCCCCCCCTGAGGCATGCTGGGAAGTGTAGTCTGGGTTTGAGGGAAAACATTTTTAGTGGTTGTTGTTGTTGGGACTTTGCTGATATGAGCGCGTCGTTGAAACTGATCGATGGTCCGGCGTGGGTTGACAGAATCAGTCGGGAAATGAAAAATGACGATGCTGCTGAAATTGATAAATTCTCTCACGGCATCACACGCTCGATCAAATTTACACACTGTAGCCTTGTCGTAAATGCACAAATATAGATAATGATTAAAAATTTGGCATTTGCTTTTATTTTATTTATAAGGATTTATGGCAGAGAGTGAATTCTAAGGTAAATACTTTGCATTTTAAATAAGATACATTATTAGTATTCATTCTGCTCGAGCTGCTCCCAAATCCACAGCTTAAATGCAAATGCACTCCAGTCTTTGCATCGCTGGCTTTTGTTGGCCTCTCAGAAACCTTAAGCTGCTATCTTAAATAGGGGCCTCTCATGGCATATGCATGTGTGCAGTATCTTATCTGCTGAATATCACAAACATTCTCTAGGACATCAAATATTTAAACAGGCCATACAAACAAGAGACAGGAGAGAGGGGCATGGAAACAAGCCTTTTGTGGTCCCTGTGAGAAAACAATGCTACGTGCCACCAGCCCCTCGATATTTTTCATATTCAATGACTCTTCTCTGTATGATCCATATGATCCCGACATAAAGAGGGTCTGCGAACCCTCTCTCTTAAACTGTAGCAGGCATATATTACCAGGCTTAGAGCTTGGCAAGCCCCGCGTATCCCAAAATAGATTTCAACAATACTCTATGAGGATGCATTAAATAAATCTCTGCTCGGCTAATCCCGTGGAACAGTTCACATTTTCGAGAGAGAGACACTCCGGTAGGACAAAAGCGCCGCTCTGCCCGCCGCGCCTTCATCTGGGGACAGACACACATAAAGAGAGATATTTAGAGAGAGAGAGAGAGGGGAGGGGATTGGTTGGAAGGGGGGGAATCCTCCACTAATGTGACAGAGAATTCTTAAAAAAAAAAAAAAACATCATTGTGTGCTCTCGCACTGCAAAGCAGATTCTGTATCACTCCATATAAATTTATTTTTTTCTTGAGAAAGTGCAATAACTTAATCTTGAAGGCAGACTGTGGACACGAGGGCCATTTTGAAACATGTTGTAGATAAATGCTAATCACATTAGCATTTCCCAGACTTGCGTAAATCTCCATAAATAGCATTCTGAGGTTGATCCCTCTTTTTTTTTGCCCATTGAGGCAAAATTACAGTTGATGAATTGCTTTTGCCATGCATGCAGGCTAATGGAAGCTTTGCTCCTGGGCCTTCCTCAACAAAGCCTCGTAATTTTCCCACTTTCCACTAAAATAAGAACCTGTTCCACTTGTAATTAATAGTTTTACCCTCTCCTATTCATACTTTCAAATTCATTTTTTTTTTAGGTGAGGCTCCGTTATTATTATGGAAGAAGCAACCCCCCTTTGTGTTAAAGTAACAGGGAGGTATGTTAGCCTGCAGGTTTACAAAGAATTTGCTCTCATGTCACCTCAAGGGCTTAATAACCTAAGACCAAAAGCTAGGAGACCAAAACCAGAGCCACATATATAGAAGAGTCGCGACATCTCCATTCACTCCAATGGACCAGTTTTTTACTCTAAAGAGTTCCCGGAAGTAAGGTTCTGGATTAAGCAGCACTGTCGAGTTGCCGCAAAATGGACAGTTTGTGATGTACTTTGAAAGGGTCCGACGTTTAAAGAATCAAATTGTATATTATCAGCTTTATTTTAGCATTCAAACGTAGCGCGAGCCTCCTTCCTGGCTATTCATTGGCTACTGAGTCACGCATTTTGGACCTCCGCTGATGCCACTCTCTTACTAGATTTCTCTGACCAAAACATCTCATCATGACAGGTGGCTATTTCCATTCAGCCACTCAGTGTCATCACTTACTTACATGTCTGTGAGCTGCAATAGAACTGAGGACACGGCTCTTTACAGAGGCGCTTAGGATTAACCTGTCCTGATCTTCTTATGTTCATGTCAGCTAGAGCTATGAGCAATAGACTGCTTCACCAATATGGTGGCAGGCGTGAATACAACTAGATCGAAATCTGCAGGGTGAGGGGGGGGGGTTAGTTTAATACACTTACAGGCAATCATATGGGTACAGCCTTGTAAACAAGTACTGTATATATTTGTTGCCCTTCAAAGTGGGTTATACTGACCAGGGAAATACAAGGTTAACAAGCAGCAATGAACATGCATCAGGGTGCACACTGCCATACATAATAAGTATTTGGGTATGATTACTCAGACAGCTTGGTGTTTGAGCGAGCTAATAGCCCCCCGTCTAGCCATATGTGCTTATGGGACACCCCCAATGCCCCATGACAGATCTCATTGAGGTGGTTTTGACATCGGACTTCATATACGTATGTCCTCCCGCAGCAGTTTTTCGTGACTAACTGTTACAGTCACTTGTCCCCTGCACATATTGGCCAAATATTTATTTATGATATCTGAAAATATTGTGGCCTTCTCTCACCCCAATACTTTGAACTGCCTGTCCAAGTTGCAAAGTAGCAATCCCGATATTTTGTGTTTAAATCATTCCATGTCAAAATATTCATAATTGCCCTTTGCAGAAGAAAATATCTGCACCTTTTATGTGTTCGTTGATAATGAGAGCAAGTAAATAGCACTTGCATTCTTTACCGTTGATAAGAGAGCAAAAGCAACAACAGAGAAGATTTCCTGGTGAAAATCCACC
Source organism: Poromitra crassiceps (assembly GCF_964638095.1). Classification (NCBI taxonomy): domain Eukaryota; kingdom Metazoa; phylum Chordata; class Actinopteri; order Beryciformes; family Melamphaidae; genus Poromitra; species Poromitra crassiceps. The sequence goes on along the minus strand of NC_139647.1, from coordinate 12,671,962 downwards.
CCCCCCCCCCTCGTTGTACCTGTGACTTAAGCTCTCGAGGTGGGCGATCCATATGGCAATTCTGCATGTGTATTCCTAAGCTGTCAGAAAGAATCGGCGCTGACACAGAGCAGAGCGGCAGCAAACCCAAAGCGGTAGCTGCACTTAAGCACTGTGGGTGATTTCATACCAATTAGTGCAAATCATGGAGTACTTAACATTATTGCCCAGTGAGTTTAACAACACTCTGACACCTCGTCTGAAACTGACCCCTCTCCAGTTTATTTTTCCCCATAGATTTGGAGACTTCATCGTGAAACGTAGTAATTTATCCAGGCTGGGGACTTTTCATTTCACCAGCTTGATTTTTTTTTTTTTTTTTTTATATGGCCTCCAGTGACAAATCTGGGTTCCATCTGAGGTCAGGCGTGCTGCTCCCCCGTCGGCGGGCTGGGGACAAGCTAACAGCCCCTTCCTGCTGCCCCCTCATCTCGTCAGGGCTTCAGCTAGAACTGCTCTGGCATGAAGCAGAGAGGCTGCCGTCTCCATGGTGACAAGTCACTTCAGCTCCACCAGCTTTACCCGGCCGCGCGCTGCCACCAGGCTCTGAATTGACTTGTTTAAAAAAATAAAAAATAAAAAATCAAAGAAATATACCGTTTCATGCCTCTCCCCGCGACGTCGGCAGGGTGAAAACGAGCCTAATACGGCGTGCCGGCTGCGAATGCCAATAATGGCGATGGAGAATATGCGCTAAATAGCTGTTCTGTTGGATGAAAAGCTAATGGAGGAGTGTTTGGCAGTGTGTGTCTCATTGAGCAGGGATAGAGAGAGAGGCGCTCCCAGAGGTATGGATGGGGCTGCTGTGATAGTTGTGAACTCTCCCAGTGTTTATGCGTCAGCCAACAGCCCTCCGGAAGGAGACTGGAGACATTCTCCACACCGTCTTGCAGACGAGCCACTGGTCCCCTCAATTAAACGAGTTAATTTGAAACCATAAGCTTGTTCTTAATTAAGAAGAGCTTAGACATGAAATGAAATATGTGAAATGAGCTATATTGACGACATACTATATTCCCTTTGTTCAGATGTAGGGTTCCCCGTCCCTCGTCCGCTCCCGGAGATTGTCCGTGTGTGCAAACCCCTCCCAAGTTCATGCCGAACGCAGATAATAAACGCCGAGGAGAGACGTGTATAACCCCAGCGAAATATGCAAGCATATCATTTTGAAGGAAGTTTCAATTTCAAAGTGGATCCATTGTGGACTCCCACCACGTCTTCTTCTTCTCTCACACCGTATTCCCCTGTCTGTCTGCACTCTGTGCATCCCTGGTGCCGGGGAGAGCAGGATGAGAGGAGGAGGAGGAGAGGGAAGAGAGAGCGAGCGAGAGAGCGAGAGATTGTGGCATTAAGTAAATAATTTGTATGATAATTCATTACAGCGCCGTCTTTTTCAACTTTAATTGGTCTAAATGAAGAGACATTTCACACCATTTAGATAAAAAAAAGAAAAAGGAGGCCAGCATAATGAAAAGGGGCCTGCCTATCGGACTTCAGAGGTTTGCTCTAAATGAAAATGTAATTGCAGGCGGAATGGTACAAGAGGAGAGACCCGCGCCGCAGATCCGGGGGTATCTTCAGACAGCCCGAGCAAAAGCTAATGACTGAGCAATTTGGAACATTTACTCACCCCAAAGACTCTCATTAAGTCAATCACAGGCTTAGCCGAGACCCACTCGCAGCGTCGGAGTCGGCCTGCGCATTTATTCAAACATCAATCAGGACGGGGGGGGGGGGCGGCGGCTTCCACTTCTCTCAGAAGCCCATGAAGAACGCCCAAGTAATTTATTCGCGGATCTTTGAGAGGATAATGGCCAATTATTTGTTTATAACACTGGTTAAATTTTCATTAGGCAGATTAATGGAATATCATGTACTGTCAACACTGGACTGAGGGGTGGTGTGTCAGAGATAAACGGCCCAACAGATGATGTCTGCTCTGTTAGTAAATTGGTTTTTCCTGCAGCCCTCTTCCTGCGTATGAAAATTTAAAAGGTGGACAAGAAGGCACTGGGGGGCTGGGGGTGGAGTTTGTCTCCAGCAGGAGTGGAGGAGACTGACTGGGAGAGAGACAGGTGGGAGAGGAGGACGCTGTGGTCCACTTGGTCCAGCTCTAGGCGTCTTTGTTCTTCGTGTTTGGCTGCAATGTAAAAGATCGAGTACCATCTTTAGACAGTTTAAATGCAAAGTATTCTAGAACGTTTGACTGTGTGCCGGCTCTGCAAATATGTATAACATTTATTCGCATTCACCCATAACGATTACCCATTCTATCAATCATGCACAATCCATATCCAATCCCTAGGAAACATATTTCATAGAGCACAGGCAGTATTTGAAATGATAATTCCAGTGACTTTTTAGAAGCTAACTTTCTAATGAGCAGAAAGAGCTACTTCTTGGCACAGGCACTGTGGATGATAGCATAATCTGACATTATGCAGGCGACACCAGATACCTGTAAGTGACAGTTGAGAGTGAAATGACAACTACAAGGGAAGCAGGTTGGCGTTTTGCTGACCCGCTCTGTATGATGCCTCCAGTTGATAAAAAAAACAGTTTGAACTTTGACCTCCACCTGAAAGTGCTCTGGGAATTGTCATGTTTGAGTGTTGCATATTTATGCTTCATATAGCCATATTATATATATCGTTTTGAGAGTTGAGATAAAATATGGCATATCAAATCTCAATATGCATGCCTCACCCACTGTGCTCTTTCAAGACATTTCTAATTTCCCCAGACTTATGAAAACAGAATTTTCATGACTCTGTCCTATATTGGTCGACAGGAGACTGAAGCAAGGCACAGTCAGGATCCTGTGCTTACTTTTTTCAAAGTGGAAAATTCAGAATGCATATGCCACCAAAAAGCTTTGCCGATCCCATTTCCAACAGAACGACATACTGTAGATCTGTTACACCTGTTACACACCCATTGCAGTACGATTACATACATTTCAAAGAATGTAGCCATCCTTTTAGCTCCATAAACCTGTATGGGAGTTTAATTTGGACTCCTGGATCGCAATCTGTCAACCTTAGGGCGCCCAAAGTGCCTGGCTCCCCCTATCAAAACAATCATCAGCTCGGAGGAGGTTATCGCCGGGGCCGGGCTATCTGTCACCCGGCCACCAGCAGCCAGCAGGACACAAGGGCCAGTTAATTAGGCCCTACTGCTCCTCTGTGGTGTGAAAGACTCTCAGGCCCCTTTGAGTCCCCACTGCTCTCGCAGCAGGAAGTGGTTGGTGATAATTGACACAGGATTTCCTTGTTAACCAGCGGCAGACTCTGTGGATTAAAGTGACAGAGATCTCCAGAAGAAAGTGGGGAGCAGATAAGGGGAGGGGGGGGGGGGGGGAGGGAGGGTTGGAGGGGGGAGATGGGGGTGAGAGAGAGGGGTGGGTGGGGTGGGGTTGGGGTGGTGGGTTGCAGCAGCTATTTACCGCTCTTGAGAAACCAGGAAGGAAATAGCAATATCAGACTGGTGCGCGCCGTCCTGCCGCGAGATGTAGCTCCCACTTATCTTAGCCATTTCAGCTTGGCTGATCAAAGATTGGCTTTTCCTTAAAATAACCTGGGCCCAAGGTTGAGTACATGCTTCCACACCACGTTTTTTTTTGGCAAATTATCATCTCCTTTTCCAATCCCCCCCCCCCCCCCCCCCTATACAGCTGGATGGCTGTTTGTGGAGGACTACAGAGATAATCTCATTTCATTTGTACAATTATACACTATATCATGGAATGAAAAGCATATTTTTGCAAATGACGTTATTTCCCTGCTTTGTACCAACTGGGTCACACGCCCTGACAAAAGCATGATCATGCACAGACAGGAGAGCTACCCGCCCGGGCGGCTGGAGGGCAGAGATGGAGCCTTCAGAGGACCTTAATCCATTCTATTTATTTCTAGATTTCCTCTTTGCTTATCCAGCCAGTACAGAGCTTACCAACAGACACTTTACAACTGCTCATTGGATGGCTTTAACATAGCCTTCCCGGAGATAAAGGAATAAGAAGCTACCGTACTCTCCACCAGCAGCATCGTTTACCATCTCTATTGTATCAAACATAGGACAACTTCACTTATATCAGGTTTCCCAACACAGACGTTGATAACCATGCAGTTTGGAAACATAACTTAACTTCAAACTGTTTCTCCCTCCATAAATTCAAACCTCTCTGGCCTTCAAACTTAATAAGTTGCATGGCATGTATGACATATTTACTCATACACCTGACAAGACTTTCCACTCCTTAAATGCCCGGCTGACCCAAACCTGTGCGTAAAATGTTGTCTGGTCACTTTCAAGAGCTCACTGATAAACGGAATGGTGTGATGGCAGCCTTCCAGCCGTAGGACTGGGTTAAAACCAGGTCCATCCTATAAATCAAAGGAGGAATTTCCACTCACCCCCATCCCCCGGACAATACGTATATGCAGCTGTGCATATGTGAGAGGAAGGAAGGAAAAAAAGGGGAGATATTGTTTTATTACAGCAATAATGAGAGAGTGTTTCTTTACTGTGCTTATGGGTTTGATGGTGATGTGGCGAGATATGAGGTGCTGAGGACCGTTAGCATCACAATGTCCCCCCAATATGTGTAGAATATCCTCTCATGTAGTACTGTGTAGCTTTTACAATAGTTACCACTGTGCGTGTTGCACCTAAATATAGTCCATTAGAAAAGGAGTACTAGTTAATCAATAAAACATGACTTGGGATGATTTATGGTCCATAAAACATGTTGGAGTGCCGCCTAGCTGACCAATCAGTGACAGTGGGTAGCCTAAAGGTTCTGGGTCTGTGAGTGCAAGGTTGCTGGTTCAAATGCATGGAATGAATCCATGGGTGAATCAAAAAATATTGTAGCAACATTTGAAATGAGTCTAAACTCTGAAACACAGATTATGCTGTGATTACGTTCCTCTACCGCAAAAGCATGATGTGAGAATTGGCCATTTTTACCTGTACATCACATGTAAAGGTAAGCTAACGGTTAAGTTTAGTCGAGTAAAACGTCTTTGGTTGAGGCTAGGTTAAGTTTCCAGTAGGTTTAGGTTTAGGCAACTAAATCGTTGCCTGTTTCTAGCTCTCTCCACGCTATATTTTCTTAGTTGACAAACATATTTATATTCTACGTTATTTGCATTTTAACACATTGAATGCCAGCCATGTTTTCATTCCTGTAGGTAAGTTGTGCCAGGGGTGTTTTTGACGATTCTGGCTCATTTTAGAACAGCCGAGGATTCTTTTCTGTTAAGAATTCATGAACACCAATCATCTAAAAATAACTAATAGAATGTGTGCTTTCTCTGTCTAAAAGAGTTAGTTTGCAGAGTTAGTAGTTATGTAGATATTAGCCGTTGAGTACAGCATGGTTTCAGCGTCTGGAAATTTATTCAGAGATAAATGGCTTTTTGTGAAACAGTCACTTTAACCATTCATTTTTGGCATCAGTAAGACCGTCAGACATTCTAAACAATAGTTTTGAACAGTAATTTCCTCCATAACAACAGGAAACACCCCTCTCATTCAAACTCCTCCCTCCGTGTGTCTTCTCCTCCTTCCTCCTAACAGCGGGCGTGTCAGAAGCGCGTTGTGCTGCCTGCCTGTCTGTCTGCGTGCCTGCCTGCCTGCTTGCCTGCGTGCGGGGACGAGTCTGAAATGGATTACTGTAAAATCGCCAAGCCATTTCCTTGAATGGCTTGCTCCCGCGGTGTGTGTGTGTGTGTGTGTGTGTGTGTGTGTGTGTGTGTGTGTGTGTGTGTGTGTGTGTGTGTGTGTGTGTGTGTGTGTGTGTGTGTGTGTGTGTTCGCGCGTTGCTCCGCGGCTCTGGGGGGAAGAGATCTCTGTCCGTTCTGTGTGTGTGTCCGGGCTTCTGACTGTAAAATCGCCAAGCCATTTCCGCGGGAGGCGGCTGCTTTTGGGTCCCGTGGCTGTGGCTTCTCTCGGTCTCTGTCGCCACTTAGTGGTCGGTAAAATAGATTACACACATGCTCTTGCTCCAAATAGTTATCTCGAAGATGTAAAAGGGGTTGATTGATGTCCCACCGTCAAAAAAAAAAAATGTTTATGTAAGACGAGTTAGCTCGTCCTTGGCACTTAAGCGCTGGATTATGTAAGACGAGTTAGGTCGTCTCTGGCACTTAATGTGTTAAAGGATAATTTCTGTATTTTTCAACCTGGACCCTATTTTAATTTTTTTCATGTATAACGAAGTAATGTGAACAGAAATCTTTGAAATCGGTGCAGTATTGGCCAGGATCGCTTCAGTTGGCAGGCGCTTTTCCCACATGCCCCTACTGCACTAAGCAACCTTGACACTGACAGGATCAGATTAAAGAGATATAATTTACCTTCTGCTTGATCCAAGTCTTGTGAGAGTCTTGCTCAAGTCTCACGAGAGTTGTGTTGTTTGCCAGAAGCCAGCTGTGGTGGGGAAAGCTGGGGGCTGCCATGTTTCTTGTTTTGGAGTAGCTGGATGGTTTTGTAAGTTATGGATGAATATTTATCTGATTTCGAGAATATGGACGAGGCATTTGAATTTGATGGCCGCCCGTATTTATTTGAGCCGGACTAATGTTATACTGATGGAATCTTGCTTAATTTAAAAAAAGAAAATCAATGTCCAGCAACAGGAACCTGTGGTTGTACATCAGGTGTGAATGTGTGTGTGACCCTGAGGCAGGGCGTACTCCCTGGATACATAAAGGTCAAAAAGTCAAATTGCTTGTATGGAATTTCCATTGTATAATATAGCAGTAAGTAGTCTGACATATGACAGAGGTGTGTACAGTTGTATTTGATAGAATTCTAATCCGTATCCTGTCATTTGCTCTTTAGAACAATATTCCACTTAGTTTTTAACATGGAGGTTATTCGGTTCCTGACTGCCTAAGCAGTATAGGTTAATGTAGAGAGACAGACAAACATGATTCCATATGAGGAAATTTCCGAAACACTGATCCACTCCTTGGAAGCGTCATTGTGCACCAAGTTCTCCATCTCATTTGCCAATTTGAGAAATGCAACAATGCAGATTTGTGAGTTTTGTAGCCTACAACAACGGAAGGATGAGGAGGTGGCCTGAGGCCGACACTCGTCACCCGGAATTCCACATCTACTAGTTTCAACAGAAAGTTTTGTCTAAATTCCACAGGGAGGTTTCAACAAGCAGAGCATCTGAAGTGATTTTAAGATTTTACTGATCACATTTGAGGGTCCCCTGGACTATGGAGCACTGGCTGAGAAACATGGACTTACTAGCCTCAAAAATGTTTTTTATAGCTTTTATGTACTGTTTTTAATACAGCTCACTTTATCATTGCATTGTTTGTTGGGGGGGGGGGGGGTCTCCCGTGTTAGTCTGTCACGGGGTTCAAGGGGTGGGTAGGTGGAGTGGCTAGGGGGTATGGGTTGTGGGAGGGGCATGATGAGGGAAAGGGGCGGGACTAGAGAATATGGGCCATAGCTAGGGATAGGAAGGTCGTAGAGAGTCTGGATTCCAGGGGTTTGTTGAGGGAGTGGCTAGAGGGATGTGGGTGGTAGGAGGGGGTGTGGTGAGGGAAAGGGTGGAGCTAGGGGAAAAGGGCCATAGCTGGGGATAGGAAGGTTGTAGAGAGTCGGGGTTCGAGGGGTGGGTAGGGGGACTAGCTGGTGGTATGTGGGTGGGTTATGGTAAGGGACCAGGATAGCACCATTTTCCACGTTGAAAATGATTATCCATGTTGTTTAGGTACCCCCAAACATTGCCTAAAGTGCCATAAGGCTGCATGGCCACACCACTACGCCGTGGGCTTCAAGGTATTTGTGCTTGTATAAGTCTGGACCTGGACAGACATGGATGTAGACTGCAACGTGACTTGTTGGCGGAGGCGTACAACGGCGATGCGGTATTTCTAGTTTTTCCTTCAGGCATCAACAATATGATGCTTTTCTAATGATATAGCAAATTAAATTAAAGGAATAGTTACCTACTTATTATGAAAGAGTAGAGAGATTTTCTTCTCTGCAGGCTCTTGTTTCACTCTAGACACAGAACTATTACATTCTTGGGTACAGTGGGTAGTAAAAGTGAGTTATAAGCATTTGGATTTACATAATATATTGTTAGATGATGTCACCAATGATGACGACTGTTAGATGATGTCACTGATGATGATGATGGATGATGTCAGCGCTGTTGTCAATGATGATGATGTCACCGCTGATGATAATGTCATCATTGATGATTTCACTGATGATGTCACTGTTGAAGGTTACGACGTCACAGTGATGATGTCACTGTCGAAGGTTTTAATGATGTCATCATTGAAGACGATGTCAACAGTGATGATGTCATAATTGATAATAAGTTCATCATTGAATATTTACACCTGACATGTCACTGTTGAAGTTGAGAGATTTCACTTATGATGTCATACAATAATGTTGTCACGTTGGAGGGCTATGAGTCAGCTCTGCCAGCTTCACACTGTCAGGTTGTACAATTATCTTTTCCACGTTTACTCTTTCCTGCAAGCCTTTTACGGCCGTCATGTGTCTGCGAATGAATCCATGACCCCCGGCCTAACATATAGCACTTCCATATAAAACTATTTTATTGCTAGTTTTAGGCAGAGACACACCTGGAAAGTATGCACACAGCATACTTGTGTGGCTTTACACAAATGTGTGTGTGTTTGTAAAATCTTAACTGTTGCCCCGGCCTGGACATACAGAAAACCCATGCAGAAATGTCCTATATAAACTGCTCTCTTGAACGCACCTAAGCCTTGAGTTGATTCTGGGATAAATGTATGTATGTACATTACTGATTGGAGGCATAAGTCAGATGCCAAAAGTCCAGAGATGAGTCAAACCGCCTTGGAAGTGTTTAGATGCAACATTACACAAACAGGCTGTAGAGAAACTTCGCATCACTGTCCACACCTTCTTATCTGTGTTCCCTCATAGCTACTGTATCTTAACCATGCTGTAAGACTTCAATATGTGAGTATTATCACGCTTCAAGGTCCTTGATTTCTCTCCAGGAATTACTCTGTGACAACCAGGAGGAGAAGCTGGAGATTTTGTCCCCTTCAGTCTAAAGTAAATAGGATAGGCAGGGGGAAGCAATCACATAACCAGCACATGCTTTTGCTATCAAGAAAACACAGGAGTCTAGATTAAGATTTTGTCATGACCAAAAATCATTGGCGTTTAATTTCATCTGCCTGCAGATAAATTCTTTAACCATTTCCACCCCCCCGATGGTTCCGGAGCGATAAGTTCAAGTTCAATTAGAGTGGGCGCGAAGTCCTATTGAGCAGCTCGCCCACTTTTGCAGAGAGGTCCTTAGAAACAATAAAAAAAATCTGTAAATGAAGCATGAGTGTTGAAGTGGTGCAGAGAAGTGTCATTGTGGTCCTGAGTAAAGGCAGTGTGATAGCTACCATTCAGACAGAGGATTTAGCTGAAGGAAATGAGTGCGGACTACAAACTCAGTGAGCCAACAGCAGGTGGTGTAGTATTTGATAATGACCCTCAGATAAAGTCAGTAACCTATTTCATCTTACACTTCACCTTTGACCACTTATTACTAATAAAGCTAGCTAGTTAGCTTTTCGCTAATTAAAGTGACAAGCGTTTGTGTGTGTGTGTGACAAGCGTTTGTGTGTGTGTGTGCTGTGTGTGTGTGTGTGTGTGTGTGTGTGTGTGTGTGTGTGTGTGTGTGTGTGTGTGTGTGTGTGTGTGTGTGTGTGTGTGTGTGTGTGTGTGTGTGTGTGTGTGTGAGAATATTTCCCCCCACAAACAGCTACCAGACGTGTTTAGAAAAGCCAAAGCTTTCACAAACTGGATATTGGTTGAATGTCTATCGCTTAGTTTGTATTCATTGGCAGTGAAGAGTAGCAAAATTTATGTTTATTTATATATAGTCACAGATTAGTACTTTAATCAGAAAAATGCAGGTCTGATTTTATTAGTGTATAGATAATAACAAAAAAAATCATTCTAATTGTGTGTGGATTAGAATCTAATTCTATACAAATGGACTCCTATCTGAACAAATAACTTCTTCAGTGAACACCCAGAGAGAAACCCAAATGTTGGGAAAACCATAAAATATGGATTTTCTTTCAAACTCTAATGAAGTTATTGAATAAAATAATAATGAAACATTGCCTCTTTTGCCATGGAAAACTTCAAACAGTGGTCAACTTCTTAATAGCCAAAGGAGCCAGGTCCCAAGCAGAGATATTTCAGCAGCAGCAGCCATACCCATATGATCAAAACCTCTCTTTTCCTCTCTGCCACTGCACAGTCAGGAAGAGAGGGGGGTCCATTTCTAAGCTTTGTGTTGCCATACAGCCAGACGTCGTGTTCTAATCTACGAGCGTCAGTCTTAACCTCATTATTAATATACAAAAGCCAGCTACTTTCCATAGCCTTTGTTGCAGGGGAATATGTTCTGCTGAGATACAGGGGGCAAAGCCCCAATCTCCTGCAGGGGTCGAGTATTAACGTATGAAGCGCTCCTCTGGGGACGCAGGGTCTCACAGTGGAGGTTGTCAACTTTTCCTGAGGCTGATTTTGATGTGTTTCCACTTAACTTTAGTTCCATCTAAATAACATATATTCCATAATATATTGATATTGTATGATATTTGTTTATGTGTGTGTGTGTGTGTGTGTGTGTGTGTGTGTGTGTGTGTGTGTGTGTGTGTGTGTGTGTGTGTGTGTGTGTGTGTGTGTGTGTGTGTGTGTGTGTGTGTGTGTGTGCGTGCGCGCGCGCGCCATATGACTCCCAGTATTTACTGAGGACACTGTTATCCCCTGGTTCACTTAGAAATGGCACATTGGCGCTTTAGCTTTAGAGAGGACGAAGCTAATTTTACAAAGCCTACTAGAAATGTGGGGGAAATGCAATTTAAATATACTAAGAGTTATCTAGCTTAGCTAGTCTGACCTTCCAAGTTCAGACTAGCCATACTACTGTAGCTATCTAGGTAGCTGCAGTGCTGAACTTTCCATGGTCATGAAGGCCAAAGTCATTAATGAATAAGAAAGATACTAGCAATCTCGAATAGTTGAATCTCTCTCGATTCCTGGACTCGCTCGCAGCACACCTTTGCCCGCCCTGCAGCTCGCCCACTGCGCGTCACATATGCATCATCACTGATGACATCAGTGATACATCATCACTGATGACATCACTGATGACATCACATCATTAGGTAATTAGGGCAATCACCTAATTACAAAATCCGCCAGTTAGCTAACTTTCCTTGAATTTGCCTATAATATAAAGGTTAAAGCTAGCTGCTTCTGAGAAATGTTTGTATAACCAAAAAAACAAACAAATGTTTGCTTCTGGTCATATGATCTAAAAGCTCATTACTGTAAACTCTATTTCTTTTGACGTGTTTATAGTTTAGGAAGCAAGTAAGAGGAACTTTGGAGAAGGGGGTATGAGAGTGCCACAGAGCTGCAGAGAGCAGTGAGGGGAGGGAGGGGAAGAGCAAGGCATGACCTCTCCTCGCCACGCCACTTTGGCCAAGGAATTAAGCAAACAGCGGCCACTGACAAATATCCAGGAAATCAGAACCACATGCTTGAAGGGAGGTGCACTGAGGTGCTTATTTGTTTTTGGTAAATTAATGGAGGCTAATTGATAATGTCATTACATCACGGGGGGGGGGGAGGGGTGGGGGGGGGCACAGGGAAGGGCAAGGGGGAAAATAGAGGAATGTTGCACATCAATCCTCTTTGAATACCACAGATGCTGGACCCGGCCCGGCCCGGTCCCCCCAGAAGATTAAGATCTGTCCAGCTAACCAAGAGCAGGCCCGTCTCTCTCTAACCCACTTTGTAGGGTATGACCATGGCCACAGCAGCCTAACACCTTCCACAAACTTGGGTGAGGTGTTTAGAAGACGCTGTCACTTAACACAACTGCTGGAATATTTTTTTTACTTTTTAGCACAAATCTCATGAACAATCAGCAATATTAGTTGACCAAGACATCGATCTGTGGTCATCTTCACAACAGTATCGTTATATAATAAATTAAGAAGATGGTGGAAAAAATTTACATTTTCTACATCCAGTTTGCAATTATTGATAACGACAGTGAGAAAAGCCATGGTGACCACTGGAGCCTCAGGGCAGCCAAGAGAGAAGACACTTAAATGCAAACGTTTTAAATAAAGTTTAGCGATTAAGTTGAAAACAAAAAGAGGACAAATGTTTCAGCTACATATTTGTCATATTTGTTGAATAGTCTGAATTAAAACTTTGATAACTTGTATGGAATCTGTTTTATTAATCTCTGATACAACCTACATTGCATCATGAAAATAAATAATACACAAACAGTTGTTTTTGTGAAATTCAACTATATCAAAATTTTAGACAATCAAAAGTCTTGGTTCACAGTACTTGAATATATACTTGAAATAATAATGATAATTTTTTAATTAACATGAATTTTAATAATCATTTTTGATAAAGCTTTTTTTGGATATGATCTAAATGGTAAAATGAAGGAAAACATCTAGTATTGTGAAATTGTAACTTTTGAGTATGAATCTTCCCAAATTAGCCGCCGGTTCTCACGACCCCTCTTAGCGTATTGAGATCCCAGCTAAGCGCCGTGGCCACCTCTGCGCCGCGGGACTCAACCGAATCTCTCTTACTTGTTCCGTGCACTTCCATTTGCTGTATCTGCGTACGATCAGTGCCACGTTCTGCAGCAAGAAGAACCTCAGAGCAAGTGCAGCTGTGGGAAAGAGAGGATGGTGGCTAATGTGCTGCAGCAGTGATTTAGGAGACAGCGCGGGGGTTTAGAGAAGGCAAACAAGTTCATTACACTTCTATACTTGCATATCGCTCCCCGAGGACCTGTCAATGAAGATAGTGAAGAATACGAGCAGGCCTCAAAAACCTATTAGAAGAAGCCCAAGGGTGAGCGCGCCATTTACAATGCACACCCCGACACCCTTGACCTCAACTCTGTCGGGTCACTATACTTCTTCAACTTCATTTCAAACAAGTCTAAAGACATGACTTTGCGCGCTCACCAAGAACAAGTTTCACGCTTCCTCCCCCAAATAGCGTTAGCTGGTTTTGTGTGCGGCTGTGTAGGTTGCAGTGCAGGGGGGAGGGGCGGCGTGATGGCGAATGATTATAAATGTCTCCGTTCTAGCCTAATTGGATCAAGCTGACTCAGAGCTTATTGAACAAGATCTTTGGTTGTTTCAAAGCAGATAGATTAACAATTAAATTTGTTTGGTAATTCGCGGGAATACACCTTGAACAGAATATAAGACGCATTAACTTGAATAAATTACATTTTTTTCCCACAGGGAATATCATTAGCAGGAATATTCCATCTTACAGCCTCCCAAAAGACTTGACTTTTCATAATTTAAATGGGGGGGGGTATCTAACACTTATCTCTTTCATGATGTCTTGCATGTCATAATTTGTGTATTTTGCATAGAGGTAATCAATTTCACAGTCAAATGCTCTGGAACCACCACCTCTTTATTGCAAGAGCTAACATCCTAATCAAATATTACAAAGGTCACTCAAAATAGCAAATCTTCCACAGTCATTTTACCCACAGCAGCCATTTTGTATCTAAAAGGCAGGGTAAACACAGGTGCACTGCAACCAAAACATTAATGAGGGCCCCAGCACTGGGACACCTAAATGGATTGGAAGTTGGAAACCCTCATTACTGTTTTGATTGCACCTGTGTTTACCTTGCTTTTTAGACACAAAATGGCTGTTGTATAAAAGGTCAATTGGCCATGTCTGTGGGTGGGAAGCCGGTGGGGCATGAGTCCTGGTAGCTGCACTAGCGCCTCCTCTGGTAGATGTTCCGGGGGAGGGGAACTGGGGGGAATAGCGTGATCCTCCCACGTGCTATGTCCTGCCAGTGAACCCTCCTCGCTGTCAGGTAAAAAGAAGCAGCTGACGCACATGCACATGTATCGGAGGAAGCATGTCTACGGCTCTTCCCCCGATCGGCAGAGGGGGGTGGAGCAATGCCCGGGACATCAGGGGGGAATTGGCCAAGTACAATTGGGGAGGAAATAGGGGGAAATCCGAAAAACACTTAATGGAGCTCTAAATTATATCCCTTATTATAGATCCTTGACATAATGACAGTCTGTCAAACTATCTGTTAATCAGCGAAATCAGTTAGCACTAAAAAGAGTCCTGCGCTTTGCCAGGTTGATAAAAAGCATAGTCTTGAAAGAGAAATGAACCCGACTCAGAGGAATATCACTGCCAGGATCTGGGTTTGATGTGTTTATGAGGAGCCGCACTATTAGAAATATGTGCTGCTGCGGCTGACACTGCTGTACCTGTGTACGAGCAATACTTTTCACATTAAAATCAACCGGCAAGCCATTAAACTGGAGGAGAGCCTCCCGAAATAGCTTTGACTTTGGCCTGTGAGTCTCACCCACTGCGCAAAGATAAGACTCAATAGAGCCAAGCCCGCAGTTAGCATATTACCTTGACAGAGGAAAATAATTTGTCAAAACCTTATTTTAAAGCACTATGAATGTCATCCTGTGTTGCCGCTCTTAATTGAAATGTAGTTGGCCAAGCGAGGAAATATATGGGCACAGATGGACGGTGTCGGCAGAATGTTTTATGGTGATGGTAACCACACCTGGTTAATATTAGCATCCTCCTTACTGTATACTTTACATTCCTCCTGTCACTTTTAGTTTGATTTATCCGAGAGAGGTTAGCAGTAGACTAAGAAAAAAAAAGTTTTATGTTTTATCATATTGGAGATTTTCCTGATAAGGCGAAGTAGATAAATACCGTAAAACATTTTACAAATTATTTTGGTGCGAGGTCATTGCTGAGACAACTGTGAGCATTGCAATAATATCCTGATCATGATTTACAGCAAGCCTCCTGAGGTTTGTCATCTGCAAATGATTCCGGCTAAGGGGACTAAGCCATTTCATGTGGCTGAGATCTTCAGAGGAGCACTTCAGAGGAGGCTAGGTTGGAAGTCCAGCAGCTGCAGCCGAGGAAACCATTTACGCCGCGTGTGCTCATCTTTAGCGGAGTTCTCTGTCATTCCAAATGGCTCAATTAAACCTCTGTTAATCGCCACCCTCGCATATCTGAATGAAATCTCCCGAATCGGTTCGGTTTGAAAATATCTTCCCGATGCTTTGGTTTTGAGCGCCGTTCAAATCAGACACAACTGAATATAGGAGGTCTTCCAATCCTTGTCGATGCAAACACACTTTTATCAAATTCTCTCCATATCCTTAGTTTGAAAATAGTTTGCCCTTCCCCCCCTCGGTGAACCTTGCCACAACCCCTGGGCTCCTGAACTCACTTGTACATTTTAGGCCCCGATAATAAACCAACATCTGCAGAACTTACAAGTGCTTTACCAGAGTTAATTGAGTAAATTGAAGCAAGCTGCAGCGCGGTGGTGATCTATGATCCCCCGTTGAGGGCCCAGAAGGGAGACAACAGATTTACTGCGAGGACAGTGGGCGGCCTTTTGTTCGGGCCCTGGTTCATGGGAAGTTTGAGGTCAGTCAGGATTAAAATATCTTCGGGAACAAATGGAGTAATTTGAGTGTAATATAAGGAGTGCTCTGCCAGTTTCTACCCGGGATCCAGGTGTGATTTATTTGATTTTAAGCCCCGTGTCCCTTTTTCATCTTTTCCCCCCCTTGCCCCTATTATTTGGGATTTATAGATAACAGGAAGATTGGCCCTTATTAACGGGTCCTTTAGTTCTGGTTGACATAACCGAGAGTGAAGGAGTCATGATGCATATGAACACAAACAAATAGCAAAGTGGGGAAAGTCTGCCTTTTTCTCTTGGGGGGGCAGAACTACTTGACCTCATCAAAGAGCTGTTTGTGAGATATTTTTTAGACTCATCTAAAGCTAAAGATACAGATTGAAAAGTGGGGGGGAGGGGCATGCTCGTAGGGTACACACTGCAGATTCTTGTCCAATCCGTGTTGGCTACAGATCTATTTTTGTGTTCTCGTTAACCATGTCACCTTTTTCATATTAGCCTGTCAGCATACTACAAAGATTTAAAAATGAATCCCTATGGGCAGAAAAAAGGTAGAAAGAGAGTCTGGTAGCATCGCTATCATGGTGGCTTTACCCTGAAAATAGCCAAATGGCTGAAGATCTACAGTAAGATATATGTTAAGTATGCATATCAGAATCATTTGGAAGGGGGGGGCATAACCATTTTAGTGAGCAGGGTCAAGAGTTTGATCCTCAGCTGGCTTTTCTCCTGAAGGAAAGAGCCAGGTGGCCAAGGTGCTCCTTTCATACTGTGATTGTGTTAAATTGAGCATTGAAGGGAACCACTCCAGGGCCCTAGTAAAATGTGAGTGAGGAGATGTGACTGACATTGATAGGGCAGAAAGGGGCCGAGTGTTGATACTCACTTTGGTGTGTACAGAAACCCTGCAAATACCCCCTAATGTTTATTTTGTCTCCTCGCCACTTAACCTATTATTTATGGGCAGGCTTTAATTAACCATTGGCTACTTTTCCCCCTGAGTGTTTGCAGTAAAGCACATTTTCTTTTCAGGTAAATTTATTGGTTTGAAATATTATTCCCCCCCCCCGGGTCATTATTGGTCCTTTTAACATTTCACGTTTATAACCACAACTTTACATTTCCTGTTACCGTCAAAGCCAAACATTGACGAACAGTTGAGTGTGAACACACCACATCACTATGCGTTTCACAAATGATGACTATTTGTTATGAACCACTATTTGTCTTTGTTAAAATCTCTCACTTGATCCAAAGACATAAATACTGAGTGTAGCACAGTAAACCTCGTAGACAGCTGAGGATTAGAGCAGCCTAATGCTGCCTTCACCTTACAGGCTGGGAAGAACACTCAGCATGTACAGTACAGTAACAACATGTACTAGAGAAAGAGAATACGTGCTAACACCATGTGCCATGTCGTAGAAGAGAAGACATTTGATTGGTCAGGGCATTAAGGATGGCATAACACAGTTTCCTGGATCGTTTGGCAAACCCAGAGACTGGACATGCTGTCCCACAAATCCACCAACTGTCTCCACTAAACGATGCACACATGCTGTGAAGCCACTACACTCAGCAATACATGGTCGCCGCATTCACTTGCTATGGAAACAGGGAAAGTAGGCCCTTTCTGGTTCAAACCAGTCTATTTTTGTATCATATTTTATGTACTGTAAAGCTTAATTTATACTTATTAGAAAGTGTCGCTCAGCACATGGTCGCAGACGAAAAAGAAAGTGTCGCTCATGGTGTTGCATTTATACTTCAGTGAACGTTCGCCTCGGTTCAACGGTCACGTGACACTCGAACGCTATTAAATGCTGACAGCCAAGAGAAGAGGGGGAATGGAATGCACAGTGAAACCACGTCGGAGGCAAGATGTAACGTACTTGACTGCAGCCGCATATAAACGACACACAACTCACCTCCTCTCGCTCTGGGAAATGCACAATGTTCTTTGTGATTTTCACGAAGTCATACATCAAGGACAGGTTGATAAAAATAGCGGAGACACGTTCATTCATTTCAATCGAGTGAAGACCAAAACAAGGAAGTCAAACGCATGCTGTCTATAGCCAATCAGACTTGCGCGATACTATGACGTAGTCAGCGACACTAGACATTTCACCAGGTAGCAGACACTGCTCGCCGACACTTGAAAGTGTTGACTCAAGTCCTCATTTCTGTCGGCGACCGTTTCAAAAGTGTCGGCAGACAAAGCATAAATTGGGCTTAAGTTTTACAAATCTCCTGCACAAAAGTGCCAGACTTAGCCGCATATCACTTGCTTTAGAGCAGCTCTTATTTTCTCACTTTTGAGACAATGCTATCTGCTACAGCTATCACTCAACGCAGCAGCGTATGGGAGTTAGTATGGAGCACAGGAGCAAATTATCTACTGGTGACACTTGGATGATTTTGGTATCTATGTTCTCATCACTTAACTTGACCAATGGGCCAATCTCCAAAAATCGGTGTATTGCTTTAAGTGTGGTTGGAATGAATAGCAGAGTTTCCAGACTGGGTGGTAGTCATGTGACATGGAGGAAGACGAAGACGAGATGATTTGAACGTGGATTTGAATAATTGGACAATGGTGTGATGGAGCAACAGTGCCTCGATGGCTGGGAAGCCTCTATCTACCACCTAGCAAAGAGGACCGCTGCTGATCTCTGTCCTGCCTGCATCTGTTGACACTGCCACCAGAGGAGATCCAAGAGGACCGACAGAGTCTCACTGGTGGTGTTTTCATCAAGATTGCTGAGCTATGAATTTTAAACCTAGCCACCAAGCGTTTTCTTTTTCTACCTCTGGTTTCTCAGCATCATTAACACACCTAGCACATGTATTGCTTTGAGTTGTGAGAGGCTAAGTCCCAGATAGCCCTCAAGAGGTTTTCTAATAATAACACACAGTTTAGGGTAGGAAAAAAGGCCACTGGCTGTGATATTTTAATTTTTGTGTGCTACTATGCACAATCATCATCCTATAATAAAAATGTGATGTGTCTGTCTGTCTGTCTGTGAGTGAGCAGAATTGTGTTCGGCCACAGCTATGCCATTTCACGTGCGATCACGCTGAATCTTTCAGCATGGTGTAAAGTGCACCCCTGTGGGTGACCTGACGTAGCCTGACTTTTGAATTGGGTATTTAGGGCCGACTGAATGGGCAAAAACTGCTAATTAATTAGTGGCCAAAATGACTCAAGACAGGTTCAGGACCATGGATAGCTCACAGGTGCTCCAGTCCAGAGTAGAGCAGCACACAGGTGAGCTGAGTTGTGTGGACTATGAAAACCCTCTGGGGAGAGAGAGGAGAGGCTGCATGCCAACTCTGTGAGTGAGGCCTGACTAAGTGGCCGTTCACACCATACGCTGAACCCACAAGTTTCATTTAGGCGTCCTTGTTAACAGGCGAGGCCGTTCACACCAGCTGCGCGCATGTCACGCTGAAGCCACGCCGAAGCCACGCTGACGCCTTGCTCAAGTGATCGTTTCAGGATTCAGTCCTATTTTCCAGGCGTGATGCGTGAAGCTTGAAGCTGCCAGGCATGAATTGAATGGGAGTTGTGGGCGGGTTCAAGGCGCGCTGAGCAAGACGCTGAGAGGAAAAGAGACTGCTCCTGGTGTGACCGGTTAAGCGTCAGTTCAGCTTGAGCCTGCCTCAAGCTTCCGTTCTGCTCCGGGATCGCTACAGACAAAGACGTCCATCTGTGAGATACTAGCAGGACCGACAAAGACGTCCATCTGTGAGATACTAGCAGGACCGACAAAGACGTCCATCTGTGAGATACTAGCAGGACCGACAAAGACGTCCATCTGTGAGATACTAGCAGGACCGACAAAGACGTCCATCTGTGAGATACTAGCAGGACCATAATGCTTCTAAGACCATAATAAATGGACCAGCAGTCACATTTTAAGGCAGGTTCATTTTCACTGTGTCTATGATGCAACTGTTCCAAATCATTGTATTGTTTTTTTGTTGTATTATCCAGGGGTCTTCTTATCCATGAGTTTGACAGTTTTAAAGATTACAATAATATTAAACACATGAATTCAAAACATTTTGGACCATTTACACCCACATGCAATCTCATATAACTCATATAAATGCTACAGTCCCTCAGTGTTATCAGTCACATTTTGCAAATACTGCTCACACATAATAGTCCTGAGAGAAGGTCCTGGAGGACCTTTGAGGAGTTTTGGAGGAATACAAACATGAAGGAAGTGGAAATGTGCTTTGCACTCCAGAGCTTCCCATAAGGGTTCAATGATGTTTAGATCTGGTGACGGGAGCATTATCATCTTGACGTATGAGAACACCATGAAGGAACATTGGATGCATCTGGTCCTATAAAGTGGTCTTCTATTATTCCTGGGCTGTTACACAGCATCAGACCTAATGGCTCCCACAAGATGTCTGCTCATACCATCCACCGCCATGTTGGAACAGTTGGCAGCAGACACGATGGGTTGAAGGCTTCTTTCGATTTTCTCCAAACATAAACCTGTCATGATTTCCAAGACTGTTGAACACTTTTGTGACTGCACTGTAATACAGATGGAGAAACTCAGTCAGGTCCCTGAGAACCAACTCATTCAAAAGGTTCTCAACTGTCTGGGACCCGTTTTTTTGGCCTACTTTGACGAGGTTGAGAATGATAAGTGACTGAGGTTAGGGGTGGTGTCTCATGGACAATAAAATATTGGGGGGAAAAACACTTTTGTGACTGCAATCTCCATGTGTAACAGTCTCTTTCACAACAGCCTCGAATACAGAAGATGTTAAAGTATCATAGTTTGGTACATGGTACCAAATAGTATGTATGCTGCCCCTATAGGGGGCATAATAAATTGAAATTGAAATTGAATATAGTAATATACTCTTTATTACAACCTATTACACCATACATGAGTCATACATACACCCACATTCACTGATGATGATGATGATTATTATTTCTGTTATAATAATAACAACAACAATAATAATAATAATAATAACAGTAATAATAATAATATAACAACCATGAAATGATAGGGCACAGTCCTCATCCTACTGCTGTGGCTGTCAATTTAAAATCTACACATCAAAATACATAAACGTGATGAAGACAGAGAGCCATGCAAGATGGAACAGCATAACAACATCATCTTTTGACATGTGAAGCCTGAATGCCGTCAGTGCACAGCTCTACTACCACTGGAACATCAGCGCTCATGCTGAAAACATTTGGTGGAGGAGTCGTCGTTAACGACATCCAGGCACGATGCGTGCAATGTGACAGCAGCTCGCTCACGCCGGGATGGGACTGTAGAAGCCTCTTGCACAAGTCCACTCAGGGCTATGCTATGCTATATCCATCTACACTTCACAACCCGTTACTCTGCCCTGTCCACTTAACAAAAAAGGAGTGCACTCCACCAAACACTCAAAACTAGGAAGTGCTGAGGGTCAACATTTATTTACATTCACATTTTAGGCCTTTAGTTGATGGAGCAATTAACAATGAATGGAACAGTGGAATACGCTTAAATTCCTAGATCCTAGATTACAACCAAACAGTAATTAACATCTGGAGCAGACATTCAATACTATCAGTATATTGCTGCAAACATCTTCCACCCCCGGGCCGTCTCCACTGAGTCCACTCTGCCTCTGTAACTAACCTCTGATGAACATGCCCTCCCAGGCTGGCTGTTGTTATTGCACAAAGTCATAGGGACTGCGAAGTACAAATCGCCTCAGCTTGGTGGGGCAAATCTGGCCTGTGGCGTTTCCTTCGCACATTCCACCGTGAAGCATCTTCCGACTCTTGGGCTGTGTCTTTAATAAGTGCATAATGTCTTTTAAAAGCTCCCACTTCCAGGTGAGCATTCGCAGGTGAGGACAGTTAAGTTTGTGACTGCCGAGGGATTCACCCATGGGCCTTTTTCACCAGCAGCCGTTTTGTGTCTAAAAAGGCACAGGAAGTAACACAGGTGCAAGCAGACATTAATGAGGGTTTCCAACTTCCAATCCGCTTGGATGTTCCAGTTGCCGGTGCCCTCGTTAATGTTTTTGCTTGCACCTGTGTTACTTCCTGCCTTTTAGACACACAACATGGCTGAGGTGGCTCAAAAAGGCTAATTAAGGCCATCGTCGCTGCAGTGTACTAGATGTTTGGCTTTTTTGCTTCTGAGCTGCGTCGTCTCTGAACCAGTCAGTGGTTCTGATTATGGGATAATGTAAAACGCAAACAGCTGTTTCTTTTGTACGAAATATTTCTTTCTATCTCCCAGGAAGTTCACAGAGCTCCGATAAGAAATAGAAAACCAGTGGATTTATCTAATACATAATAATCAAATTAGTTGTGAGAGAATTGCTCTAATTGCTTCTGCATTCCCCCTTGGACACACACAGACACACATACACACACACACATATACACACATAATCACGTAGAGCCCCATCTGTCTAATAAGGACATTCACAAGCAAAATTAAAGCATATGCTATCATCGCTGGAGATGATTACACATTAGGGCCAAATCTGGCTCCATTCCCAACTCAAATTTACAACCGGATCTTTTTTTTTTGTCCTGTTTCCTTGTTGAAGCGCACCAGTACTCATTACCATACCCCCGAAAATACAAAGGCGATATTCCCCCATGCCAATAAATGTCCTGGTGATTGCACGCGAAAGATAATTAGCCATGTTGTATCAATGGTCTGCCAGCCACACCATCTCTTCAAGCCTTTCACACACACAGACGTGGCCAACAATTGGCTCCTCGCCTTCCCTCATTCACATACACGCTGCAGCACAACCGCAAGGCTTTCACAATGGGGAGGGGAGAGAGTGTGACACACAGAGAGAGCAAAAGAGGGAGAGAGAGAGAGGGAGGGAGGGAGGAAGGGCGGGAGGGGAAAGAGGGAGGGAGAGAGAAATAACGGGCCAAACTCGTTTTCCGCTTGATGGGTTAGCTGCAGAGAATGCGCCTTTACTAGGTAAATGATTAAGGGGGGTGGGGGGAGGGGGGGTTGAGGTGGGAGGGGACCTTTGCTGCTCTGCTATTATGTACTTCAAAGGTCTCCAAAGGCAGGTTAAATGAAAAGCAAATGTGTTGCCCTGCCGCTCAAATACCTCAAATGTTTTAGCAGGTGCAAGCAATGAAGAGGCGGAGCGGTGACAGGAGAGCCGCTGCGGCTGCACCTTGCTTGGGAAGCTCGGATCCTCCTCCTCGCAGACCCGGGGGAGGCAGGCAGGGCCAGGGAGGGAGCCGTCCGGTCCGGGTGACCCACCACCACCACCACCAGCGCCTGCCTGGGCCTCTGTTCAGCGTTCGCACCACTCTGACCTCCGGCCAGACACACAGGTGGGAAGGCAATTGGGTGCAAGTGATGGAGCCGAGGTGCTGCTGTGGGACGGAGCTCTCGATCTGCCCGGGTTTGTCTCGCGTATTTCAGTGTTCAGGCCCCATCGTTACCACACATGAGAATATATCAAAGGCTTCTACTCATTTTATTCCATTTTATTGCTTAATTCAACAACAACTATTCAGTTGCACCAGTACTATTTACAATCGTCTTAACAAAAACATGTTAATTTATATAGTAGGAGGGAGTCTGGGTAGTGTAGAGACAAAGCACACGCCTATTCCCGCAGAGACCCGGGTTCAATTCCTGGGCAGCAGTACTCATGTTCGAACTTGGCCTTTATTTTGATATCAACTTGCACACCTGTAAAGTTTCGTGACTCTTGCACGGTTTTGACGCTATCACGCCTAACAAAAGTCCGTAAAGGTGAATGTAAACGTGGTCCGTGTTGTTGCAGATGCTCAAAGTGAATGAACTCATTTCACCTGTTCCATATCAGCCAGGTCCATTACATAATCACAGTGCGCTGATTACAGGTCTCCTACTGGCAGAGCAATTACCACCTTTGCATTATCACCTTGTAACATCATGTGCTCTTTGCATATCAGCACAGACAACACAGCTGTATATGACTCAGTGTTACTGTAGGTCACCAAGCCACTCTGCCGCAATAATACACTGTCATTTGTTCATTATAATAAGTGCTAATGTAATAGGTGTAAGCAGCACTGATAAGCGTATTTGGTGTTTGGTATTTTGTGTGTTTGGGTTCAGACGTGTGGAAGAGATTGCATAAAAAACACAATGATGCTGAGGGTTCGCAAGATTTTTTGAATATGAATATCAGCAGTAAAAGCTGCTATGATTTTAAGAATATGAAATGTGTCGCCCAGTGTTCTGCATCACCAGTAGGGCTGCCATTGATAAAATGATAATCATAAGACATTTATTTTAATATCGGTAATGCAAAAAGAGAGAAGGTCCGCACACTGATCGAGCTCCCATTTACCTTTTATTTAGCCATCCAGCAAAACAGAGTGGCGTTTCGAGCACACACGCTCTTCCTCAGACATGAAGACATAGGCAGGACGCCATGTTTAAATACCCGTGGCCAGGTCATGTGACATGTCACATGATCCCGGAAGAAGTTACATTTAGAAAATACAATTTGACAATATAACAACATGTTTACACAAACATCAAGTACAGCTATATTACACTCAATATAGGTCAGACCCCTAGAGCACAGAAAATACAGAATATCAGGCCAAAAGGCCGTCATACGCTACAACTGGCTAGGTCTAAATAGGCGTCTCTATATTTGAAAGGATGACCCTAAAGAATGTATCAAGGAATCATATCCAGAAAACTCTCACTATAAGCAATAAGCAGCATTAGAATTATAAGGAGCAGCACAGGAGACTACATCAGATTAGAGTTAAACATAGCAGCAGCACACAATAGAAACATAGAAAAGATCATGACAGATGTAAATATCTCCACAAGACCAAGAGAATCAAAGAAAAGGCTTAATGCTGAAATCCTCATTGAGACCTCTAGGGGTGAGGGTATCCAGTGTGTATATCCAGAAAAGTTCTCTTCTCAGGAGTAATGAGTCAAGGTGGCCTCCCCTCCGGGGGCAGTGGACAGCTTCAATACCAATGTATCTGAGCGTGGAAATGTTGTGTCGTGCCTCTGTGAAGTGGACAGCTACAGGGCTAGATGGATCATGATTACGGATTGAACACCTATGTTCGGTGATGCGAGTCTTAAGGGCTCGAGAGGTTTTACCAATATAAATAAGACCACAATACAAGGACATTGCAGCATGTAGATGACATTCTGCGTTTTACAAGTTATAAGTCCTTTCATATTAAATTTTAAAATGTTTGCCTTTTTACTACTTAATATCGGTAATGCAAAATCACATGTTGAACGATCAAATTGAAATTCATCGTATTGAACGGCATGGTAATATAATGTAATATCAACACACGCACACATGCGCACATGCACACACAAGCACGCACGTACACACACACACACACACACACACACACACACACACACACACACAGTGCCAGAGAGAGGGGAGAGGAGGGTGGGGGAGAAGGGTCCAACCTGCACAAACCTGCACCACTTACTTCAACACCTGGTGTGATTTTTTTAAAGACAATAAACAATACTATTGAATTACAGTATTGCCAAGCCCTAATCACTCAGGCAATTATTGTTGTGCTAATTTGCCACAGGCACATTCTTGATCAATTTTTAAATTATTTTGAAAGAATGATTTTTTTTTTCCCGGGACAATCTAGCTTTGTGGAATGTGTCTCCATAATATTAATAAACTATAGATAGCGTTAGTTTGGCATTAGCATAGCCTGCCCCCCCAACATGCACAGAGCCTGTCAGGTTGTCCACTCAGTGTGAGGCTTTGTACTACACATGAACTCTGCCTCGAACACGTGTGCCACTGCAAAGGTGCTAAAGAAGGAATATCTGGCAAATACATTTTTCCCGCGTTCGGTTCAATTCAGTTAGAACAAACTTTACCCTCGCCTTTATGCTCGGAATATGACGGAACGGCAAGGCGCCGGGCGCCGGGGTCTCGCCTTGTTTAGTTTGCACTGTCTCTTAGTCTAAGAGGCATTTGGAAATCCACATCCAAGGTGTACAGGTGTCGCTTAATCCCTTCGACATTTTCCCAGAGACATTCTTTCACTCGTATTGACATTCTGTGGCTGCCTAGCGGGTGTGTATGCACTGTGTGTGTGTGTGTGTGTGTGTGTGTGTGTGTGTGTGTGTCTGTGTGTGTGTGTGTGTGTGTGTGTGTTGCCTTGGGGGGGGGGGGATGAAAGCGCTGCCATGGTATTTTGGAAGCCCCTCAGGACTCAGACTTACACGGGCGAGCTGCTGTGATGGCCTACATTATGGAGTTTATGGCCTGTGTGTGTGTGTTTGGGGGGGGATGTCTTGTAAAAAGCCTGTCGCTGACCAGCTCAGTGCTCACCAGCCTCCACATCGAGCAGCACACAGGGAAGCACACAAAAAAACGAGGAATGAATGTCCAGCAAACGCTCACTTGCGATTGAAACATCATAGTGTTCATGTAGGAACAGCATATTCACAGGGTTCCTACGGGTGCTGGAAATCCTTGAAAATATTTACATTTGATGTGGTGTTTTCAAGGTTTGAAAAGTGCTAATAAGCTAATAAGAAATCGAGATCGTGATACAGTATGGTCGTAGTATAGCATAGTAGTGTAGCATTTTTTTCTGTTGGACCACTAGAATGCGAAAATGTCGCGCGGGACAACAGATTCAGTGTGGACAGAGAGTGTCCGATGCAAAGTGATAGTTGGACGCTCACTTGCTGTTAGCCGCTCCCTCACACTGTCGCTCGCCAACTCACTCACCCCGCTAGCTTACGTTAGCCAATTAGCCTGCACACTGCGGCTAAAACATGACTGGTGCCTGAAATTGTCCAAATTGTCTCTTCGACACGAACTGCGAACAAAACGTTCTGTCCTTTACTTGCAAGCAAGTAGCTTTCCAACCATTAGATCTGTGTTTCCAACCGAGCCGTGCCACTGTAACGACTAACGACTGAGTCAGCCGTCAGACGTAGCCTATTTCCAGTCAGCGACAGACAGTATAAAACACTCAATAAAATAGGTTGTTCAAACATTGTGAATCACTGAAACCACAAGAGGTCGTTGAGCGTACAGGCATAAATAAATTTGAGGCTAATTGGTCGAGCTGCGATTAGCTGAGATCAGCTGCGGAGAGACGGACACATGGATACACACGCACGTCGCACACACGCATACAGTACACACACGCATACAGTACACACACACAACCGAACACGTGATCTGCTGCCAGGCTTCGTCTGGCGGAGAGAGAAATCACATCATCCCATTTATTTCCACTAACACTATCTCTGGTATACGAGGGATCAGCCGAGCAGCATTTTGGTAAACAAACCGCGTCACTGGGTGGAAACGCCAATGGGACCCTATGGAGCCTGAGCTTGAGCGTCTTGACTCTAGCCGGCTGACCCTGTTTACATTTTAAAAACTGCGACAGTTCACACAACTTTAACACGACATGCATAATATGATACATCGAACTCATGAGCTACTTCTGCTCTCACTCATAATGTCAAAATATAAGTGATGTGACGTATACTTTTTGAGATATTAACGTTTGTTTGGAGCGACTCATACTAGTTTAACTGCAGCGGTTCCGGGTGTTTCGCGGTGTCGCGATGTCACGCTGATCCCTCGTATTAGTGGTCGGTCGCTACATGTAACGAAACATCATTTTGGTTGTTTATAGCACAGTAACATCTGGTTTAATGTGATGAAGAAGTGAAATCATCGTTTTTTCAGTATATATATAAATTATGTATATAAATATGTAATTGACTACAGCTTTAAGGGGCTGGAAAGGCTTGAAAATGCACTTTGAAAATGCTTGAAAAGTGGTTGAACTTGACTTTGGAAAAGGTGCAGCAGAGTGTATTCAACGGTTTTCCTTGTCCTGGCTGCGAAAGACACAGCTCTCGCCCACTGGTTTTTACGCATCCTGCCCCCGCCGCCTGCCCCCGTGGTTTCTCTTGTGGTTATGTTCTCTAGCAGAGTGGTAATGAGTCGCATTGCTCCGTGCTGCAGCTCCGACATGGTGGAAGCCCGCGACACTGCGGTCGACTCCGCACAGAGGCACGGAAGGAATTTCATGGTGGTGGTTCGGCTTGCCAGATAAAGGCTTCTCTTCATTAAAAAAACAACAACGACAACAACAAATACATAAGAAATAAACAAGGGAAGAAAATGATATGTCAACAACCCATTATCAACATACACCCCCCCCACCCCACCTCATCTCATTACGATTCCTCGACTATGTTGTCACTGAAAAGTCAGATGGAGAATGGTTCAGAAAGTATTTTAAAAGTGCAATCACATGCGGTGGTGGCAGTTTGTACTCTGACAGACTCCTGGCAAATCACAGTTACAGATACAAGCAGCCACACACACACACACACACACACACACACACACACACATAGATGCACATACAGTACTAACATATGACAAGTTAAAGGCATTGTAGCCCTGTCAGAAGTAAGAGGCTAACAGATTAACAGCGTCGTTAACGCAGTTGTGTTTGATGCTTTGTTCAGCGCAGCACTCACCCTTCAGCTGCATTGTTCTCGACCATGTTAAGAGTGATTGATACGGTCTCTTCCCTGAGAAGACTGTGTGGAGTATAGCTGCGGGCTGAATGTTCTATAGACCAAATCACTGTGACGTCACCATGTAAACAACATTTACTTCCGGGTACCACTTCGGGAAGGCGGCAGGTTAAATGTGCGTGTTGTCAAATAAATGCTGTCAAACTCTCTCGTTGTTTTCGGCCGACTACTTTCAATTTCAATGTTCAAACGGTTGGTAAACATGCTTGTCCGACGTATCTAGCCTTTCTTCTGTGTTTGTTTTATGTAGTGTTAGCTAGCTAATAACGTTTGTTTACAACTGTCAAACTCACTGTTTTTTTGCAGACTCGTTAACGTTACGTTACGTTACAGACAGAGGCTACTGACTACCGCTCGGATACAGCTCGGAAGCCGGATGTTGTAGCTGTAGTAAGCCTGTGCCGCTGAATCCAGAGTTCTCTTTGCTCATGTTTGCCCTTTGCAGAGGGAATTCTGAATAATCCAAATCTTGACCCGCTCTTTATGGTCACTGGACACCCAACAACACAACACGAACGAACCATTTTTGTCTTCTTTGTCTGTTTTTGTCTTCAACACGTCAGTTTGTGCCGTTCACCACCATTATGATGTGTGGAGGTAACCGGAACCAGGGGTAACCGGAAGTAAATGTAAACATCCCCGCTGATTTGGTCTATACTGTGGGGAGTATAGCTGCGGGCAGAACGTTCTATACTGTGTGGAGTATAGCTGCGGGCACAATGTTCTATACTGTGTGGAGTATAGCTGCAGGCAGAACGTTCTATACTGTGTGGAGTATAATGTATAGCTGCGGGCTGCTGAATGTTATGCAAAGACGCATCTCCACTTTTTTTCCCTCTTTACGGTCAGGTTGGGCACTTTACTGATGGAGCAGCGAGAGGAATCTTGGCTTTTGCACTTATCTGCCGTGTGTGTGGAGTGTGTGTGTGTGTGTGTGTGTGGAGTGTGTGTGTGTGTGTGTGGAGTGTGGGGTACTTTCCTCCCTCTTCTCTCCATTTCTCCTCTATCTCTGGCACCAAACTTATCAAAATAATGTGCAGTAAGATCATTTTTGGCTTGCGCCTGACAAACTGATATAAATTTCAATCTGACTCTGACAGAAGTTTTCATTTTGCCAAGAGTGCAAAAAAGAGGCGTGTGTGCGTGCGTGCGTGTGTGTGTGTGTGTGTGTGTGTGTGTGTGCGTGCGTGTGTGCGTGCGTGCGTGTGTGTGTGTTGGGGGTGTACAGTACACGTCTTGCGAACACAAGTTCACAACACAAGTTAAAATGCTACCATGGGAAAAGTTGAGCTGTCCAGAAGATGTTGTGTGTTTTCAAAACAACACTTTGTAACGAGCATTTTCACTCAAGAACCAATTGGAAAACCGCAACTTCTTCCACAAATTACACAGCTCCAGCCTGGAGCCAGCACGTTGCCTCCGTTTCTGGCTTGAAGAATATAGCTATAATAAGGTTATTATTATTCTTCGCGATCATTACTATTATTATCATTCCCACCTGTTGGGAGCCGCTCCAGTTCAGCTGAGAAAGTATTTGTGAGACTTATAAGTCAGCGACTTGGCCCTCAGCCTCCCCCCGCTCTGATATGATGCAAGCTTTTTATATCAGGCGTCCAGTGTGCAGGTCCAAGCCCGCGGAGGAGGTGGCAGGCCCGGCTTCTCTGGCTGGGCCCGGCGCTGCTCCTCCTCGGTGTGTGTGTGTGTGTGCCATCGCCGGCGCCCCGGTCCAGTTTGGCACCGGCTGCCGGAGCAAGGAATCTTGCACCCTCATTACACCTCAGCCACTCTAATTACAACCTGCTCAAGAGCTGTTATCCTACACCTCACAGTGACAATGACAGCGCCTCCTCTTAGAGGCCTGGCCGGTTTGATATGCTCAGGTCCACGGAGCAACACAACACCCCTGTAAATAAATGAGGGCGCTGCTGGAACGCGGGCCTGTAGCCACGGCTAATTACTGGCTAAAAACCTGTGATCTGCTGGAGGCGAAGATTTGCGCCTGCATTCAACTTTTGTTGGTGGATTCTGATTTGATGGATGATGAGGATGGTGATGATGGTTTAATGTATTCCGCTGAATGATGAAGAAAGCAAGCAGAATCCTTTCTGGCCCTTCGCTGGGTTTCAAATCCATTCACACAACAGCAGGGTTGGGCAAGTTACTTTCAAAATATATGCTACATATTACTAGTTACTTTCATTTGAAAGTCATAAGTTACTTTACAATGTTACTGCCTGTGTAGAGTAACTCATTACTTATTACACTACTTTTGCATTACTCTCACCAAAATAACAGCAGTAGCAGAATGACATCGCCTCCCCGGAACCATCCCGAAAAAGAATTTCAACCGTCTTGAAGTCAGGGTAAACCATCCAAAATTCTAAATGTTATCCTTTTCCTTTGCTATTGTCATCTATAGTGCTTATTTGCATAAAACACACAATTTGATTAGGAAATGATTGTATCCTTATTTAAATGTGTGCTTTGATTTTTTTTTAAGTAACTAAATTTGTAACTTGTGTTACTTGACAAAGTAACTGGTATAATCTTACTGAAATCCTATAAGTTATATGACTGAGTTACTGCTAAAAGTAATATATTAGATGTAATTTGTTACTTTTGTAATGAGTTACCCCCAACACAGCACAACAGGAAATGAATGCGGCTATGAATGTGCTCCATGGTGTCCTATCGCGCACACATTATTGTTTGAGATCCCTGTGTTATGCTGACAAATCCTCTGGTGGCAGCGATCACCTAAGCGTCTTCCATGAAAGGGATGTACATATTCCTCCACTTATTTCAGAATTTATTGTGCTCATCGCTAATCCAAAGATGGCTTCCTCGTGTAATACCCGCCGTCTAATCATTCATAACACTCCACGGGCTTGTTAGACAAGATACTGTAGACTCTTAATTGTTTAGCCAATTGATCGCGTAGTAGAAAAGCCGAGAGATAGATTAGGGAACACAGGAGACAGTGGAACATTATTTTGGAACACAGGGAAATTTCGCTGAAATAATTCCTCCGCAGGAATTACAGCAAAATGCTGTAACTTGTGAAATGCTGCATTCAGGGCGACGGCGTGTGCATCTGAATAGCTTTGCTCGTTCATGAAAATAACCATCGAGCTTTGAATGCACCGTGCGCTTCCTTTCCCGCTAAATCGCTTGACTTTCCGCGGCGGCGGCGGAAGCGGCTGCCGACTCCTATATGTCCTCGCCGAACCTAAACATATTACACAGCATCAGGTTTTTTTTTTACGGAGGACCATATTAGTCTAGCGCGGGATCTTAAACGGTTTATGACGACCATTTAGCATCACGAGAGCGGAGCTTAACATGGCCGTGTCGAGATAACATGCAAGCGTGCGTGTTGTTTTCATTGGCTGTCGGCACAGATTTTTACAGTGGCTGTGGAGGGGGGGGTAGAGGGGGGGGGGGGGTAGTGGGGTGTGTGATGGGGGCATATGTGCTTAAGATGCTCCGGAGAGGCCTGTCACTGCGGGAGCACCGCTGGGATGACTACAGCAGCCTCCCAAATAGAAGAAGGGAGAGACTCTCTGCTGTCCAAAGAGATGATGAGGAAGAATGCAGCACAGTGGATAATGTGACTGGAGTAGGGGGATAATGTGGGCCGCCGTTATTTTATTTGAAACGACAGATCCCGCCCCCTCCCTCTCTCTCTCTCTCTCCCTCTCTCTCTCTCTCGCCCTCCCTCCCTCTCTCTCATTCACTCCTCCCTGCTGCTGCCGCTGCTTCCTGAGAGGAATGCAAACGGGCGAGAGAGAGAGAGAGCGGCGCTGCTGCAGAAACTAGGTGGAGCTATTGCTTACATCTGCATCTGCATGGCAGGCAGGCAGGAGTCGTCTGGGGCCCAGAGAGAGGTGGGGAGGACAGAGGGAGGGAGGGAGGGAGGGATGGAGGAGGAGGAGGAGGGGGAGAAGACAATGTTTAGGAAATGAATGCAGTGCAGGGCCGGGTCACAGCCTGGAATAAGACCTCGGGGGGGTTACGAGCAGAAGACTTGTCCTGTGAGCCGCGCACCTGTCACACAGGATCTGGAGGGTCTCAGACTTAAAGTACAGCTTTAGGCCTGCTTGTTACTCTGAGAGGAGGAGGAGGAAGGCAGGAGGAAGAAAAAATAGGAGGAATGTCTGCTGTCATGCTTTATCGAGCCCGGCGCTCCTCTACTAACTACACCCCTAAAGATGACACCCGACAGAAATTAATCTATAGGGAGATTGTGTTGCTCAGTAATGCTGAGTTGGATTTTGTCCCCCC
Organism: Poromitra crassiceps; assembly: GCF_964638095.1. NCBI lineage: Eukaryota > Metazoa > Chordata > Actinopteri > Beryciformes > Melamphaidae > Poromitra > Poromitra crassiceps. The sequence continues at coordinate 12,639,442 of NC_139647.1, read as the reverse complement.
GACTAAATTGCTCTCCGGGCTCTATCTCCCCCCCCATCGCCCAATGCATCATAAAAGCGAGGGGGTTTAGCGCAAGATGAATAATCTCGCTCCGGCATGCCTCTCTACCGCCACCGTACCCCCCCCCCCCCACTCCAACACACACACACACACACACACACACACACACACACACACACACACACCCCTCCCCACGCCATAATCGTCAGAAAGGCGAGGCAGCTTAGTCAACCCGGTGCTACAGGCCAGGATAATAATTGCTGTATTAATTGGTGTTGTCCAGGCTAGACAGAATATAAGAGATCCCACTGGGGCTAATAATTAATGTTTTTTTACCCTCTCTTTCTCTCCCCGCTGCACTGCCACCACCTCCACCACCACCACCACCCCTACCCCCCCCCCCCCCCCCACACACACACACACACACACACACACACACACACTCTCTCTCTCTCTCCCTCCCTCTCTCTCTCTCCCTCCCTGTGTGTGCTGTATCATTAAAGAGGGCTTTCACTACCTCCGCCAATCTCGAGTGGTGTTGATGGTGACGTCTCTCGCTCGCTCGCCAGAGTATTTTTAGATAAGGCCAGTGGACAACAGCACATGTATTATGTTTATTTAGGTTCTGTAATCTCGCGCCTGCTCAAAGATACGGGTATCAAGTTGTATTCCTGGCTCTTCATTCACACAGTTTTTCTGTTGGGATGAGAGGGGGGGGGGGGGGCGGGTTACGATAAGGCCCCGTTATAGAAGCCTGGGCTAAATTAAATTAACGCCCGCCTCGATGGCGATCGGTTTTTGCGAAATATCAGCTTTTACGATATGTGAAATCTTTGCGGCTTTGAGTTCCGAGTCTGATGCCTCCTCGCCGCACCCAGACGTAGACGTGAATGAGTAGCTAAGTTAAATAAATAACACGCGGTTGCTTCCAGTCGACCATGTGTAGGTAGGTGTGCACTTTTATAGTGTGCTTTTGTTTTCCCCCGAGCAGCGTAGCAGGCTTTCCGAAGCAGATGGCTGCTGCTGTGTTGTGCTACTGCCCCTCCTGGTGTGAACCTGCTTCATTTGCTCGGTTAAGTCTCTTGTCGGGAGCTGCAGTGACTCAGTCTGCGCCGGCGATTGCCAAGAGCAGAAGAGAGAAAAGCACATTGTGAGAGGCGTACAGGAGCTGGTGGCATTTTGACGCAGCCCATTCCACCTTCAGGAAACGGATAATTACAGACTGCTTTATGTGCTGCAGTATCATGTCAGAAAGTATAGTGGCTGCTGAACGCACTATATTACAGAATGTGTTCCAATTGTGAAATGATGATTATACTCCATGATCCTTTTAATGACAGATATGGGGATTTCTTTTTCTTGCTCAGCCGGTATTTAGCACATATCTCAGTGTGGTGCTTTGGCCTTTCAAATAAATCTCACAGTTAAAGGAGGGGGTGGAGGAGGGGGAGGAACAGAGATTTGGAACTAGTTTTTGAAAAGAAATAACCTAATAAAAATCTATTTAAGTGTCGGCTATATAAGCCCAACCTCACACTAACGCAGACCTGTGTCACTCCGTTAACGCAGATCTTAATAGACACCGTTATTAGAGTTACTTTCCAGGATAATGTTAATTAGGATAATGTTAATTTTCTTTCTTTCTTTCTTTCTTTCTTTCTTTCTTTCTTTCTTTCTTTCTTTCTTTCTTTCCTTCCTTCTTTCTTTCTTTCTTTCTTTCTTTCTTTCTTTCTTTCTTACCTTTGTTCTTTCTCTTGGCTACCAGGTTCAAAGAAACTAATGAGGAAAAATGAAATAACCCTTTCTTTTTTGGGGGGCAACTGATTGAAGGTCATTCAAACCCGACTAGTACAGTACCTGTCCTGTGCAGATTAGGCCCGCTGCGTATTAGCATAGCCGTCTTCATTACAAGTCATTTAAGGTGGTATCTGAGCACGTTACAGAGACCGTCTCCTTAAGTGTCCTCCCTGTTGTCCTCCACCCAGTCTTATTTACCGCGCCGCCTTAATTGTAACCACCACAGCCATCATAAGAGTCAGTCCTGCTAACGAGTCAGTCCTGTAACGACGTGTCGAGGGACGGCTCGGCTCGGCGCTCTGCACAGGGGCCGGGGGATTATTAGGACATTATAGTGGCCCTACTTTGTGAACAGTCCTGACAGGCTTATTTGACCATCTGCTTTAATTACAGGTAGTGACACACTCACAGGCTAATGCCTTAGGTGTCACATGGTGTCACCTCAGAGGTGCAAATTGGTTTCCGCTCGAGAGGAACCGGGGTGTGCCTCAAATCAAGCTAATGGCATCAATTGGCTTCAGGCAATCGGGTGCAATCAACGAAAGCAGTGATTCTCAACCCTTTTTCATATCAAGGAGGAGCTTAATTTAGTCCACATTAGGGCCAGGACCCCCCCCCCCCCCCCCCCCCATGTGATGAGGTGTTGTCTCTGGAACCCAAATCTACAAATAGGTTTATTATTAGATTTCCATGACTGTCTGTGTTGTGGGTAGAGAGATAACAGACAGTCATTCTTCTCCATTCTCTAATTGTGCTAACGTCTTGTAAATTAAATAATGGTGAAGTTTAATGATTCATCAGTTTACTGGTGGACCCCCTGGAACTCCCCTCAAGGACCCCTGGTGGTCGCCGGACCCCGTGTTGAGACACCATCATGTGTGCGTTGATCAATTCCTTTAGTATTCTATTCTTTTTTAATTGCATTAGTTTGATGACCCAATTGAGGTATTGAATCAAATCCTTTAGACAAGAATATTTCATAATAAAATGACACTTGTGTTTCCTCTTTGTCGTGTTTCGTAAAGAAAAGTTTGCATCAGTCCCTCATCTGATCTTATGAGAGTGTATAATGCACGAGAGGCACTTGGCGCCACGTTACATGTGTACACTTGTAGGCTGTGCGGGACAGCGCGTTGCCACCATCGATGGTATTTCATAGGCAAAGGTTTATGAAGCCTGGAGGGCAAATTAAACAGCTGCATTCCCGACGTGCCTTGTTTTGCAACGTACCGGCAGTTAACTTAATGGGAGCATAGCATCGGAGTGAGTTCTTAGTAGGAGTCGTCGATCCACTCCCTGATTTCCAGTCGAGCTCGGTCAGGCTCGTAAAAGCCCGGAGTTACACTTTTACTTCGAGACGGTTAGACTGACAACTTATAGCCCCCATAATGCACCTCTCTCCACTACGGAGGCGAAGAGCGAGCTGCTTGGCTTTCCATCTTCGCAACATCTGCAGCAACTCAGTACCTCTAGCAGAGGGCAGGACACGGGGGGGAAACCTACAGTATTACTTTTCACTTTTCACTCGCGTTCACCTCTGACTCACGGGTGTTACCGCCGTGAACCATCTAACTAATCAGCTTTCCGCACATTTTCTTGCCTTAACGACGACGGCTTCGCCGGTTGCGTCCGCGTGTAGCGTGATCTCTCCGAGGAAAGAGGGGAGTCACCTCGGCGTGGCGCGAGGGCTTAAATCAAGCCGTCATTAGTGGAAGAACAGATTGTCTCTTCTTCCACTGCCTCTGTCCTTCAGATAAACAGGCCCTGAGTGCTGACATACGATCCCTTCCACTAACACACGGCCTCTCCTGACCAACCGATGGGCGGAATAGTAATCAGCCGGCGAAGGCGGAGTCACGTGGACGACACACTATCCTGCCCATAGGATGCAATCTGAACTTCTCAGAAATCCAAGATGAAACGCTAGCAAAACGCTGGCGTTTGTTTTTATTAAACATTTGTATAAAGTGGATTTTCCACTACTTCATAGGGAATCGTAGTAAACACGTGGTCAATTTAGACAGAGGTTTTTAGAGTACGTCGCAAAAAAACGCCTCTGTTCTTCTTTGCAAAACTTTGAAGCTATTGCTAATCATCTGAGGTGGTTTAACAGAGAGAAATCAAAAGGGGGGGAGGGAGGCTCTTGTTCTTGGCAAAATGCTTCCTAATGGTGTGTTTTCATCCAAGCTAAACGTATGTCTTTGTGATCTGTTCCTGCAGGAGCCTGGTGTTCTGTCAGCCGCCCAACCCAGGCAATAACTGTCATTAATTAGTCTGATAAATTACGTCCAAAACAATGACATGTTTAAATGCTCCAATTTAGCTCAAATCCTAAATGAGATATTACATCAAAAGCCAGCCGTTTCCCTCTCTTTTAGCCCCGTTTAAAGAGGCGTGCCGCCTTCCTGAAAGCCTTTTAAAGGTTACGATTTCCTCACATGATAAAGCGCTACCTTTTAATGAAATTCTAATTAGTAATTTCATGGACTTTGTTACCGACCATATCTGATTAGTGCACATTTTCACAGCCCACTTTAATTAAGCACACTTACAGTACAGTTTCAAACGGTTCCCCCCACTCAAAAGAGGGAGCCCGGCGCGTCAGAAAACTTACTTTGTAAACAAAAATGTTGCAATTTGGGGGGTTTTAATTAGATTGAATTTGAATGAGTTTCGTTTTTTTTTGGTGTGTTTGCAGAAAGATCTGCTTTTTTGCACTGCTGCTGAACATGCCCTTGAACATGAAACGACACGAGATGATAAGGTTCTCGCTCGCTACTATCATTTTGAGTTTATTATTTAATACAATAACAATGCAATAATCCACCGCTGTTTGTTTCTTCATATTTTTCTTATTTTTGAACTTTTCCAGTTTTTCCAGTTGCATATTGATGCAGATTTACGTATTGCCAGACGTGAAATAATGGTGACCAAAAAAAGTAATAATCAGAGAGGAGGAGCCAGTACAGGTGGGTCCCTCAACACGAGCAGTGTGCACAACATCATAATCACATTACACGAGTAGGTGGGATTTGATAGGGTCATGTCTCCCGTCCCTTTTTGTCAAAGTCAATTAGGCCCTGTCGGTGTGCCACGGCACCAAAGAGCCCCGAGACATAATCTGATTTCACTTTCATTCAAATCACTTCCCACTCCGAGATCTAATCCTGGTTCCATAATATGAACTCTGACCTGGAATCTCCACCGGACTCGCACTTTGGTATTTAATGTTCATCGCGCGGCTCAATGTGGGAGTCTTCCCCTCACACTGGAGTGCTTTTGACACAGCCTTCACCCAGCCCCGCCACACAGCGGGGGCCCCGGCGGGACCCCTCTCAGGTCCCTAACCACACACAAGTGTTTCCACGGTGGCGAAACGGTTTCAGTCTGACTGACATCCCCGTGTCGGGGGGAACAAGGTTCTAAAAGTGCACAAAGCGTGACAGACCACCTTGGACCCCTACCTCCTCGCCCCATCTCTCCTTTTAAAACATGGAGTCCGCCCTGTCAAGTCACATGCCGCAGTCGTAATTTAGGCTAATAATTACCAGACATCACCACAATGAAACATCAGTGTCTGAACTTCTTTGGAGCAAACTGAATTTTAATACATTTGGAAAAGGTTGGCCGGAGGCAGGAACCCTGCGCACTGGGAAAGGCGGCGGACATGTGGAAGCACTTTGGGAAGTGATAAATGATTTGAAATCCACAGCGTCCCCGAAAATGGAAATTAGGGCGAACAGGTGTTAAATGGGAACCACTGGTGCATTTTGAGCAGGGGGGGAGAAAACGTCCCGGGTCTTTGGGGCCAGATGTGACGGGGGGGCCCGGGCCGGGGATGGGCCAGGGGGGAGGGGGCGCTGGTGAGTGGTCATAGCCTGAGGTGTGTGATGTGTGGAGGCCCCCATGTACCCCCAGCTCCCCTCCCGAATAACGGATCACTTGTGTCAGCTGTTGTGGGGTGGGGGGCTCGCCCTCCCTATCGTTAGGGGTGGTGGTGGGGGGGTTGGGGTTGATACAGCATAGTATCGCGATATTTTGTGTGGCGATATATCGTATCGCATGAATGCCAAGTCTCGTGATATGCGATTATATAAATTGCCAAGTGGATGCAATGACAGTGTTGGCCACTGTGTCTGCTTGGCAATCCCATTTTGCTGCAATAAAATGATTGATGGGACATGAACAGACTGGAAACTTGATCTCATTAGAAAAAACAGATGTTGACAACGTTTTTCCCTTCAGGGCATCATATGTAGTTGAAAAAAGGTAATAAATCACAATATAATTTTTTAAATCACAATAATATTGTGTCATAACTCAAGTATCGTGATAATATTGTTTTGAGGGGACTCTGGTGATTCCCGCTCCTACCTATCACCACAAACACACACTGCGAGAGACGACACCCGGGACGCATAAATAATTTAGCAATATTAGCCTATCAATTTAGCCTTTATCCGCCTTCAGAGATAGCATGTTTATACTCATTCTCAGCTGTGATCTACTGTACACGCGAGGTATTTGAGCTGCAGAATACGATAATAGCCTCTCCGCTCGCACATTCTCATCACCTCTGGCATGATTGCTAATTTGTATGGGTGCCGTCTTTAACGTGGATAATTGCCATAAATTGGAGCTTTATTCACAGTGGGTCAGGAAATGGCCAAGTATAACAGCCATCAAGCGAGGAAGACTAATTTTCCCACTGCTGTGCCTTACTCCAACTGGAATTTCGGGCCAAGGGAACTTGGCCGTAACCTAAATGCCCATGATTTCATTCACATCATGCCTGGGGTCTGTTCACCTTTGGGAGCCATTTTAAATGTGATGAGTCATTTACATTGTCAGAGATAATGAATGAATAACAAAGCGGCGAATGTTGCCCGGCGTTACAGAAAATAACCCCCGATGCAAGCAGATGAGAGGAGAGAGGCCGCGGATTGTGTTTCATTGTTGGAGCGACAATATCATTTTCAATTGAAACATTGACAGGTTTGACACTAAGCCGGCCTCTATGCCCACCTCGCTTCCCCCTCTCACACACACACACACACACATGCAAGCATGCACGCACACAAGCATGCACGCACGCACACAAGCATGCACGCACACGCACGCACACAAGCATGCACGCACACGCACGCACACAAGCATGCACGCACACATACACACACACATGCAGGCAAGTATGCACGCACACGCAAGCATGCACGCACACATACACACACGCAAGCATGCACGCACACACACACATACACACGCAAGCATGCACGCACTCACACACATGCACGCAAGCATGCACGCACACATACACACGCAAGCATGCACACATACATACATACGCACGCAAGCATGCACGCACACATACACACGCACGCAAGCATGCACGCACACATACACATGCATGCAAGCATGCACGCACACATGCACGCAAGCATGCACGCACACATACACACGCAAGCATGCACGCACACACACACGCATGCATGCAAGCATGCACGCACACATGCACGCACACTTACACACGCAAGCATGCACGCACACATACGCACGCAAGCATGCACGCACATATACACACGCACGCATGTACGCACACATACACGTACGCACACATACACGCATGCAAGCATGCACGCACACGCATGCACACATAAACACACACATGGAAGCATGCACGCACACATACACATACGCAAGCATGCACGCACACATGCACGCAGACACACACACACAAAAGCATCCACACGCACACAAGCATGCACACATACGCATGCACACATGCAGGCACACATACACGCACACAAGCATGCATGCACACATACACGCAAGCATGCACGCACACATACACACAAGCATGCACGCACACATACACGCACGCAAGCACGCACACATACACACAAGCATGCACGCACACATACACACATGCACGCACAAGCATGCACGCACACATACACACATGCACGCAAGCATGCACACACACACATACACGCACGCAACTTGACGCAAGCATGCACGCAAGCATGCACGCACGCACACATACAGACGTACACGCACACATGCAAGCATGCACGCACACATACACACACACACATGGACGCATAACATTCTCTCTGTTCGCTAGACTTTCCTGGTTGAAATTTCTTTTCAAGCTCCCCTTCCTCTTCACCTGTCAATCTCACGTTCACTACTGATTTCATGGAAAGTTCCTCGGACACAGCTGAATTGTCCGCTTGTTTTAAGGGCGAAACTCTCAGATTGTTTTGTCCCAGCTGTCAAAACAAGAGGAGTCAACATTAGGCACGTTTGGCGTCTGGAGTGATGTCGACGATGTGTTTTCCGTACCGCCCCGACCCGAGAAAAAGATCCCAGAATGCATCATGGCTCCGAGGGGGGGGGGGGGGGTGCCACGGTACGGCGTAGAGACAGCCGTGGAGCTTAGAAGACGGACAGCTGTTGGGACTGCGTTGCATTTCAAGTGTATATAGGC
>NC_139647.1:12498655-12626155 GCF_964638095.1 Poromitra crassiceps | reverse complement strand
TCGAGAGCGATGACAAACATAGCTTAGTGCTTCCCCGGTTGCACCTCAATTCCCCGCGATGTCAAGCTTTGAACGTGCGGCAACTCCTCGATATATTATCATGTTACACTCATTTGTTTTCATTATCGCATCAAAGAGGAACTGGTCACGCAGCGGCCATTTTCCGCTGTACGGAGGCCTTAGAGAACAAATGTGACTCTGGAGTCACTCCGGGGTTATGTAAACAATATGGAATCTGCAGTTTAATAAAGGGTTAGAATCACATTCTTATGTTACTACCTAAAGAGAGCAACAGCCACTGGACTTCAGGGCGAAAGGGGGAAAAAAAATACCCTATATTGCCCCGCTGTGGGCTGATATTTGAATATCCATCTGCGGTTTAGGTTCATTCAAAGCTACATCCACGTCCCCATTATGGAAGCTGCCAGCCATCCCCCAGCATTTCATGTCCCAATCCAAACCTTCCCCTCTTCCCAGTGTTGGTAAACAATGGCGGAGTTTTGTTTAAGCGCTGTAAACGGAGATGAGCGGGGTATGTTAAGTAGTCTCACAGAGGAGCCCCGGAGGGCGAGGGGTGAAGGGAGAGGCCGGCCCCAGTGGACAGGTGGAGGTAAGCCGAGAGCCGTACCACCCAAGGGGAGGATGAACTTGAGACGTGTCCCTCACCGTCCCGTGAAGGTGGAGGTCAGCAGACAGCCCAGCGTTGATCGAGGCCCGCGATGCCCCAATCAGCCAGGGAGGGCCGGACCCTCGTCTTCCCCTCAGATGAAATGGAGCCACCGGTGGACCCGGGTCAGTCACAATTAGGACTCATAAAATATAATCAAAAGCTCAGAAGCCACGGGCCCGGGTGCTCGGGGTGGTCAGTGCGGGGACAGAGCTCATCTTTGTGCTGGGAGTGCTATTGCTCATGCGTGAAACAGACACACCTTGTTCCAATGACTGAGATGTATCTCTCAATCAAGCCGGCCCGCCTCCCATCAACAGCGGGAGACAAAAAAGAACCTGCTCAAAAGTTGCGTTCACAGAGAGCCCCCTCCAATAACGCGGAATTAATTAACTCCAGGGAACTATGATGCGCGCATTTCTTTAGGTGTCACAGCCCCGTGCGCAGTACACAAGACATGGGGCTTTTTACGCTAAATCTCTGCAAGACATCGGAATATGGCGATAACCGCCTGTAAGCCCGGAGGTTGTTTGTTTTCCACCGGCATCTCTATCTAAGGCAGATGTATTGTTTGTTTTTGAAATCCGGTAATTAAGGCAGCTGCAAATTTGTATTTCTGTTGTCTGAGGCCTCAGGCCAGGATTAACAGCATTTAGCATTGTAGAACGCACCCCGCCCCCTTAAATAGGGTAGATAAAAAAACATGGAGAGATGAGCTCGTGGCCTGCTAATATAAACGCAGGGGGGGGGAAATACCGTATTGACGTGTGTATGTAAATGAATCAGTGATTAATCGATCATACGGTCATAAGTGCACCGAAAAGCAGGAATCGTTATTTACGACTGTACGTGTAGCAGCAGATGCTAGGATCTGTATTGGTAATAAATAATGGGCTGCATGATACTCTAAGCTGTATCCAAAGGTGATCCAGTTCTCCTGATTGAATGACATCCAAAAGAAGACTGTATATATTGATTTGGAAATAACCAGGGGGAGATGTTTGCGTGCCCCCGCACTTCAAGGCTGACAACTGACATGAATCATAATATTCTTAAGTGAAACAATTACACCTACACCTGCGGATGGATTGTGGTTTTGACACCCCCGCTGACGGATGATGCCAAAAGGTATTTGGAATGGCCATTGCTTTTTGACACTCATTACCTCGGTATTACAAGAACACGTCAAGCATGAACATATTTCCCATTTCTGCACTACAAGGTGAACAAAGGGTTACATTATAGCGCAGGAATCCTTTAGGCGCTCGCAATGGCCTTATTTGCCCGGGGCTGCACCCATGGGTGACATCTCAACTCCCTGGCTTATTACACCTGCCCGTCAAGCGCCGGGGTCCCAACCTCTTTGCTCAATAACAAACACGATACGAGCTGTCACCGCGAGCGACCCGCTGCTGCACGGACTCGCTCGGCGAAGGAGGGGAAGTTTTCTGTTAAGACGCGGCTTTTTTGAAAGCAGATCAAGGCGATAAGCCAAGATTTGAGCAGGTAATAAGTCATTTTTTTACCGCTTCATCGTTAAACCTGCGGTCTGATGCGCTGATATCCACACTGATAGTATCTGCTACAAATTATACGCTGTGTTAAAGATCGACTTTCAGGGCTTTGACGGGTTGCTGACGTGACAGTAACTGACTCTGCCTGTGTGTGTAGATCATGAAAGCTTCGGGGCGACCCTCGGCCTACGCTGGGTCACAATTAGCACTTTGTTTTGTTCCCTAGTGGTTAGTGGAGTCATGACAACTATTAAGTGTCCCCGGTGCTATTGCTGTCAATTCAGCACTGACACAAGAAGAAGACAACAACGCCCCACGGTTTAAATAAATAAGTAAATAAATAAATAAAAAATCTCCTGCATGGTACATGTTCCTTCCTTTCCTCATTGTAAAACATCAGCGGAGACATTTCAGACTCATGCTTTAAAGTAATAATCTGACATTTCCATATAAAGAAATTGCTCCCCTCTATTGTGGACTGAGGGAACACAATAGTGATTCAACCTATAGCCAGATCACAAAAGCTTTTAGATTTGCTGATCTAAAACACTGTCTGGTAGGTCTTTCTGGGAATTTGGCATTATAATATTGTTTGGAGTTCCTCAGCCGGTTGGTTGTTGAGATAGATGGACAACGCATGCCCTGATATATGTCATATATACAGTACATATCCTGGTGAATGAGCGGTGTGCTGCAGCGGCTCCGGCAGCTCAGATGTGACCTGAGATGATTCAAGTACTTGAGGAAAAAAAGGGGAAATCTGAGATCATACAGTACATAATCCCAAAGACAGAGCGACAGAACAGGCAGCAGTGGGGATTTTTTCAAGTGTCGCTTCGAGGTATATTACCTTGATCTGGAACTTGAGATAGGAAGACACACAAGCTCACCTGTCTAGTCCACGTTTGTAGGAACATGCTTCTCAGTATGAAGCGCTCAAATCAAAAAGTTAAACCAAAGTTACTGCTGAAACACCATTATCCCCGAAATATATAAAGAGGTTTGTTCATTATTTCAGTGAAATGTGAGATATTTTGAATTGCAGGCAGGCATTTCTGCAAAGATGTACTGGCAGTACTTTCCCAGCACACTATTACCATCCACAGTCAATGCATTTTAAATGACTATTTGCAGGAAATGGCGTGTGCACGATCTCGCTATAACAAATATGAAGAAGGCTTTTGTTCTATTTCCCCATAGTGAGTAGATGAACGCATGCAGTCTGGCCGCGGTGTGAATCTGCTAAGGTGGAGAGAGTGTGTCAGAGGTTTATTTTCCCCTCATACATTCCTCCACCTTAGCTCTGTCATAAGCTATTTTCTGCTCCACTGCCAATCCTAATTGATCGAGCTCAATCTTAGCTTTACATTACATGGCGAGATGACATCATTTGATACCGATATTTTGCGCCGCTCTCGCGGGCGGCTAATGTTGTTTTGCCAGCTTTATGGCAACGCCGTCTCTCGACAAAAGGCGTATGTACACAGGAATAGCGTGTATAAATGTTTAGACAATCATTATTTTAATTTAAAATTTTTAAGGTTGACTTACCTTCTGGTGGAAGGTGCCAGTCATTGTGGTGGAATGGTGGCTCTGACTGCGAGCGTTGTGCTAAGAAGGCCTCCAGTGCTTTGGTGTCTTTCATGCTCAATGCGCACACGCTTCAGTCAAATGTGGAGAGACAATAGTGTCATTTAGGAGATAGCTGGAGATAGGGGCTGTGCTGTCAATCCCTGGCCTGTCTCAAAGGTTATACATACACATTTATTGTTTCAGTTATGAAGCAATAATTAAAAAGTGATTTCTCATCCGCGTCACTCTACTTCCGTGGGAACATTTCTGACGTTCAGCGTTCTCATCGAATCATTGTTGTTGCTCACTGGTTTGATTAGGTGACGTTGTTTTCTGTCAGGTAGGTAGGTAGGTGTGGCTGGATGGATAGATAGATAGATAGATAGATTATTCATTCATTTGAAAACATGAAAACGAGCATTTGAAATAGGTATCTGAGTTTGAATGAGCAAATGTAAATGTAAAAATGGTTGTGAAACGTGTAAAAATGGCATGAACTGCTTTGTTTGTACACAATATATATCTCTTGCCAGGTGAAAATCCTCTCATCATCACCACCATCATCAATCATCTCCAAACTTTTCAAGTACTAAGGAGAACAGCTTTGTTCTCCCTCCATCAAGGTTTGAGTCTATCCAGAAGGTTTTGAAATTTCATACGCCCAAAGGGTCTTTGAACTTTCTCAACCTATAGAAGACCATGTCACAGTGACCCTTCAACTGAAATTGAAAGATGAACCCCCCCCCCCCCCCGCCCAAAATGGGAGTTACAAGGTCTTCACCCCACAACAACAATATCTTTTCCACCTTGATGAGGTGGCCAGACATGAAAGTTGCTTTGCGATAGCGTCAGATAACGCCTTCGTGACGACTTAATGCGTCCTTTTGCTGCTTTGCTATGCACAACTCACACAGCGCAAAAAAAAAGAAAGAAAGAAAAATCAGTTTCTTCCAACATACCAGAGTCTCCCTTTTAACAAGACAATTAGGACGCTCTCAAACATCAGTCAGTGCGAGGTTTTTTACTGCCGTGCGTTTCTTCAGGGTAGTACAGCAGCATCCCAGAGGGGCCGCTAAATCAACCTTAAGACCTGAGACTAGTGCCTTAACCCCTTGACTACCTCTCTGCGGCTCCTCCCCCTCTCAAAGCTTGTCCTTTAGACACTTACCAATAAACAACAGGTCAGCACCTGCGATGGCATGGTGATTTATCTGACCCTGAGCAGTCATGACGAGCCAGCTGTGTGTGTGTGTGTGTGTGTGTGTGTGTGTGTGTGTGTGTGTGTGTGTGCTGGGGGCGGGGGGTTGAGGTGTGGGTCTCTCCAGCAAAACCAGCTCCTCAGCCCCCGGAGGCCTGGAAGTCGACGCCCCCACTGTAAACCACTTACCGCTCGCTTCGTTCTGCTTCTCATCTGACTGTTTCCTTTATTTCCCCAGTAAAAAAGACGACTGAATCATTGACGTTTATCACCATGAGCTCATAAAAAGCCCGGAGGAGGATCGAATAATCGGCCGTATAGGGTGTGGGTGGGGATGTCCCCGGTGGTGTGTGACATTACTGAGAGTCTGCCCTCTCCGAGTCTCCGCGGCGGGCCACCATGTAGTGGCCCCGATGGTGCATGGAGGATTAAAGCATGTTTTCCCCCCGCATCTGTCCGATGGATTGAGCTGATCAGACAAAGGTACAGCGCAGGATGTTGTCCGCGGATCCTAACGAGAGCAGAATCATTGAGTAACAGGAAATTAAAAAATTCCTGCAATGCCGATCCACCACTCAAAGCAATTCTTTCGCAATCTGTTCCTGCCCCCTCTCTGAACTCCCCGCCATCGAAGGTTTGGTCTTTTTTTGTTGTCGACCAAAACACAGGAGGCCTTTCAAGAGGGAGGATGAAAACAACAGGGCTGTCCCCGACTCAGGGTTCTGTCGGTCTGTTCAATACCAATATTCAACTATTTTCTTTTCTTAATAAGATTTGTTTTTTTCAATTGGGACTTGGTTTTACGGTATTAATAGGCTAATAGTTACACCAAAATAGGCTATATATCATGATCTATTGGGAGAAACCAAGCAATTCTATGTAAAATCAGACATTCAGTACCCCCATATAGGTGGAATGGAATGATCCTTGTTTCATAACCACATTTTGTGACTATTTGTCTGAGATTGGGAGTCGAAGCAGGCTCCTTAGAACGAATCCTCGACTATTTGTGGTCACCCCAAGAAAACAACAAGCAAAAGTGACACTTTTTTTCTCCCAGTATAGTTATTAAAATTGGCACAAACATGACAAATCTGTGAAAATCTCTGATACCTATCCCCACTTGCAGTATCTGTATATAACACACACACACACACACACACACACACACACACACACACCTATGCCACGTGCAGAAACAACACGAGCTACAGCGACAACACAGCCCACCAAAAAGTGAATGGAAACGAGGGAAAGTTTAATGATTGCATTTAATGAGAATCCGGCTTGTCTGGTTCATCCATTTGGGGTATTTACTTAGTTCCTCTTGCCAAATACAGATAGTCTCTCTAGCTGTTAATTCCCCACATAATACACGGGATAAAGGCCTAAATGTTCCACTGTTCCAAATCTCCCCTGGATAATTACACTGAATTTTCATTCAACATCTACGCTTGTGACAGACTGATCCTGCTCCAGAAATGGCAGAAAAAGAGCCCGCGTATCTCACCAAACAAGTCACACTTTCATCTATGTGGGTTAGCTGCTTTGGACTCGGGGGGGAAGTAGTCATCAACCAGAAACCACATTCTGTCCTAATAATGCAATCAGAGCAAGCTCGCACACTTGGAATAATATACACAGGCCCACGATAGTGGAAATATCATGAATGAAAAAGATTAGTTAGATTTTGACCACTTGGCACACTGCCTATATACATAAGCATGGTGTTTTTGCTCTGCTTTTATGTTGCGTTAATCCTATATTCTAAGTATTCTCTTCACATGAATCAAATGAGACAAGAGGGAACATGAGAAACACGATGAAGTGGCCGCTGGGTAAGACCGGCTGCTTTTATGTGGGGAGTTTTCACGAATTACCTGGACACATTACACAACCCGTCGATATGTCACAGCAGTCCGTGTCTGTAAAACTGTAAGCAGGTGTGAATGAGAGCTGAAGTATTTCGCCCCGGTGACCGCAGGCTCACCGGGGACCCTTTCGGGGACTCAGTAACGCCGGCCTTAAACCGACGCGTCAAATATTAACGAACGGAGGGAAAAATTACAGGTGCATTACTTTAGATTTCAACAGCATGTGGGAATGGTTAACGCGCCACGCGCTAATGCGGCCTAGCTGGCTCCTCTCATTAACGGGACGGGCGGCCGGGGGCCGGGAGGAGGGCCCCGGCTGGGGCCGGGTCACTATAGGTGATGGGGGGGAACATCTATACCCATTTGTTGGGGAGGCTTCGTCGGCACCGCGGCTACGTGCTACAGCAGGGTTCGATGATTCACTTCCTGCTTCTCTGAAGGTCGGCCGGCGCAGCTGGGATCATGAGCACGCTCCATCAGTCCTGTGTTACCTCAGCATGACCCCCAAGCAGATCTGGGTCAAACACTATTTGCAAATAGTTCCCCTCGCATTTGTTTTAAGCAGCTCGGAGCACCGGATGGGTGGGTTTCATTCCGCTGGGACAAGCCAGACAGTGTCACATCATGGAGAGGCGTACTAAATTTACTTCCACATTCTTTCCAGTAGTAGTCAACTTGCATTTTATGCTATTAGTTGTCGGGTTCGATGTGACATATTCCACCCATTTGGCGTGCCTAATGTACCAGTGGCCAATTCTGGCCACTTTTCATCAAATTCAACACACTCTCTTTATCTGCGCTAAAAGACGAGAAAATAAGTGCTGTCAAAATTGTAAATTGTTGTATTTTTTCTATGTTCCCCAATAAATAAATAAAATGAACCAAATCAAAGTTCATTAAACCAAAATAAACCACCACAACAACTACTTTCTTTAAATGCTATTTGACCCAGATACCTGGCCTGGACATACCCTCATCCATTTTTAGCTGTGACCAGCAGCAGCTCTATAGGTCGCTTGGTCGGTCGGTCCACATTTTCCGCCCAGGAGGCTGAAATTTGGCATGGAGGTCAAGTATGTGTGTGTAAAGGTGTGTGTTTGTGTTCATACCAATTAACTACAAAGGGTGGTGGTGGAGGTGTGTGTGCGTGTGTGTGTGTGTGTGTTTGGGGGGGGGGGGGTTCGAAATGCAGGGTTGCAGAGGCAGAGTAGGGTGGCCTGCCCGTGCCATCCTGCATTTTCGAAATTCGCTATGTGGTCGCAGCTATTGAAAATTCACACTTGTTTCTCTGTCGTCCACATCTCTTCTCACTGATCATTTCAGTCACTGCTAAATAAGCAGCGAGTTAAATTAGCCTGCTAGCAGCTTCGGCTATCCGACAGAGCCGAGGCAGCCTAAGAGGAACAGCGCTACAGAAGTACATCATGTAGCTGTATATGTCATACTTCACCCGAAAACAGAGCTGTGCTCGCAGCTCAGCTCTGTCACGTTCATCACATCAGCACCGGCCTCATTCCACTCCATCCAATCATCAATCACATTGGGATATCTTGTACATCGCCGTGAACTCCTGCCCTCCCGCTGCGTTTGTGCGTGTGTGATGAATGCACCGCGTCGTTAGTTCTCCCCCTAGCTGTCAGCAGCGTGAGGACTGAGCGTGAGGACTGGAGTGGAGCGTGAGTACTGAGCGTGAGGACTAGAGTGGAGTGAGAGGACTGGAGTGGAGTGTGAAGACTGGAGTGGAGTGTGAAGACTGAGCGTGAGAACTGGAGTGGAGCGTGAGGCTCGGAGTGGAGCGTGAGGACTGGAGTGGATCGTGAGGACTGGAGTGGAGCGTGAGGACTGGAGTGGAGCGTGAGGACCGGAGTAGAGCATGAGGACTGGAGTAGAGCGTGAGGACCGGAGTGGAGCGTGAGGACCGGAGTGGAGCGTGAGGACCGGAGTAGAGCGTGAGGACTGGAGTAGAGCGTGAGGACCGGAGTGGAGCGTGAGGACCGGAGTAGAGCGTGAGGACTGGAGTAGAGCGTGAGGACCGGAGTAGAGCGTGAGGACCGGAGTGGAGCGTGAGGACCGGAGTAGAGCGTGAGGACCGGAGTGGAGTGTGAGGACTGGAGTGGAGCGTGAGGACCGGAGTGGAGCGTGAGGACCGGAGTAGAGCGTGAGGACTGGAGTGGAGCGTGAGGACTGGAGTAGAGCGTGAGGACCGGAGTAGAGCGTGAGGACTGGAGTGGAGCGTGAGGACCGGAGTAGAGCGTGAGGACTGGAGTAGAGCGTGAGGACCGGAGTGGAGCGTGAGGACCGGAGTAGAGCGTGAGGACTGGAGTAGAGCGTGAGGACCGGAGTAGAGCGTGAGGACCGGAGTGGAGCGTGAGGACCGGAGTAGAGCGTGAGGACCGGAGTGGAGCGTGAGGACCGGAGTAGAGCGTGAGGACCGGAGTAGAGCGTGAGGACTGGAGTAGAGCGTGAGGACTGGAGTGGATCGTGAGGACTGGAGTGGAGCATGAGGCTCGGAGTGGATCGTGAGGACTGGAGTAGAGCGTGAGGACCGGAGTAGAGCGTGAGGACTGGAGTGGACCGTGAGGACTGGAGTGGAGCGTGAGGACTGGAGCGTGAGGACTGGAGTGGAGCGTGAGGACTGGAGTGGAGCGTGAGGACTGGAGTGGAGTGTGAGGACTGGAGTGGAGTGTGAAGACTGGAGTGGAGTGTGAAGACTGGAGTGGAGCATGAGGACTGGAGTGGAGCGTGAGGACTGGAGTGGAGTGTGAGGACTGGAGTGGAGTGTGAAGACTGGAGTGGAGCATGAGGACTGGAGTGGAGCGTGAGGACTGGAGTGGAGCGTGAGGACTGGAGTAGAGCGTGAGGACTGGTGTGGATCGTGAGGACTGGAGTGGATCGTGAGGACTGGAGTGGATCGTGAGGACTGGAGTGGATCGTGAGGACTGGAGTGGATCGTGAGGACTGGAGTGGATCGTGAGGACTGGTGTGGATCGTGAGGACTGGAGTAGAGCGTGAGGACCGGAGTGGATCGTGAGGACTGGAGTGGAGCGTGAGGACTGGAGTGGATCGTGAGGACTGGAGTGGATCGTGAGGACTGGAGTGGATCGTGAGGACTGGAGTGGATCGTGAGGACTGGAGTGGATCGTGAGGACTGGAGTAGAGCATGAGGACTGGAGTGGATCGTGAGGACTGGAGTGGAGCGTAAGTTGTGTTTGAAAAGTGGTAAACCTGCAGAGACTGTTTAACTCTCCCTCCCCCCCCTCTCTCTCTTCAGCAGGAGGCATGAGGGATGGTTCAAAGGGTGACTCTCTGACACGGCGTGTGATCGCTCCTCGCTCCTTTATCTGCCTCCCCACATTAGCACGTAAATGAGGCTGCACTTTGGGTTTGGGGAGCTGGAGCGTGCTGCAGTGTAAACAGGAGTCGTACTCTGTTATCGTTATTGGACAGATTTCTGACACCCTAACACCTCCGTTTCATTAACATTCAAAAGCGCCGGGATTTTGACACTGCCTCTGTTTATACAGACTCCAGAATACTTTGCTGTGGGGGGATTGTATACAAAATGCTGTATACATAGTATCTCTGCTGAGTGGAGCCGTACACTTCCATTCTGTTGACCTAAGCGTTTTGCCGTAGACAGAGGATTGCTCCGCTAATGCTGAGTGTTACATTAT
Source organism: Poromitra crassiceps (assembly GCF_964638095.1). Classification (NCBI taxonomy): domain Eukaryota; kingdom Metazoa; phylum Chordata; class Actinopteri; order Beryciformes; family Melamphaidae; genus Poromitra; species Poromitra crassiceps. Next base: position 12,615,656 of record NC_139647.1, on the reverse strand, counting down.
AGAATGAATGCGGCAGTTAAAAACGTTGGTGTTGTTGCTGTTGTTGTTGCTGTTGTTGTTGTTGTTTCCTCCCTCTCTCCCCCGCTATATAATAACTTAAAGGGCCACTTTGCCGATTTTCAACCAGCTTTGTATCATTACTAAATCGGTAGTATATATGCAAATTAACAATGTTTACCTTCCCTCCATCTTGCCTGGACTGAGAGCTCCCCGTTCATTCACAGAACTTCCTGGTCCAAATGATGTCATAATGAGGTAATTTGGAGCACTTCTGCCATGGTGTCACTATCACTACTACTATCACTATATCACTATCACTATTGCTCTCTCTCATTCGCATAACTTCCTGGACCAATTGAGATCATTATGACATAATTTGAACCAGGAAGTTCTGCGAATGAACAGGGAGCTCTCGGTCCAGGCAAGATGGAGGGAAGGTAAACATTGTTCATTTGCATAATACTACTGATTTTGTAATGATACAAAGCTGGTTAGAAAATCAGCAAAGTCGCCCTTTAAGAGGCTGTAATATAACCGCAAAGATGTCTTGCGAGTACTGATCAGAAGAAAACGGTTGTACGACTAATTAGCTGCATTGCTGTATTTCAATGCGGCCTGCATATCGGTGTTGATGTGTATGCTATGCTGGAGTGTGTTCTCAGGCCCACAGTGGGGTGACTGCCGGGTCCTGAAACGCCATTGTGATTCGAGCGGAGCTTATCGCATGGGAGAGAACTGGCAGCCTCTTAAAAGGTATTATATGTGCTCTGGTTCTCCTTCCCTCTGTCTGACAGGAGCCCTTGGGATGAAAGGGAAAAGCAGTGGAAAAAGAGACATCGGTTCTCGACATGGGGAAGTCTTTGTTTCTATTCTCTCCATCCCAAGTCTCTCCAGGAATCCTAATTTCCACCATTCACCTACCTATCGGCAGATAAAAGCTGCTTGAAGGGGGGGGGGGGGGGGATTTCCTCAATTGAGACAGCTTGTAACCAGTCTGCATAAGGGGGAGAAGCACAAAGCTCTGGAGCGAGAGGAGGTTGGAGCTACAGATTTCAAACCGCTTTGAATTTGAACAGACTGGCGAGCGAGGCGGCTTGTTTCAAAAAAAGGACATTTTTCACAGAGTCCCCTAATCTGAAACCTGGCCGGGAATCTCAGAGCTGGGAGTTCGGGGGGGATATAAGAGCGGCGGATGACACACGACATAAGAATCTCCACGAATCCCGGAAGATATTCCCAGGGCTCGTACACGACGAACGACGGAGACGGGAGAGATCGGGAGCGCGAGATCGTGTTTCTCCAAACCACTCTTATTAAAAAGCTGTGTCTCTTTTGTTGGGGGGTGGGGGGGGAGGGGTGGTGGTGCTCAGTTGGTGATGTCCAAGTTCAGGGAATGCCAGGCCTGGCAGCTGACGTGCTTAATGCGGCTGCTTGGCAGGAGGACGAGGGGAGGGGAGGGGAGGGGGGGGAAGTCCATGCCAGTCTCTGGGGAGTGGGAGGTGTTAACTTCTAATGGCGTTTCTCTGCCACAGCCCTGACATCTGCAGGCCTCCTCCCCACAAAAGGAGGGGAGGCCTTTTTGAAAAATTAATGCAGCTGAATGCATCTCACACAGCGAGCAGAGGGGGCTGGATTCATCAGCACATTAAGGGCCTAGCTCCGGATTGGAAATAATTACGGGAGCTGACAAGGTGCAGAGGTGCCGGTGCCAGCTCCTTTCAGGAATGCATTTTAAAAAGCAGTTTAAAAAGCCTTCAGATGTTGGCATTATCTTGCGTGACCAAATTAGGAGCAAATGAGAAAAGTTTATCTGGCATTTTGGAGTATTGAAAGAGCTTAGGCTTTATAAATTATACAGTGCGTGCGTGCGTGCGTGTGTGTGTGTGTGTGTGTGTGTGTGTGTGTGTGTGTGCGTGTGTGTGTGCAGGCGGGCGGGCGCGGGCATGTGTGCGTGCGTGTGTTTGCCCGTGCGTGCAAAAAGGTGCAGACGCGGGAAAGGGATGTAGGCAATGAGAATTATTATGAGTAAATCCTTTTTCTCACAAAAAAATAAAACTAAAGAAAAAACATAGGTTTCAGATTAAAAGTAGGGTTTTTTTTGTTTTTTTTCCATAGAGCGACCGCACAAAACTTTAAGGGGGATTAATTTAAATGGGTGCTTGAAACTATCATGCTGTTGGTTGCAAAATGAAAAGTGGATGTCTTAACACCCCCGAAAGAGGCAAAACGTAAACTGATTACTGTTGACCACCCATGAAAAGCATGAAGAACGGAGGGGAGGGGAGGGGGCGGGTGGAGGACATGATTTAATAAGCAGCATGTTTTTATGCCTTCCAGAATTAATCTTCTATAATTTCTGCAGGAACGTGTGATTGGGCCGCGTGCATTTATCACTGATATTCCCCGCGTTTCAGACATCATTTTGCCGGATAATGGTTGTTTCCATGTGAACACAATCAAGGTGATGCAAGAAGTCATGTCAAAGATAAGGCCTATTTCTGTCCAAACGGCAAAGCCATTCCCCATTTATTTCCATTGGTGCAGAATAAAATCCCAACAGATATTCTACAATTGCTCGAGTGACATCACTGATGATGACATCACAATTGCTTGAGTGACATCATTGATGACATCGCTGGTGACATCACAATTGCTCACATACAGAGCTGAGCGTGCGAAGCTGAGTTGTCACACCCCCCAAAAAAGTGCGCCCATGGCACATCCTCTCCAGAGTCTCCTCCACCCTACAAATTCTAGTTGGGATAATAGCCTGCCCTCGCCATTTGTGTCTAGAAACTCTTTAACATACAAATGTGTCTTTATCATCTGACTTCTTCAATATTTTCTCCATTTATGAGGAGTAGTCATTTAAACAGCTTTTTAGTTGCAAGTGAAGTGTGACATATCAGCGAATACAAAAACCACGTTATTTTCTGTTAGAAAATTGCTTCATACAAAAAGTGGCACGAATAGCATAGGGGTGATTCCTACATACCTTTTTCCACTTCACCCTTATGAAAGAACATACCTCTCTCTCTCTCAGGCCTGTTCTGCATAAAACCAATGCGGCGCCTGCGTCCAGAAAGCGATCCGAATATGACCAAATCGATTACGGGTAATAATGTTTACATCTTCATGGCGGTATGAAGACAATACCTTTGAAGAGAGGCAGTCCAGCAGCACATCAAAAGGAACTCTGTGGAATGTGAAGGTTTAGCTGCGTGTTTGATGTTTAAAGCCTCTTGATCAGATATGTAACCTTGGATAGAGATCTCCCATTATGGCTGTTATTCTCTTCTAACACAACGGCTCTCCAGGTAATGGCCACACACTCAATGACAAATTGGAGGGTCTCAGAGGCCGCAATCACCTTTTACGATCTCTGTTTACACTGCAGCGCCCGGCGGCCCCAAACTTCAGGCCACTACGGGACAAACTTTAACACTACACACAATGTTGACGTAATGCCGTTTGTAAGAGAGCGGTTGCATATTGGCCTCTGTTTTTGTTTTTCAATTATTATTATTACTATCCTCGGCCCGTGTAATTAACACAAGGCATGACTAAAGTCAAACCTCAGAAAAATAGGTGATCTGCAGATGCAATCAGGTTTTGCGGTAGGACCCAATTCAAGGGGTACAAATTTGATTTAGCTATTTCTACGGGGGATGTATGGATAAAGATGTTACTGAAAAGGCATGTCAATTGAAAAAATAAATAGGAAAGAGATGATCTTAATTACCTTGAAATTAGACTCATATTACACGGTCTAGATATCAGAAATTGACATAGGTTACAGATTTTAGCTGTTTATCCACCACCACCAGTTGAGTCGGTGATTGCTGTAGATTGCATGTTACAGTTTGGGTTTTTCATATGCCATATCAGTGGAATTGTGTTTGTTTCAAGATGGAGCCGTAGATAATCTAAGCAAAGGTGCAAAAAATTGAATTGCCAAGTGGTGAAGACTGAATCACTGCCAACATAAATGGATCGGAATTGTGTGTGTGTGTGTGTGTGTGTGTGTGTGTGTGTGTGTGTGTGTGTGTGTGTGTGTGTGTGTGTGTGTGTGTCCTGCCCCGTAGCCTGTGGGGGTAATGCCTAAGCTTTCACAGTCATGAAATCCAACAGGATATTTACCACAGGTAACTGCTTACATTTACAGGAAACTCTAATTTCCCCAAATCCATGTGTGTGTACGAGTGTATTTCTGAGACCACCTCACCTCCACGGCCCGCCGGCGCCTCGGGCCTGCTGGATTCTGTAACACCCCGACTATTGAGACGACTGAAACGAATTTGGCTCTGACCCAGTTCTTGTCTCTGTGACCCGGCACTGATGAAGAAACAGGCTGGAAATGTATCGGTTTAAAATGTATCTAAATGTATCTATTTGAAAGTGGATGGACATGTGTGTGGGTATTTTAGCATACTTCCACGTAAATCCAACCAAACCTGAAGTGCAGCAGGGAAACCTAATGCATCAAGTGTGCTGAAGGGGAGGTTTGCCCCCCAGGGTATATGACAAACTTCTCAAAGTGGGGGGCGTTTTCGGAAAAGAGGTGTAGAGCTTGTCATTATGACCTGTCCCACCTACTATTTCCCCTCTGTCTGTCTGAGAGGAACCATCTCTGGGCCCCAGGGCCACGGCCCCGGGCCGCGCTGTGTGTCTGAACACTCCCCCTGTCTCCTCTGTTCAAACGCTGTTCAGATCCTGGTGAAATATTTATATATTTAGATCCCGTTTTGATTTGTAACAATATAGCGCGAACGCACTCACAGGAACACACACGCAGTCTCTTTCAACGCTCTCTGTCTCTTTTACACACATTCACGTTTCGTCACTAAAAATTAATTAAAGGGATAGTTCAGATTATTTGTTGCGTGGTTGTATGAGGTATGTTGTATGAACTGCTGTGAGTGGGGCCACCTAAAAGAAGGCCCACCTAAACAAATCAATATCAGTCTACGCTATATTCACATTTTCAATGCTTTACCTTGCCGGCAAACTGTCCTTTCCTTTGGCACTACATATTTTCAACCGTAGAACTTCCATATTCCTACGCAGGTTGAAGATGGATGGATGCATCCATCCATCTTCAACCGCTTATCCGGGATCAGGTCGCAGAGGTAGCAGTTCCAGCAGGGGACCCCAAACTTCCCTGGCCACATTAGCCAGCTGTGACTCTGGGGGATCCCGAGGCGTTCCCAGGCCAGCCTGGAAGATATAATCTCTCTCCACCTAACCCTCGGTCTGCCCCGTGGTCTCCTCCCAGCTGGACGTGCCTGGAACACCTCCGTAGGGAGGCAACCACGTGGCATCCTTGCCAGATGCCTGAACCACCTCAACTGGCTCCTTCCTACACAAAGGAGCAGTGGCTCTACTCCGAAGCCCTCACGGATGACTGAGCTTCTCACCTTATCCCTAAGCGAGATGCCAGCCACCCTCCTGAGAAAACCCATTGTGGCTGCTTGGATCTGCGGTCTTGTTCTTCCGGTCATGACCCATCCTTCATGACCGTAGGTGAGGGTAAGAATGAAGATTGACCAGTAGATCGAGAGCTTTGCCTTCAGGCTCAGCTCTCTTTTCGTCACAAAGGTGACGAAAAGCTCTTCTTTAACTCACTCATATGCTTCTCTGGATCTCCATCTCCTCCTTTGTGATTGACATAGATTTAATAAGGGAAATTAATGAAGGATCATGGCTTCTCCCTCCCCTCATCAGTGTACTTCATGAAAAGAGTAAATCTCCCAAATATTTTTGCACATTTTCAGTTGAAAGAAAGAAAGTGTATACTGTATGGTCAGACCATGAGGAAAAACTGTGTGTGATCTTCAACACAGCCTGAAATTGAACGGGTGAATTATTAAAGCTAACCGAAAGAGATTTCTCAGAGGCGAGGTCAAAGGTCGCAGGCTGGCAGCATGGGCGCTGCGAGGGTGCTGATGGAGCAGCATGGTGGCACAGGAGAGCTGTGATAAAGCCCACCTCCTGGACCCCCCCCCACATAGCAACTCATCGCCACTTAATGACACCACTAATCCCTGCAGAGATGGTGGTCTACGACAATTGGTCTGCGGCGAAATATCCCAGCAACACTTTCTCTCGCGCCCGATGTCACCAGTTAGCGGTCCACATGAAATAGTGGCTGCATCAGACGACTCTTACAGGAAACAGGGATTGACTCATAGAGGCGATTCATCCTTGAACACAGTCATTTGAAGGCTGATTTGAGCTAACACTGCCTTTTCATCCGCGCGTTATAACGGAAGACTTGTGTTATTGTTGAGCAAGGTGCAAAGAGCCATTATTTTTCACCGCAAGACGCCCTCTTCCTCTTGCATTGTGCTTGGACACGATTGACCGCATGCTGCTGAGGCAGAGCCACCGCGCTAACCTTTTGGCCACGGCTGGATGCTCGTTTGTGCAGTTTAAAGCAGTCCTAATTGGCCTTGAGCATGAAGTGATATGCTGTATTTTATTTTATTTATGTATTTATGTATTTATTTATTTGTTTATTTGTTTATTTATTTATTTATTTATTTATTTATTTATTTATTTATTTATTTATTTATTTATTTATTTATTTATTTGTTTATTTGTTTATTTATTTATTTATTTATTTATTTGTTTATTTGTTTATTTATTTATTTATTTATTTATTTATTTATTTATTTATTTATTTGTTTGTTTGTTTATTTATTTATTTATTTATTTATTTATTTATTTATTATCACAACAGCAAATATGCCATTGTTAAGTGGATAGTAGCCTTACCAGACCTGATAGCTTTGCCCGGCGGGGAATTCTGCCCTACATTCTCCTCTCTCCCATGTATTCAACAAAGAGCCTGAAGCCAAGGCTAACACCAGCAGTGTGCATACAGGCCCACTTTAGCTCAATCATCCAACACAATGGTTTCCAAACCTCATTTTTGTTTATATACGGCGCAGGCATGCTGCTGTCTATATTTGAACTGAGACTCATTAGAATGGCAGAGAGAAAGAACTTGCATTTTTGATACCCCCCCCCCCCCCCCCCCACACTACTCCCCTCCCTCTACACACACACACACACACACACACACACACACACACACACACACACGGAGCACAGCAGCAGCACATATGGAAAAGGATTTGCAAGTATAAATTCAAAAGCATGAAAATCCAAACCACACTCCACAAAAACATTCCACATTTGAGTGCGGTGGTCTTGGGAGAGGGGAGAGCACTTGCCGCGTCACATTTGGGTCTGCGCAGATCCTGGAAGGTATAATGCGTCCAGCAGGAATGTCAAAGCAAGCATGTTTCAAACTGTAGAAACGTCTCAATGTGTTCACACGAGTTCCCCCATTAGCATAAGTCATTGGGAATCTACGCATCCAACACAACACAATCATGCGCTGCTTCGGAGTTCTTTTGGAAAAAGAGTTACATATTTTCCTCCCGTCTGGATAATAATTCACAGATTTGCTGTCGCCAGTTGAATACAGCCATTTCTTACGCTGCTGAGTTGATACTTTATCTCAGCGGGAACTCTTTATATGAGTCTTTGTTCCTCCACGTGTTTGGGCTTAGCGCCGGCTACCTCTACCTGGGAATTCACCCCGTCATGTCGGGACACAGAGGGCACGTGCCTTTTTGAGTGATCTCCCTGCATAGTTCAGAGTGTATGCCCATACGTAGAGCGCGGCCCACCTGCCCTACACACACACACGAGCCCTCGATCCGTCTACGCGCACACACACACACACACACACACACACACACACACACACACACACACACACTTGTCTTTTCTCACCATGCCTCCCTCAGCCTCAGATCCAGATGTGCTGTGTGCTGCCGGCGCAGACTGAGGCGAGCTGCCAGCTGAGGCGAGAGCTCGAACCCCGGGCCAAGAGCGGAGAGGCCAGATGAAACGGAATCCTCTCTCCTCCCCGTCTTTTATTGGGACCCTGCACTCGTCACACACACCGTCCCACTGTGACCCCAAATGCATTTAGGTTAGTGCCTTTTAATACAGGGCAGGGCGGCTAATGCTCCCAAAATTTATGATTTTTGTGTCTTACACCTGTTTGCAGAAATGTTCATCCTCTTTAAAGCCTCTTGGGAAAATCCCCCCCAGGTCAATGCAGTTATAAATTATTGTTTATGATGTCGTACTGGCCGGTGGTGGTGGGGGTGGTGTGTGTGTGTGTGTGTGTGTGTGTGTGGGTGTGGGGGGGGGGGGTGGACAGTGTATGAGCATCTGGATGTCTTACTGTGTAAGAATGAGGGGGCCTTTCATCATTCTGGCTTTCTAAGTTAAATGAAAGCTCTTGATGGCGCAGATGAGTTTTAGAGAGAAGACGCTCCGGCCAAAGAGGGCAAACCTCAAGGGGTGGCATTCCGTATTTCCCCTCCAAGAGGATTACGGAGGATTTGGTACACAGACACCTCTGGAAAGTGAAAAGAGGCCACGGTGAATCAAATGTTGAGAAGGAGAAGAGGAAGAAGAAGAAGAAGAAAAAACAACAACGCACGTTTGCTTAGTTTTCTGTCTGTTACATTTATTTTGTTGCGACGCTGTAATTGCCTCGCAAAAAAAAAAATACCGCCCTTTATTGTGTCCACAGAGGGCTGAGAAATGTGGCGGAAACACAATAAAACTAAATTCACTGCTGGTTTACAGCCAGAACTGAGCCTCCATGACCGCCATGTAATATGGTATGTATCCTAGGAGATTGTCTTCACAGTTCTTCTGCCCACAAAATAAGCAATTTATTATTATTATTATTTTTTGCAAAGCTCTAGCAGGTCAAAAGACACCTCAATGTGATCTTTATGCGGCGGCAGCGAGCGCATGTGATGAGGCCGCCAGCGAAAACAGCGAGTGGGGGCGAGGCTCTGGACTGGGCCGGACGACGCGCCCAGCCCCCCCCCCCCCCCCCCCCCCCCCCCCCCCCCCCCCCCCCCCCCCCCCCCCTCCCCCCCCCCCCCCCCCCCCCTCCCCCCCCCCCCCCCCCCCCCCCCCCCCTCCCCCCCCCCCATCACTCTTGACAAATGGCGCGCGGGCAGAAAGGCCTCTTTGAGTGAGCTGTAACTTTCGGCAGCCCCTCGCAGGTGTGGGTGATCTTTCATCCTCCTCCGGGCCGCTCCTCCTCCTCCTCCTCCGCCCGGCCCGGCCTGGCCTATCTCTGGCCTCCATCAAGAGTGAAACGTGCCGCCCCAGGTTCAGATGAACTCCCCTCTCTCTCTCTCTCTCTCTCTCTCTCTCTGACAGACCAAAGGCCTCCTCCTCTCTCCCCTGCACCCCCCCCCCCCCCCCTTTTCCACCTCAACTCACACATCTCCTGCAACAGCCGGGGAAATTAGGGCTAGTTTAGCAGATCTTACAGCACCACTAAACACCGCCTCCAGATCGCTCACTGATTGCCTGGCGCAATCCATTGTCCAATTTCACCCCCATACACCCCCCTCCCCCTTCACCTCGTGCACCCCCCCCCCCCCCCCCCCCCCCTTCACCTCGTACACCCCCCCCCCCCCTTCACTTATCTTTGCCTTTGGCCAAAAGCAGCTTCCCTACTCTGAACGGCCGCCACCACCTCCTCCCCCTCTCCATGCACTTACTTACCCACCAGTGTTGGGCAAGTTACTTTCAAAATCTAATATACTACATATTACTAGTTACTTTCATTTGAATGCAATAAGTTACTTTACAATATTCCTGTCTGTGTAGAGTAACTTGTTACTTATTGCATTACTTTCACCAAAATAACAGCAGCAACAGAATGACATTGCTGTCTCGGAACCATCCCGAAAAATAATGTCAACCGCCTTGAAGTCAGTGTAAACAATCCAAAATTCGAAATGTTATTCTTTTCCTTTGTTATTGTCATCTGTAGTGGTTATTTGCATAAAAACAGACAGTTTGATTAGGAAATGATTGTATCTTTATTTAAATACGATATGTGCTTTGATTAAAAAAAAACATTTTAACTCAATTTGTAACTTGAGTTACTTGACAAAGTAACTGGTATAATATTACTGAAATCCTATAAGTAATAAGTTATATTACTGAGTTACTGCTAAAAGTAATATATTACATGTAATATGTTACTTTTGTAATGAGTTACCCCCCAACACTGTTACCCACTCACACACACACACACACACACACACACACACACACACACACACACACACACACACACACACACACATACACATTCCCTCCCCAGCTTGTCCAGAGGAAACTATATAACTGACTTATTGTGAGTCAGCCTCTCTCTCCACAGGGTGAATAGATAATATCGCTTCATACTGTTACCATGTCACAATGTTTGCTTAGTGGTTTCCCAGGAACACACACTCAAAGTTAATGTTTCTTTTAATTGTGGGTTGAAACACACCTTAACGCTGTGTTTATGATAAACTGTAAGAGCCACTTTATAGGTTTATTATCACGGGTTTGTCCCAGGTTGGCGTCGGTGGTGACAGATTTACCCGGGATCTTGCCCCCGCGCCGCGCCGCTCTCTCCGTTCGCCGGGGTGAAACGCGGTGGGCTTTTGCGCAACAACGTAAGGTAACAAATCAGTGGTAGACGGTGGAAAAATTAGCCACGTCCAAGAGAGGCTGGCGCGGCGGATAATTGCTGGAGCAGAAAAGCGCCATTTTGAGATGAAACCTCGAAAGACCTCTATCATTTAAAGACTTTTCTAATTATTACTCTTGCTGCAATTATGGATGATCAACCTTTGGCAAAGTGCTTAAACGGCCGTGGCTGGGTGAGACCTATCATTTGTCTCTCTTGTCAGTTTCCTGTTTTCCTGAGTAACTCCCCCTGACCCGGCTGGCTCGCCCGCCTGGCCTGAAGAGCACTTTCCCTTTCCTCATTCTCTGATCGGGTGCGAGGGAGGAGGGAGATGGGGGGGTGGGGTGGGGGGGACGAGTGGGGGGTCTAACTTAATCTGACCCATTGCTCAGGTCAGTGAGCTGCTTACCGGCTCTATCCAAACATAGGGGTTTGTTTTGCTAAAGCTGTGGAAAGAAGAAGTACCCTCTTAAATCAATGCTTTACTTAGAGCAGAGCACATGCGAGGTTGTTATGCGTGAAACCACAGGAGGCAGCAGGCTGGCACACAACCAGCCTAGCTCCTCTCCTCCTCGACTCCCCTCGCCGCCATGAAGGCAAAGCACAGAGAGAGAGAGAGAGAGAGAGAGAAATAAAAGAAAGGAAAAGTTGCCTATACACCCAGCCAAAAACGTTTTCAAACATCACACGGGCTATATTCCCTGCATTTCCAAAAAGCATCGAACAATCCCCCCGCAATTGCTTCGGCGCACTCAAACAGAGCATGCATTTTCATTTAGGGCCTTTTCGTTCACACTGTGCGCTCTTCTCAATGACAAAAGGGGAATTACACTCAAAAACGTATCCAGCTGTGTGTACTTATGTGTTTTCCTGACATATCTTCACCCACCCACCCCACTCCGATATGATCGCTAACACTGCTGCTGCTGCTGCTGCAGCGCTACGGGATCGGAGGCCGCCGCACGTGGAAGTTTGTTGTCCGCGCCCTCCTGCGCCGCCACTCAGGTGTCAGAGCCATCCGAAGAGGAATGCAGAAATAACCCAGATTTATTGTTCCTGTTTGACTGAGCGTGTGTAATGGCGAGCACAGAAACAATTCCTTTACCTCGAGGAGGTGATTCAAGGCATCTTTGAAGTCGTTTTTTTTTCCGGGGCACTAAATGGCCTTGTTACGACCAGATGCGGTGCAGATTGCAGAGGTGAATTGTCATTTAGATTTAATTTTTATGAGCGCCCAACAGCACTTTTTCTCTCTCTCCGAAGCGGACGAGATCCTCCGCAGACAGGTTGTTCTGCGCTCCGGGTGAGGCAGGGTTAGCTGACACACAGGCAGGGGAAGGAATTCACATTACCTCGTGTCTCTGCTGCACTTGTAACTCCAACAACACCTGTGCGTGCGAGGTCTGCTCCACCAACACACTCGACTCTGTGAAACACGGTCAACTTGAGCCCATAAAGTCACATGACGGCTTATACGGTGGGGGGGGGGCTTCTGACAAACATGGCCGCCGGTAAAAGGTTCTTGTTGTGATTGTAAACAAAAGGCTCTAATTCACTATAATGGTTCTGTGGGTCCAATGCTCGGGGAGATGCAATGGCCAGTCTCAGTAGCTTAATTATCTTTCTAATTTGTATTAGCACCGGCTATCCTCTCAGGGATAATTATGTATCTAGTGTGTGAGCGAGCGTAATGAGGTTAACTTCAGTCTTTACATGGAAGAAGGGTTCAGTCACCTGATAGAGGGAGGGTGGGGGGGCGGAGGGAACGCTTGAGTATGTTTTTCTCACATATAAATGCTCACAAAGCAGGACTGGAGTGAATCCCAGAGGTCTGCAGGGGCACAGTTTGGAGTTCTCAGTGGTCGCAACGGGTGAACGGAAGTGACTTTGCTATCGGCCCTGCCGGTTCTGTTCTGAAGGGGATTGCAGGTTCAAACGGTTGGAGGGTGGTACGCTCCGTAACAGCTACCCCGTAGATAACGATCGAAAGAGCGCCTCCTATCAGATCAACGTCGTCCTGCTATCGCTTCGCCGCGTCGCCTCCGGCTGACATTTTCAACGAGTCTCACCACTCCTGCAGCACCGCACAAAAGTCGCCGCGTGTCGGAGCAAAATGGTGTTTAGCAGGTATTGATAAGGGCCGCTGATAAGAACCCGGAGCTCGCCTCTCGATATCATACGAATTCCCAATGTCTTGTGATAAACACGCGCTGTATCTCTCGCGGCCCCCAGATGATATACGGGACTACAAAAGGCAACGTTCTCTCTCAAATGATTGAGTATAATCCGCGGCTAAAGATCGCTCATTTATCCTGCGTGCCCCTCCCATTCGCCTGCTCGGTCCCTCGCTGTTTTTTTTCTTTACTGCAGGTTAGGAAGGGAAACCATCTTATCTGTGACTGGGGGGATTTATTAGTGCGAAAAAGATAATTGCTACCCATAGGCCACTGGGGGCTGATTTACAACCGCTAATATTTAGGATTCCTAGAGCCGTTTTTCTGCTTTTTTATCTGCAGCCCTGAAGGCAGCGCCGGGAGGAGAGAGGTCACCGTGGACGATGAGGGATGGGCCGGGCAAAGCCTCCAACTCACAGCAATTTGGCCAAAGACTAATGTGCGAGGAAGTAGCCTGCATAAAAAAAAGGGCCGCGTCCACGTAGGTCTGCCTGGAGCGTGCAAACACCTGTTCTACTTAACCCGCACTCAGTGTGCTAACCCAGATCCTCTTTCTTCTCTGAGAGCGAAAACTTGCTTTGAAAGGGGGGAAAAACACCGAAACCAGTTCCAATCTCTATTTCTTCAGCAGCTCTTCATACATGTTTACATATAGGAACATGTCTGGAATGACACTTATTATTATTATTATTGCCACTTGCCCGTATATTCCTCATCACCCTTTACTAACAGAACTGGTTTGGGAGTTTTCACTGTAAACATGACACTTTACAGTTACCGTCAAAAGTGATAGTTCGAGTCTGTGTGTGTGTGTGTGTGTGTGTGTGTGTGTGCGTGTGCATGTGCGTGTGCGCGTTGTCCTCGTGAAGGTCATACCTTGGCTACGTTGATTATATTACCTGAAACACAGGTAGCAGTTTGTGTTTTGGTTCGGGCGCAGGGCGGGCAGCTCACGGGCCAAACAGGAAATGAAGAGTCTCGGGGCCTGTCTGTCCACGCTGATCCCGGAGCTGACCGGGAGGCGCTCACATGTCAGGTCACGGGTTCACAGCCCAGGTGTTGTGCCTCGCAGCGGGACACTTCCAGTCTAAACAGTGTCGGTGGTTCTTAGAGAATGCGGAGGTCGACCCCCGAGATCAAAGAGCTCCACCTCATCAGAGACTTATTTAACTACTGTATCTGAGAAAGACATCGCTTTGTCAACAAGATTATCTGCTCCTATCTGTTTTGTGTGTGTAGTAATTGCATCAGTTATATTGCTGTTGTCACTTTAGGGGGTAATAAAGTGTGCTGGAGGCTACTGTCCGCGGCCTCCAAACAGCCAAACTATAAATCTTTTATTTCGCTTTTGCTCAAAGTCAAATATATGGACAGTCGAGCCTATATGAAATATCACATTTAATTTTGAATTTGTTGTCTGAACAAAAACAGCAGATGAAGAAGTACGCTTATGCCAGAGCATCCCGATGAACATGGAGCCATTCCTTTTGATTCCCATTTCATTTATTTAATTTCTCGTCCTTAAGAGATGTGACTTTGTCTGAGAATGTATTCATGCCGCATATCCGACTCTTAATAATGCTAATCTTTCCGCCGGAGCAGAAATCTGGTGGCAGGATAATCTGAGATAAATATAGTTAATTGAGGCCAGGTGAACTTTCTTTATCAGCACCACAGTCAAGCAATCCCAAGTAAATGTGATAATTAGAACGGAGATGTCTTGGCGGAGAACAGAGCGCGGCCCTGTCCCTCAGCCATATTCCTCCAATCATATCTGATTTCTGCACGCATCACAAATCTACAGCAAATTAGCGGAGTGACAAATGCACTAATATTTTGCATCAACATTTGTATACATGATAGTCTGTAATAAGCAATAAGCCATAAAGACATCTTTTACAGCGCAGGTGGAACGCTAGGCTAAACATTCCTGCGTTTTTCCCCTCCACTAACATCCAGTTCTGCTCCCAAATCACGTCGCACAAACTGCTAAATCGCTAAAACATATATTTTCATGACATAATTTTCTCGTCAGCGGGCAAGTGCGCCAAACAAGACGCTCCTTTTTCTCTCTCGCCGCACGGGGGGAACAGATCCGAATTCAAAGCGCGTGAAGAAAGAGCCCTCCTCTTCCGCCTATGAAAGGCCGCTCTCTTTGGGCCTGTGCTCCGCCGAGCCTGACCAGCGCTAGCACCCCCAGAGGAACCGCGTCCTAATTACTCATTCAGCCTGACAGAATCTCCTTAATTACAAACTTCATTAGCCTGCAGGACTTTGTTTTTCTCCAGAAAAGGGCGGGAGTGGGGGAGGGGGGGGGGGGGAGGGGCCACGGTGCAACGGAGGCGAGAGGTTGGCCGCTTTAGCACCTTATTCCTCCATGCATTGCTTTTTTTCTTCTCTTCTTAAAGGGGATGTGAAGACCTCAGTCAGAGGTCTAATTAGATTCATGGTGAGAATCAGACACCTTTAACTAGCCTCTGGAGTCCCCCCTTAAAAGGACAGCGAGAGGCGCGCTAAGAGAGGCACAGAGAATTAAATGGACCTACTACTGCCTTTCATGTGTGAAGTGGTCTGATTTGCCATGTCCTCGTCTGCAAATATACAAAATAACCTCCAGCACTTTACAGTACACACCACCACCCTGCTGCCATTTCTACCTCGCTCATAAACACATAGGACAGCCGGTGGGGGGGGGGGAGGGCAAAAGCGTTGTCGTCGTCGTCGTCGTTGGCGCTATTCCGCTAATCGCACTTTTGAGAAAGCCTATATTTTCATGACCTCGTTTGTCAATTCTAGCCTCGCTTCACTGTTCCTTGAGTTACTGCCGCACCTGTCCCTGCCGACTGCTGGTTTTTTTACCGCCGAAAATCATGAATCTGAGAAAGCGACGCAAACTGGCTGCTTTCGGCGGTGTCGGACGTCGCAAATCACGCGGGCTCAAACACGCCGGCCTGTCGTTTCGATGGGGGTCGCGTGCATTTAGAGCTCATGAGTTCACACTGCGTGCAACAATAGGGTAGAAAGTGTAAGTGGTATACCTCCGGTTATAGTCAGGTGCAGGCTAGAGATGGAACGATATGAAAATTTCATATCACGATTATAGTGACCAAAATGATCTGCACGGTTATATCAGTATTATCACGGTTTGTTAAAATGTGCTGCAAATGTTCAAAAAATACTAATACACTCACAGAAATAATTTCACCAAGTTTTATATTGAAAACTCAGACCCAAAAAGGTTTGATACACTCACTGAAATCATTTCTCCAAGGCTGCGCGTTTGCATCTGGGAGACGGTTGCCAACTTTGGTTGATGATGGACAGTATTTACCATGTTTTTCAAAGCACTGTAATCATGGTAACACGGTAATCGCGGTACCACGTTTTAATGGTAATCAATTTGAAATGGTACGGTTATCGCAAGGAATTTGATCACGGTTATCATTAAAACCGGTTATCGTTACATCCCAGACCGCTTCTCGGTTGCTGCTAACGCATAAGGGGAGTGCTGCATATCCGTCGATAGTGGAGACGTTCCCCAACCATCGCTGGTTGAACTTCAAAGTCTCCCAGTGTACAGAGAGCTGCTGCTGCTGCTGCTGCTGCTGCTGGAGAAGTAATTATTTCACCTTAAGCTTACATAACCCCCCTGCAAGAAGTTATGCTTGTTATTAATTATAAGGCGGCTCTCAGAAACTCCACTCGAGATCGTTAGACAATGTCGGTATCCCCTCTCCCTCAATGGCTAAGCTCTGCGCAGGGCGGATATCATGAGTGAATGAGAGTGAACCATTAGCAAGTATAATTTGGGTTACGTTCTTTGTGGAAGTGCTAAGGTGTTCATTGGCCAATAATAGATGTCACAACCTGAATTACTACCACCAATCATTTACACCTCCCTCCCGTCAAGCAGTGCTCCAGTTCTCAGAGCAGTCGCGCCGCGAGGAGCCCACGTTTAAGCCCGGAACACGTTAAGCCGAACGCCTCTTCTCTCCCCTCTCGACGTTTCTTAAACATGTCAGTGTGTTTAGATGTCAGACACATCAGCATACATTATTTTTCTCCTGTGACACATTTTAAACACGTGGTCATGCTTTTTCAACACCAATTCAGCAGCATCCAACGCCAAAAGAAAGGGATATAAGAAAATCATAGAGCTCTTCTCGCTGGCTGCAACTGACCTGACTTGATGTTGTTTTTATAAGTACTATGTTTGACCTCTCCGACTTTTGCTATAGCCTCAAGTTCAAGATAATGAACCACTTTTACCTCCAAGGATTCTGGGACGAATCTACAATCGAAGTGTTTGTATAGGCTACTTACAACCGTCGGCATCCGATTTCTCGAAACAAAACCCACAGACTATCTTGTCATGTGTGCCGAACAGCCTTTTTCCACTAAGTAGTGCAGAGGAAGCAAAGATACCCACCACCTACCCACAAATACACGCGCACACACACACACACACACACACACACACACACACACACACACACACACACACACACACACACATACCGACACACACATCACCCTCACGGACCATATTGTTTGCGAACATAAGTCATTCTAAAACCAACTTCAGGGGTTTCTTGGGCAGGGGAGGAATTTTATTTTGACATTGTTCACCATAGTGTTGGCACGGCTTCGCACGGACGCCACAAACGACATAGACGTAGCATGAAGAGCTAATGAAAGCTGGCATGAGCGTTGGATCAGCATGCACGAAGCCAAAGCATGTAGCTGTTGTTGTAGCTGTATGGTTTATGTTTATGTTCTTGTTCATGTGTTATGAATGTAGTAGTCTGATGTAAATTAGGCTTTGCATTGTATAAACTTATTGTAAGTCATTTTTGACAAAAGCATCTGCTAAATGAAAATGTAACGTAATGTAAAGTGAGAGGCCTGGAAGCAAAATCTCATTCTTAAACATATTGGAAGAAATGTGTTGAAAGGGAAACTTCTAAATTCCAAATAAAATACTATGATTTAATACTCTGATCATTCTGTCAATATTTTGGTATCTACTATGCTAAAGTTATTATTTAAAAAACTGTTAAAGTCTACATACCGGTATTCACCGATATCCTTGTATGCTTCTTGTCTACATTTCTGACTGATTCTGATTCTGACTCTCAATATTGTGATTTTTTTATTATAGGTCTCATATGTTCTATTAGTGCTGCTGAAATTCTAGATAAAAACCCAGGTTTCAAACCTTATCGGTCCTTGGCTGGTTGTCGCCATCGTTTCACAATCGAAAGTAATTTTTGGTTTGACGAAAGCCAAAATGGTGAAATAGCACCACTCAGTGGCATGTTTCATCATGTAGTGTCCAAGTGTTTAGAACTTATACGCAATCTGCACTATAAGTTCCACGAGAGCCATGCTAGTGTTTACGTGTAAAAAAAAAGAATACCCTGGTTTCCAAGTGTCAAACAAACTTTTTACAAGAAATTCAATCCAAAATATGATGGAAAGGCAAATGTCAGAAAAGTAGCTAAACAAACAACTAAACATCGAACCATGACCAACTAAGATCTTTCAACCAAACTACTTTTTCTTGCCGGGGCCTGAGTCCATTTGTTCTGTTGGGGAAACATCCCTTTTCTGACCACAATCCCCCCTTTAACTCGAATTTTTTTTGACATTCCTGTAGGAGGAGCTGCTTGGCCGTCACTCTTCTTTTCTGCATTCTGTAAAATAATGTACAGAACTTCTCACAAGCGCTCCAAGGACACCGCAAAGATCACATCTGCTACTCTTGAATAATGTTTACTAGTTACTTTAGGGCAGGCATGTCCAAAGTCCGGCCCGGGGGCCAATTGTGGCCCGCGGACCGATTTTAAGCGGCCCTTGTCTTGTCTCTCAAAATATACTATAATGTGGCCCTCCACACAGTATTGATAATCAAGCAAGTTCAGTTTGTGTTTTCCCCCCATTCACCTAACGATGACGGCACTATCATACAGTTTGTAGACAAGCACCAAGAACTACGCAGGCACAACTAATGTTTTCAGATGGTAAACAAAATCCTTAGAGTACAATTGTATTTCATGTGATTTTTTTAAAAATAACCCAGTATAATGCGAGAAGCAGCTGGCTCCCCGGTATCTTCACATTATCTAATCTGGCCCCTATTCAAAAAAAATTGGACACCCCTGCTTTAGGGTTTAGCCTTGTTTAGTACCAAAACTCTTCATGACAAGTCTAAATTTAGGATTCAATTATTACACGCCACAGGCTCCATGGCCTCTGACATTGACAAAAAAATAAACAAAATCCACTGTCTACTATCCAAGTGCACAAAAGCCTCTATCCAAGCTCCGCTAGTGTTTTAGTCCGCCTTCTCAGACACTGAGCACTCAGACACTATCAGACTCAACCTACAGCAACTTGATCTTCCATGTATTTTGGGCAGATTTCTCTCCCCCCCCCCGGCTACCAAGAGAGGGAGACACAGCAGAAACTCCACAGGGTGCAGCGCGGGGACAGCCGAACAGGTGCCCATAATTTCACCTGTCTGTTCCATAACCCCACACCCTACAGGCCAGATTACATTTCGCCTCTAATTGTTACCACATTTTGCGGCGCTTTCGCCCCAGTATGAAAGAGGCAGCGCGAAGAAGAAAAAAAAACCAGAGGGGCGAACTGGGCTAAAAGACTCCAGTTTTAGGAGAGTGGATGTGAGCTCATTGGATGCAATCAAATCCTGACATGGAACGAGGCAAAACACGGATTTTGAATTAGCGGCCTTCGTGTCGTTGACTTTTGCGATGTGGATTATGCACCAGGCCCTGATGTTGTCTTCATGGAGCAATGCTGATTTCCCCCTCCGTGACCTCTTGACCCGTGTTAGCCCCGCGGCGGGTCAACGCACAATCACATGAAATCTGCTGCGTTATTTTCAAAAAGTACCTGCCTGATGTGGACAGATAGCACCCTATCAAAGGGGATGATGATGTTGGGAGGGGGCTCGCAGGGGTCAAGAGACACAAAATAGTTCAGCGGGCACATGTGATATATTTAGTGAGACCATTGTTTGTTTTATTTAGGGAGCGAATTGAGGATTTTCCAAACTGCAGGGCCCCTGAGGTATTTTATCAGGTGTATACAGTCCGCCATATGTTACACATTAGCGTGCGGAGGGGAATGCTGGGTGCAGATAGAACCTATAAAATGTTTTGGAGGTTGAAACTTCAGAGGACAGGGGGGTCGACAACTGTTCGCTCGAGGGCCGCCGGACATGTGGGAAACATGCCAGCTATATGCAAATGATACAGCATCACGTTACATCCCCGAATATTCCTCTGATTAAAGAACACAAACTTGACGAATCTGCGAGATGGCCGGCCGTAAGGATATGAATTGGACAGAAATGTTTAGCCCCCACTCACTCACTCACTCACTCACTCACTCACTCACTCACTCACTCTCACACACACACACACACACACACACACACAACACAAAACACAAGACTAATAATAAATCCCTCAAATGTTGCGAGTAGGGCTGTAACAATAGTCATATTCATGCCGAACCATTGAGGCTTTAGGGTCACTATGCAAACTGAATGAACCGTACTGCTGAACAGTGCAAGCCTTCTACAAGGATATCATTGTAAACTAAAACTGAGACGAAAAAGAAAAGCTGTTAAAAAACATTGTATAAAATTGAAGTAGAAATGTTAAAGTAGTCAATTAAATGTAAAAATGTTTAAATCAAGGAAATTTCTCCGGGATTTCTACTTTTTTTGCTGTATCGAACAAGTACCGAACCGTGACACGACTGTGTCGTATATCGAACCGAACCGACCGGTGAACGGTGAATTGTGTGGAGCGGTTACACAGCCCTGTAGTTGCGAGGCCTCCCTGCACTGAGGTGACGCCTGTGTGCAGCGCAGCCAGCCTGGGTCAAGCAGATGCTGGCCGAGTCTGCGGAATCTGTGCGGGGCATCATCGGGAGCCGCGCCAAGACGAAGCCGAGGAGGCTGCCGGAGGGAGGAAGAAAAGAGGCGGGCTGTGCAGGTGGAAAAAGTTTAGTGTTTCGGAGTTCGCAATCTTGACCGAAAACTCCAGATGAATATTTCATTAATGGCCATTTATCACTGCCGCGCTGTGACATCTCTCGGTCAACGTGCTGCCGGATGAGGTGCATGTGGGCAGCCGTCTGTAATGTAGCCCGAGCGTGCTGAGCGAAGGCTCGGCTCCGTCAGGGGGCAGGTGGGGACGTCTAGAGTCGGTCTTAACTTCATTAATCTGTGAACAATAACATTTTGGTGCCAGGCTCTTGGTTTGTCTACAGGCTGCAACCCTGCTCTTAATTCATTAAGACAGAGAACACAGGAATGGTCAGTCTGGGCTCCTGTAACAGCCCCCCCCCCCCCCCCCCCCACACACACACACACACACACACGCACATATACATTCACACATACACACACACACTCATGCTCTCTCACACTCTGCTTGTCTCTCTCTCAAGGCTATAGGGGCAGGGCCAGTGGGATTAATTGACAGCCCTAATTGCCAATAGGAATAAACCTGGAAGTGTTACACCACCATGCAAAAATGCAACTTCACAAGTTATGTCCAATTAGTAAGGTGCTGTTTATAGCTTATGTAGGCGGTATCCTTGGTCGGAAACAGACGCTGACTGCATGCGTGGATCACGTGGCAATGTTCAGCCTGCAATGTGTAAATTACCACGTTAATTCGCCACATATTTTGACTTCTCTATTTAAAAAAAAATCTGCAATTTGAGTTTAGTTTAAAAACAGCCTAATGAAACTCTTAATACTATTTTAGACTTCCATGCGAAGCGAGTTCCCGTTATAAGGCAGCATGCAGGCCGATGAACAGCTGTGCGTGAGTGTGCGTAATAATAAGCAAGTAAGCGCTTCACTTTTGATGAATTCATATGAACATCGATGAATCACAATCAATCCCAATTCCAAATCAATTCAAATGCACATGGAAAACAACAGAGAGCAGGTATTTAGTGTTAATGAATGTGCGCCACAGTCGGCAACATTAAAGGCACCGAACTCTAGTCAGTGGAGTCAACATGTGCTGACTGTAACCGATTGAAAATTGCTGCGTTTGGAAAATATAATCATCTCAACACATCATCACGCCCCTCCCTCGTTATGAATAATAAAGAAAGAAACTGAATCCGAGGCACGGATGTTTAATTTATTATTATGTAAGCTATATTAAGGGTGATTGAATGGTAATTGCTCATTAGTCGTGTATATTTATCGCTGCACCTTATGTCAGGCCAAGGGAATTGTGTAGGGGTTCATTCTCCCGTTTCAAGGATCAATTTCAGAAGCAATTTGTGAAACAGGAGAGATCAAGTTTGTCATGACGTCGTATATTCTGACATGCAGGTGCCACCTCAGAAACAGGCGTTACCCTACATGACATGCTTCAGTTTGGGTAGCCTATAACAAAACGGGGATTAGGCCTTTGCGCATTCGGAGTTGATGGCGTCCCTGATACCATGTTGACTCAAAAGCATCCTGTTCAAACCCACACTTCCTCAGCTATAAAGATTACCAGCAAGATCACGACTTGACTTCAACTTGAATCTGAAGCCTTCTTTCCACCTATCCCCTTCCTCAGCTACTATTCACATTAGCGGTGTCAGCGGAGGTAATTATACCTACTAATTGCAGATTAGAGGTTTTGGGTCAGTGGGGTCATTTGATAGGACCGACTACTCTTTTCAGTGACGGATAATCATTTCACGTCACGTCGCAGGACTAGCCTACATGTTTTATGCAATCGCGCACGCGTCTACGTGGATCTCCAAAGCGCGGCTAATAGGTCGTGAATGGAATTATCAATATGGCCATCATCAATACAGCATAGTCGAACTCGGTCAACAGTGAGCGCAAAGCATGCGGCTCTGATGATTGATGGGGTTTTGGGCCCCTGCACGGAGCAGAGCATCTTAAGGTTAGATAAGCGGGTCACAAAAGGTCCCCGCTCTGGCCTTTAACGCACAGCGTGAAAGTCTGCAAAAAATAATCTGACCTCATAACAGATTTCCCCGCACAGATAATCTGACTTCTGTCCAATCCAATTATATTTATGTGAATTTAGTCACAATGTGCATATAGCCTAATATACCTAATAGTAATAATAATAATAATAATACGATAAACTGAGTCTAAATATCAAACAAGCTCAATGGTTTGTATTGATATTCTATACGTTTTTTTCATGTTTGCCTAGATAGAAATGTAGTAGCTATATGGCCAAAATTTGCATTTAGGAGGACAACATATTTACAGATTTAATTATGACATAGGCTATTTGAGAATAGCTACAATTTAATTTAGCAAGTTTAAATATAAACCCAGCCGGCCGGAGGCACGGTCCGAGCTTTGCAGTTTATTTTTTAATTATGCTTTAAATGTGACAAACGTAAACTGACATGTTTCACTGCATCAAGAGCAAATTCCATGTGTGCGCAAAAGCTATTTTATTGCGTCTCATACCTATAGCCTATAGCCACATTTGAAATACATGGAAAAAGAAGGGAAAAAATGATTTGCTGGTTAAAATCAAACGCGTAAGAAATTAATGCAATTAGTGCCAGTTCTTGAGAGGGCTGTCCTGTCCCTGTCTGCTCTGTGTCCATTGAGAGGCGCACGGAGGGGGAGAAAGTGCGCCGAATTTGTTTGCGGCGGATCAAGGCTCACCGCCTCCACTGCACTTTCTTTATCTTAATTCCAACTTGAAAAGATATAATTATCTAGTTTGAACAGGACTGCTATCAAATCCTTCTTCATAGGCAGGGTAGGGAAAAGCTGGAGTGGATTGTGAGGCTCTGAGCCGCTCGGTGTTGCCCGAGATAGGAGTAATGAAGTTGTGGAGTCCGGAGATACAAAGGGCATTAACCTCATTAGCATGAAACCTTTTCTTCTAACTATTGTGGGACCCTTTCAGTCCTCTAATCCCCCCTATTTCAAAGATGGGTTTGTAATAAAGCTTTTAGGTCCCCCCCCCCCCCAAAGCTAATGGTATTCTCTAAAGATTTTTATTGCTGTTATAATCTATGGGCCGATTAAGAATTCCCTATATAGTTTTTTATTTTCATTTTTTTTTACCTCCCCCTCCCCTCCTTCCACAAAGGGAAAAATGCATTTTCAGTTTGTGAAACAATAACAAACACTGCATTCACCTCGCATCATTGAACATTTAAGTTGCTGTTATTGCCTATTTCACAAGCCAAATGCATAACTGAATTTTGTCCGGCGGTTTGAAATTAGCCTATTTGAGCTGCACAGTGTTTGGCTGTCGTTTTGTTTGTGGATAAATATGGAATAATTCCCTTGCTGTAAATAACTCATTTTATTTTATTTAAACCCACAGTGCGTGCGGGCTCCAAAACAAGTGCTGCAGTAATGTTTCCGTTCAATTCAAAGCAGCTCGATGCAGCCCTACAAGACAAGATTTTAAACAAAGATCCCATTTTGCGGCACATTGCAACCTTCCCTTATCGCGTCGTGAGGGGTAGTCAGATTGTACTAAATTATGTCCAACCAAGCCCCATTGGATCCGTGGATTAAGAGATTAAAGTGGACCACTATGGGCAATGCATCCCCTTTCCCCCTCATATTACTCGCATGATAATTGCCTAAACTGATTTGCACTTTCACAAAAGCTTGTAGGGACTCTTTGTAGCTGGAGCGGACCAGCCGTTAGCCCCTCCAAATAAAGCTAATGCCGTCCATCACACTGAGAAACAAATGCAGGGCAGAGACCAGCAAAATAGACTGCACCATTATGCGTGCGTTTAACTCAAACTCCGCAAAGTCCCAACGCCACATCACCAAACGTCAGCATAACCTTTAGAAATTATTCTATTTGAAGGCCGAAAATAAGAATAAACTGGAAATATTGACCTACAGGATCCTTCTTGTTAGAAGCCATGTTGGTAATGGCCTCCGTTCCTCTAAAATCAAAAGCTTCTACTTTTACTGCGCGCAACATATTGATAAAACTTTATTGACAAAATATTGACAATTACATACTTCTTGGAAGTATACTTTGTGTTAAAATTGTAGCAAACTTAACACAAACACAAAAATTATTTACATTCTGTAAAAGAGGGTTTAACAGAAACATTAACTTTTAGCATTTCTGTACATGGAATACGCTCAGTGCTTGAAGTTTTCTCAATTTCTTGCATTTAGTCCTTCGTGGCAACTTTCACTTGAGGGTCAAGTCCTGACCGTAGGCTGGGGCCACAGCGACGGATTGGTAAAGCTTTAGGTTAAAGGAATGTCCTGATACCTTCCCTTTAAGTACTTTAGATCTGTGGTAGCTATATATGAGAAACTTTTAGAAAGTTTTTTTTTCCAAATTATTTTTTGTTCTTTTCTTAAAAAAAAATAAGAAAAAGAAAAAAATCACTATAACGCAGCACCGCTACTTCATATGTTTTCACAATCACTTTTACACGAGAATCATTAATTAAAGACTGCACACTTTGTAAAAAGGAAGAAGCACGACATCTCTGTTGGAAAATAGTGGAAAAACAAAAATGATATTTTTCCTTTTCTTTCTTTTTTAAGAGGATAACAATTCTGTCAAATTAAAACTACCAGGGAAAAAATAGACCATGCAATTCAAGTTTTACAATAAAATAAAATAAACTGTTTTGTATTTTGGTATCTTGAGTGGAAACGTTTTTTGAAAAACCTTCACAAGTGCAAATGTCCAATGTGAATTGGAGGAAAATAAAATCGGCGTGGCTGATGGGGGTATTTTGTAGTGGTGAGTTGGTGCGTGGAAGGGGGTCAGGTAGGTCGACTGAGACACTGTCAATCACATTTTCCTGGGTCATTCGGATATGGATTGACAGACCCGCGTACAGTGGCGGCAGTGCCACCAGTCGGGTTTCTCTCACCCTCAGCTGCCGATCTCCGGAGATCTGAAATGTGACATTGGCGTTTTTTTACCCTCTCACTGTCTCTACACGGCATCCTTTATCCATGTCCTGGTTATAAGTCTCTAATCGTCTGAGGTGACATCGATTTCCTCCGGGCTTGACTGCTTAGTTGCCAGTCGCCACCGGTTTATGTGATGCGTCCCCTTCTTCTTTTGCTGCGACTCCGAGCCCTCCTCCTCCAACTTCTGCCGTTTGAACTTGGTCCTCCGGTTCTGAAACCACACTTTTACCTAAAAGGGGGGAGACAAAACCTTGATCAGTATCACGAGATCAGCCGCGCCTGGCCTGTGCGTAAAAGCCATGCGTAAAAAGGAAACCTTGTTTGTTTGGATAACAGGTCGACGTATAGGCCTACAGTAGCTACAGTCAGGCAGGCAGTGATCTGGTAAAAAACAAAAAACAAACAAAAAAACGATCACCTCCAGTCGGTGAGCATCATGAGGCAAATAACCATATAAACAAAAATCTGCTATATTTTCAGTAAAAACATTAGGCCTACTTGTCGTTTCTTTAAATCGCCATATAGGCTATAATTACACGACTGTGACGCATGCTTAGGCCTACTATAATGCGAATTTACAGCATAAATATTTACCTCAGTCTCAAAATGGTGGATAAATATATAATAGCCTACACTGGGGTTAGTGGCTTTGTCCACATCTCTGCAATACCATTACCGAGCGAATGGAAATAAGCAAATTATATAGGCAAAAGTAATTATTTACGCATTTAGACCCACAAACATTTGATGTCTGGGAAAACTGGACGTTTCATGTAAAGTAGGTCAGATAGTGAATGGCATCCTATTCTATTTCAGTGGGCCTATGGGGATAAAGGGGAAAATAAAGGAACGTTTCACATCATCCAAAAATCTATTTGACACGTTTGCGTAAATTGACTTATCTTGTTTTAATAATAGCTACTGGGAATTCACAGCGTCTGAATCGATAAGTTGTTTGTTAGCCGCAGCCCCTTCGGTGTAATATGACAACTGAGGTGCATTTAATATGCCTTCAGTCGGCTAATTGAAGTAGGTGGTGGTTCATTTCTCCCTTCAGCCCCTCGAAAAGCCCCGCTTCCAAAAGAGACACAGCGGACAAAAGACAGCGGCTGATGGGCTCAAACAGCATCTTAAATATGGCAAAGGGAATTCATTGAACCAGTCTCATTCTTTGTATCGCCTATCCCATAAAATGGTTAACTGGTTAATTTGCCCTCCATTTTGAAAGGCAACATTCTCCCCCAAAACAAAGTAATTCAACCCCTCCTAAAATGAGGTTAGGCCTATACAATGACGGTGGATTTGATCCAACAGAAAAGCCTCTGTCTTCAATTGACAACATTAATTTGCGGATCTCGCTACGTGGACTCCATTAGGTGCCTCAATCAAGTTGAATTTTGTTTTGCAGTGATAGGACTGTTATTTTATTACATAATTTGCACGCCTTAATATCCAGCCAGTTAAACATGCATAGCGGCCTGGTTTTGGGCTTCCAGGACGCACGGTGCCAAATTAAGAAAAATAGAAGAAAATAGTATGTGTCATCAGCCAGACTGAGATTTTTCCTTCTTCCAAATAAATTGTCAGATGCAAATAGGCATGCACCAACATCACACAATGCAAGCATGCCACAAATAAGCAAGCTGCAATATCACTAAAGTTGAAATTGAAAATAAAATGAGCGCAAAGCAGGCTGCAGTTTGCTGATTTTTTGTGAAATAATATGGAGTGATGTGAAGTGAATTAACGGGGAGCAGTATGTGTTCCTTACCTGAGTTTCCGTGAGGCTAAGGCTGTGGGCGAGCTGTTTTCTTTCTGCTCCGACCACGTAATGGTTTTTCTCAAATGCGTGTTCAAGCCGCAGAAGTTGTGAAGGTGAAAAAGCTGTCCGGATTCTTTTGGGCTTTCTGGCCAGTGCATTGTGCAAAAGGAAGCTCTCTGGACTCGTTTCATTACCTGGAAACCACCACAAAACGAAGATCCATTAGGACCTTTTTATTTTAATTTTTTTAGGCTATGAGGCAAACATTTCTACAGCAAACGTCAACAGCAGAACACCCGCAACTTTCCCAGGCCTACGCAGCCCAATAAAACAATAGTGAGGATAAGACTGAAATATCGCATGATAATTATGTGTGGGGAGAATTTACACATTGAGAAATATTAGTTTATTTAACCAATAATGTGCATGTGTGTAATGAATAATTTTACTTGTTGCAAAAAAGCCTTGCGTCATCTATACCATCCGCATGAAGGAAAGGGGGGACAATACAAAGGCAGAGACTAGAGATATGCAAATTAAATTAGTTAAAAATAGCCTTGGTAATTGGTAAACAGAAATAATTTGTCAAATTTAAGCTGCATATAGGTCTATAACCATTTAAATACAATATGCAACAAGAAAAAAGCTTTAGAAAATGATTGACATTAAATAGCTACTATTTATTCCTTCAAAATAGAAATGCTACTGCTTTAATTTTGTCAGAGCATTAGCAAAATAAACTATATTTGTTGACAAAAATAGCCTACTA
Organism: Poromitra crassiceps; assembly: GCF_964638095.1. Taxonomy (NCBI): domain Eukaryota; kingdom Metazoa; phylum Chordata; class Actinopteri; order Beryciformes; family Melamphaidae; genus Poromitra; species Poromitra crassiceps. The sequence continues at coordinate 12,587,402 of NC_139647.1, read as the reverse complement.
TTAAAAAAAATTCAACCAGCAAACGAATGTAATTACCTGCATCAGTATACGGTTATAGCACAAGTCAGCTTACTAATTCAAATTTTAATTAACACACATCTGAGTCTAATCAGTCTGCAAGAATTTACCAAAAACAACAAAAAGCCAATGCCATCATAATCGTTTTGTTTTTCCCCTTTAAAAACAAAACAAAAAAGGCATCGATATAGTGAAAACCAAATAGCGTTTAGCACAAACTACAGGGGTGCAGGCCCAATTGCCTGACATTTCAAAAGCCATAGTATTTGTGTATTTTTTTATTTTTTGCGTGCCTTAAACAGACATTCAAGGTGCCAAACGTTTTTTAGAAGACAAGGAAAGCATAATTGCTTTAGTCTGGCTTCTTTATCCAAGACGCTTAAATAAATAAATGCATAGAGATTCGTCATTTTGAACGAAATAACCGTTAAAATAGTTGTGCATTGCTCTGTCAGGGAAGATGGCTGGCTTTAAAAACACTGGACTAGCCCCTCCACTAGAGACTGGACTATTCTCCACTACAGCTGCACACACTTTTAATTCCATCTATATCGCAGCCTGTTGTCAACAATGATGGAGCCAGGGAGGAAAAATCACACATCCCTCTCCGACCGCTCGGCGCGTTTCGTGCGTAAACGTGAGCCAAAAGACGAAGCGCTCGAACTTACCTTGAAATCTGTGGCCCAAGTACCTATATCTGTGTATTAACCAGGGGTAGAAAGTTGAAGGGTCTCTTTGCTGGCTGGCGAAAAGAGGGTGCGGACTGTGTGAGGAGGAAAGCGGGTGAGCGGCCAGAGCATGCGGCGGGGCCACCGAATGCACCGGGATACCGGAGTTTTGCGGATGCGAGACCGCCTCGGCGAACATCAAGTCCGGGTTAGAGTAGACGCCCCTGCTGCTGGGGTGGAAGCCGTTCAGAAACGGGTTCATCTGGCCGGAGTTTGCATAGCTGAGAGCCGCTGGCCGGATCGGCTCCTCGGACCGGGACTGCGGTAGAGGGTTATCCTTCGCCACCAAAGACTCTATAGTGAAACACCTCTTGGGTGTAGGCTGAAACATGGTCTGATAGTCCAGATTCCCCAGCTTAAGTTGGAGTTGTTGCAGGCGCTCTCGCTTAAAAAATACTCCACACCCAAGAAGGGGGAAAGTTTCTGCGCAAATAAGTTGTGGGAAACGGCGGCTGTGGTCGAGAAAGCCAAAAATAAAACGTGTTCGGCTACTCCCAGACTAATCCATGGATGTGATCGTTTTCCTCGCCGGTTTTGTGCAGGCAGATTTGTTAGTTCATGAGCCTAATTAGCGCTGCAGTCCCATAAACAGCTTCCTCTGAAGGCTGTAATGGCATGGTGATTGGTCGCCACTGCTGCTGCTCGCCTTAAGGTGGAGAGGGGAAGACGCTTTAAAGTGCGTCAATGGGAAACAGGGGCGCGGAGAGGCGGACTCGAACGCGCAACACGGAACGGATTCGTCCAGAGGAGAGACCCCGCGCGCGCACACTGACACACGCACGCACACGCACACGCACACACACACACACACACTCACACACACACACACACACACACACACACACACACACACACACACACACACACACACACACACACACACACACACACACACACACACACACACACACACACACACACACACACACATTTTAACACACTCATCTGAACCAGTAAGAGCTTGGAGAGAGGAGGCATGCAGGGTACCTACATTATTATGATTATTTCACATTTTGAAGCTTGTGCACAATTAACGATGCTGCACAAACATGAGTTGGGCTGTGTTAAAGTCTATTTTGAGGCCGCAGCATAGCCAACATATTGTTGATTTGGCCCAGCAGCTTAATTGCACTGCACTCGGCCTTCATGTATTCCCCTGTTTGGTTTCTTTGCTTTTAAAATGGGGCTAATGCACACAAAACGCTCTCGCTTCTTTGCACTTTGCATTTTGCCCCCCCCCCCCCCCCCCCCTCCCCTCTTCATTCAATTTAGGATTTGTTGGTAATCAAAGACTCCCTTAATTTCCATTGGCTGGATCGGGACGATATTGGAGCCAAACAAAACAAGCGACGATTTTGGGCTTGTTGTCAACTGTAGCCTATGACATGACGTGAAGATTGACAGGACGCTCAAAATCCAATAAGATATTTCTACTGAGGAGTCAGCGTGCATGTTACACCGTGCCTGCCTGCGCGTTATTCAAGCCCAGAACGGGCAGGTGTGTATTAGAGAGGCCTTACCTGTGTGTGACTGCAGGCTGTCAGCCTGCTGTGTCGACCAGACACACACACGGGACCAAGATGAGGCTCCCAACACTTAGGCCTTCCTAAATAAATAATAGGACTTTAATACCTGGAGTTATCCTTGTGATGTTAGGCTACTTAATAACACACCACGATGCAGCACTTCCATTTCAAAATAAAAAGGCTATATCGATCCAGTTGAGATGTGTTCATTATATGGGTGACTGCTCAATTCAGTTTAATTCGCCGTTATATGGATTGTTTGCTACGACTGTATAGGCGACAAAATATTTAAATGTTGGGCATTATATAATAATAATAATAATAATAATAATAATAATAATAATAATAATAGCAATAATAATAATAATAATAATAATTGGGCAATTATTATTATTATTATTAGGCCTATTATTATTGTTGTTATTATTATCCATTATTACAACACAATATTATCGTCGCTGTTGTTAGCGTTAGGGTGATTATTTAAAGCAGCTTGTGGACAAGGCTACTTTTTTATTGTATTGTTTTGTTGTTGTGAGGGAAGGGCAAGGGTCTATATGGATTAAATACGAGCTAAGAAATAAAATGGGCTTCCAAACCTGTCAGAACAGCAGACACTGTGCGACACACAAAATAAGCCCTATTGGACACGCTTACAGAAACCCTTGCTGCAGCACTATGGGGAATCACTAAGGTTAAAAGTCTCTTATTTGTGATGGCACAGTCCATTTCTTTAGATATGTTATTTTGTAGCCTATATCGGTCAGCGGAGTCTCACTTATGTGATAGGCTACTAATAATTGTATTCTGATTATTGTTGTTATTCGACTGTTATTGTTAGTATTATTAATTTCAACACTCTCAGTCCAGCTACCAATGGTCTTGCTTAAAGGTTATTACCATGTTATTACAGAATAGCCCTAATTTTTAAGGAACTATTCCACCGAGTGAAGTTTCCCCCGCCCCCACAGCCATAACAGCATATTGTTTTCTTACTGACTGCATATTGACCACTCTCTGTGTTTATATTTGCTCAGTTTTACACAGTTGACTGCTGACCATGGATAGACTGACACTGTACTCCTCTCACACAGGCCGTGCTGGTCCTCTCCACGGTGCTTTACCGGCCTCTAGTGGATGCAAGGTGAAAGTGCGTTACAATGCTTCCCAACCGGGGGTCCTTGTAAACTGCCCTTATCCAGCGGGTCCACAGCAAAATTAATAGTTGGTCAATTTCATTGTTCAGAGGGCATAATGAGAAAAGCTCTGTTCCATCTGTGAGCTTCTGTCAGCTGATTTACTCTGATGGTTTTGGCTCCAGTTTGCATCTCCTTATCAGTTTCTCATCTTGCTGCTGATTCCTCTTATCCATGTCCACTGCCAAGGCTATACAGACCATGTGCTAAAACTGAGGGACTGGTTACACTTCAAGCCTTGGCAAGTGGCACACCCATCAAAGTCTGAGGACCCAGAGGGAGATGTTTCAAGGGTGTATTTGATGTGCAGATTATTGAATGGCAAATTATGACAGTTTTATGATGGGCTTTTAGACACTTAACAAAAACATTTTCTCTAGTGGCAAATAACTAAGAAGTTACCCAGGCCCAGCAGTCAAATCACCTGGCCTAATGGATAAGGTGTATTATTTTGGATCAGAAGACAGGGTTTTAGTCTCTTTGTGGTAAACTTTCTAGTTCAGCAATTCCAGAAGTTTCTTTTAGAGCTTCAGGCATTATACTCTGATTGGTAGTAGGCCTAGTTGTCAGTTTGTGACGATCAAATATCAAATAAATTCAATCAACCATTCAATCAATAGGCTAAGTTATTTCCATTGTGGACTTTTTCTTACCCTGATATTAACCTAACCAATCATCACTCCTCATGCATAAACCTAACCAATCATCACTCTGCATGCCTAAACCTAACCAATCATCATTCTGCATGCCTAAACCCAACCAATCATCACTCTCCATGCCTAAACCTAACCAATCACTCCTCATCCTAAACCTTTGCATGTGAAAGTTTTTGCCATTACCTTGTGGTCACTTGTAGTATTATAGCTATATATTTTGTATATTCTTTGGCCAAATTAATTTAAAAACTAAATTTATTTTGAATGTGCTAACGTGCCATATCTCGTTTTATTTGGGGGGGAGGGGGGACTTCATTATAAAGTAACTTTGAAGTCATGAAAATCAACTATTTTCTTAGCACCCCCACATATTGGTCTAGCCTCCCCCAAGCCCCACCTTAAAAAAAAAATCCTGGAGCCGTGCCTGTTCCTTTCATTCTATTGCCCAAAATTGTAATTTGTAGTTTGAGTAGTTTAACTACACAAAAATTATCAAAAAGTAGTTTAACTAGAACTACCAGCAAGCTGCTGAAAAATGTAGTTGAACTACATAGTTCACTACTCCCCAACATTGCAAATAATCTACCAGTGGGACTTTGTGCAAGTTAATGATTTATATTCATTATCATATAAATAGGGAAGTGGCAAAAATCAGTCATTTTATTGACTCAATAGACCACCAGATTGAACAGAAGTGCCATGTAATCCTACATGCCAATACAGCATTTCATACAGAACAGACAAAAAAATGGTGAGCAAATTGCTTTATTAATAAAGGCTTTATCTGTACACATGCAACCTGCTTTCATACAGTTGAATGTGGTGAGACAGAACCACACACTGGGGTATCAGTGTGACCAATTTAATACTCTAAGCATGCACATCAAAATGTAAATTCCACCAGTTATTCAAGAGGTTAAGAAGCATCTTAAACATTTGGAGATGAATGGCAGAGATCACTGAAACAGATGACAAATTCCTATTCTTTGACACATTACCACAACTGCTGATCTGATGAAGTCTATGCAAAGATATCCCAGCAGAAGAGGCAGTCAGTAATACAATAGACCCTTTTCATGGGGGCCATTTTGCATCAAAATTGCAGGGTAAACACAGGTGCAAGCAAAACGGTAATGAGGGTTTCCTAATTACAATCATGGAAGTTGGAAACCCTCATTGGTGTTTTGATTGTACCTGTGTTTACCCTGCCTTTTCGACACAAAACGGACCCCGTGAAAAGGGTCTATTCATTTGCCTTGCGAGATGTGAGGAAAGTCTAGGGGTTTTCATTTTAGCCAGATGGATTGTATTTGTGGCAATAACACTCATAACCACTGGGGGCAGTCAGGTTCATATTGATGGTTTGTAATACCTTTAAGTGCACAGTTCAATGGTTGATTGTGTTTGGGTGGTGGGAGAGCCTCTGGTTCTGATCAGAAATGGTACAAGTTACAAAAAGAAAAAAACCCTGCTAATGTCAAATATAGAACTAAAAGGGGGGGGGGACAAAGAATACTACTCTCAACAATGTTTAATTCAAAGTAATAATAATATGCTTATGATCATCAGAAGCGTTTTGTCAATATTTCACCACAGTGGCCAATTGGCTGATGGGGTATATTGGGATGTTATCTTTCTTTTTCAAAACCAATGTGTCACTACTTGAGTCGTTTGGAGGCAGAAGCAGGTGCTGCGACTCAGCGGCGGACGGTGGTCCAACCGTCATCATCTGTCTCGTTCTTGGGGGCGGCGGCGCGACGGGCGTTTTCTTTGTCGCGCCAGGAGTTCTTGTCGCCTTCGGGTTCCTGATCACGCGCCACCGGCCTTTCCCGCTCCTCCCGCGGCTTCTCATCCCCGCCACGACGCCAAGACCCTCCTGCACAAACAGAATTGTAGTTCGTTAATAGTTCAAGTAGGGGAGTATTGATTCTAAAAGTTGCATCTTTCTGCATCAAGTTAAAGCAACTACTGCATGTTCCTAAGTTTGTCCAATTCAATTAGTATTTTTAGTATAGCAAATGCAGTAGCACTAATTAAAAGAAATTAAACAGTGACATCTAGTGGCTGTAAACAATACACAATTTTCTGCACCCATGTTGGCAAATAAGTTAAAGAGAAATGGAAGCCAGCCTAAAATGACTGCTACAATGTATTGATCACACGACCATGGATAACAGAACTGTCGTTATGAGGATAGTGCATGCTACTCTGAAGTTTGAATCTTGAGCAAGGTATGTTCAGCCAAAAGCAACATCATATGATCACTTTCTATTAAACGATCTGGAATGCGAAGGAAAAGCTGTAATTCATATCCGTCTTACCTTATGCCCCTAATATATAATGAAAATGTTATGCTAGGAGCGGAGCAGGCTCAGCTTACCCTCATCGTTGTCTCTGGGAGGCGGGGGTCTAGCTTCACGATCGTCCCGGCGGTCTCTATCACGACGATCACCGTCACCTCTATCACGACGCTCACGATCATCGCCGCCACGTCGCTCATCGCCGCCACGGTCTCGCCGACCGTCGCCATCGCCGTCCTCGCGCCGAGAATCTCTCCAGGCGCTACTTTCCTCTGTGCCTCCCCTCCTCCAGGCACTAGGCTCCTCTCTGTCAACAGAGAGCCCATTAGCCCAACTGTATCAACTACTGCCATTACCAGAAGAGTAATACAGAAGAATCACATTGCTGGCAGAGGCTAGTCGGCGCTCACCTTGGTGGGGGTGGGCGACGCTCCCTGATGCTGGTTCTATCATCTTCTTCGTCCTCGTCTGCCTCATCTCGGCCACCGCCGCGGGGAGGTGCCCAGCTGTCCTCACGGGCCTTCTCCCGCTCACGCCAACCACCTGCTGTGAACAGAAGCCTCTGTCCGTCAGCCAGCACGGCAATACATTTCTGCTGCTGTCAGATTGTGCAAGAGCTACATTATATCGTCGCTGTCGCGGCAGGACCCCGAATATCCATTTTTTCAGATTTTTATTTTTTGTCATGAATCAATGCCATTGGTCACCCTTCACGTCTCTGTGTGGGTTTTACCAAATGCAACCAATGGAAAAGCATTAAAATGAGCTTGTGAGTAATTCTCGTAACGCTATTCGCCCTCAATCTGTCAGTCAAACCTCAAAATTCATCCCCTACCTCCGTCTGTACCCCCCCACGCAGGACACTAAACCCGGAAAAGACACACAGCAGATGTGCTGTGTATTTCTGATATCGTTTTGTTTAATCCTAGCTTTCTCTGACGTGAATAGATCAATAAAATGTTTTCCAGTTATTCCTAGGCTGCAAACTTGTTTTAACATGCAAATGGCAGTGGTTTCTGACGAGAATAAAGTAACGTTAAGGTTACGTTACGTCAGACTGTTCTCATCCCCATGGCAAAGCCTTCGCCTCGGCCATGAGAGGCTGAGGAGCACTGTTGCACGGCTGCGCGCGCCCCCGCGGCCCAGAGCTTGCGGCTCGTGCATGTGCATACCAGAGGGGAGGCGGCGATCAGCGCCTGACTGGCTGGGAGAGAGTGCTTCCAAGTCGGACTGATAATATAAACATCATCATTTGAGCTTATCCAGGTAAGATATTAATAAAGTAATGACACATTCAGCGGGAAACTAACTATAATTAAGACATGTGCCAACTTTGACGACGTTTGGTTCAGTATTTTAAGAGCAAACAGTTTTTTTTTACTTCCTGAAAAGTTGCTGTTTTGGAGATTCGAGGTCCTGCCGCGACAGCGACGATATAGCCGATGCAAGTTGGAGACTGACTGGATAGCACGTGTGTACCTGCTGGTCTGCTAATGGGTTTCCAAGCCGCATCATCATCACCTCCACGACGCGGTCCATCATCTCCTCTTCTGGGGCCCCAGTCGTCATCACGCCTGCGCGGAGCCCTGTCATCATCGAAAGCGCGTCTGGGCCCACGGTCATCGTCAAAGCCGCCTCTCCTGGGAGCGCGTTCGTCATCGAAGCCCCTGCGCGGTCCTCCGCGCTCGTCCTCCAGCCCTCTGCGCAGAGGACGCTCTTCGTCGGCGCTGCGGCGTGGGGGGGCTCGCTCGTCATCGAAGCCCCGGCGGGGTCCTCGCTCATCTGGAGCCCTGCGGGGGGGACCTTTCTCCTCTCTGTCATCTCCACGGCCCTCTTGTCTCCAGTCCCTTAAGGGACAACACAGGCATCGTTAGCGCACCTCTATACACTTTAAGGGTGTCGACAACAAAAATGCAGGAGTGAATTATGAGGTGCCGACATCCACATACCTCTCAGGCGCAGACCTCTCAGGCGCAGACCGCTCAGGCACAGACCTCTCAGGCGCAGACCGCTCAGGCGCAGACCTCTCAGGCGCAGACCTCTCAGGCGCAGACCTCTCAGGCGCAGACCTCTCAGGCACAGGACGACGCCACTCTGATTCACCCTCTGTGCGCTTCCTCCATCCTCCGCTGCCGCCGCCTTCACCACCATCACCACCACCACCACCACCACGCTCCTCCTTCTCTGATGCCCACTCCTGTATAAGGAGAGAATATCTTGATCAATCGTGTGCCATTTTGTCAAGATCACTGAAAGGAAGGCCTAAAGGCCAAATTTTGCTGTCCACAAAAGCATAACTGCTTCATCTAAGCCAGTGGTTCTCAACCTGGGGGTCGGGACCACCCGGGGGCGGACAAGATTATTTTGGAGGGTCACAGGATGATTGTGGGAAAAAAAAATCAAAAAATCTCCCATGATAATTAAATCTCTCCCATGATTTAATGTATTATACCAAACCAATGATATAAAGCTATATAACTAAATAAAAACTTTATGAAAACAGTTTTCAGTGAGTGAAATCAGTGTGTGAATGCGTGCGCACTGGGAATTCATCTCCTGCTAGCTAGCTAGCCAACTACTGCAATAAAGTTGGTTTTGGGTGGGCAGCGGCGGGGGGGTGTCGCAAACCCCAGCCTAAAGTTTTTAGGGGGTCACGGCTCAAAAAGGTTGAGAACCACTAATCTAAGCAACCGTTGGCAGGAAATTAGCATTAGCAATTAGTTCTACCTTGGCTGCTGGTTTCTCTTCTGGGGCCCGGCGCTCCTCCTCACGACGGCGTTCGCGCTCCTCAATCTCCTGCTGGCGGGCACGCTGCTTCCGCTCCTGCTCCTCCAGCTTGCGCAGGCGGTCCTGGTACTCCTTCTCCTCCTCCTCGCGCTGCTCTTGCTCCACGCGCTCACGGTCCTCACGCTCTGTAACAAAACCGGAAAAACCAACTCAACAGCATGTTCAAACTACTCCGCATGAGCTGCATGTTGTGCTACCAAAAAGCAGGATGTGCACTTTTGTTTTCATTCGGACTAACTAGAGTAGCTGTCATCATCTGCAAATCGAAACCCAAACAGTGTTGATCTTTATAAGAGGAACAACTACTGCCAACACTACTTTCTAAATTTGTACTCTGGTTTGCTGCTGTTAGAAACAGTCAGCTGCCTACAGTATGTAGCATTAAACTGCCTCTTTTTTGTTGAACTCTTCTCAAATGTTTGAACTTTAGAAAGCTCTGCCTAAAAAGTAGACTTTCCTGTGGCATTTCTTTGTGAATTTGAGGATTATATATGTCGTGGGCATATATTACCTTTCTTGAGTGCCTCCTCATGGACACGCTGTGCATCTTCCTCTTTCTGGCGATAGTATGTATTACGCCTGTCTTCTTTGCGTTGCTTCGTCCTCTCCTCCACACGCTTCTTCCTCTCCTCCACCAAGCGCTCTTCGAATGATTTTAGTTTTTCCTTCAAAGAAAGAACAATGAAATTGAGAACACTGCAACAATCATATCAATACTCACTGCAGTGTTGGTGGTGGGACGCAATGGAAGTGCTCGCCTACTGTAGTCTCACCTCATAAATGAAGCTACGCGCTGCTGTTATTTTAGACACAAAGTTCTCTTTGTCCTCCATCATCCTGGACATGCGCTGCTTGTGCTCCAGAGCCTTCTCCCGCTCAACCTTCATGTTGCTGATCTATAAACGAAAATAGGGGATGATTTTTTTTCTTAAATTCTTGATCATTATCAGAGTAGATCAATTTGCCTTGATTTAAGAATGGCAATTTTTCAAGCAATGGTTTACTCTTACCCTCTCCTCCTCCTGGAGCTCCCACAGTTCCATGTCCTTGACACGCTGCTCCTCATAAGCCTGTTTGATGAGAGGAATTTCCTCCAGGCGTTTGGCCCTCTCAAAGAAGTCAATCTGCAAAGAGCAAATTACAACATTGATTGCCCAAAACACATGTAGGGTGATATTTACAGTGAATCCAAGTGACATCGCTCTGTTACCTTCTTCTCCTGGTTCTTCAGACGCTCCTGAAGTTCCCTCTTCTCCTTCTCCAACTGCTCCACCTGTTTGGCCATGATGAAGTCAGGGTCCAGCTCCTCCAGGTCCTGTCCAAAACAGATCCGTTAGTCTCACCTTTCCAAGTTTGGTTACATTGAGGAAATTCAGCAGCAGAACCTACCCGATTATTTTGAATAATTTTACAGAGTTAACTATTAAGACATTTACCTCAATATCAATATCCTTGAAGGCCTTGGCTCCAAGTTCAGTCTTCTTGATCTGCTCCAGCCGTTCGCGCACGGTCTTCTTCTTGATCTGCTCATGCTCCTGCATGATGCGCTCCTTCTCCCTCTCTTTGGCTTCCAGGCGCAGGCGGTCCTCCTCAGCCTTGCGAACTTTCTGCACCTCTGCTTCGCGTAGCTCCAGCTCCTCCTTCTCCCGCTGGATGTTCAGGCTCTCCAGTTTCTCCTTGCGCTCTTCAATGGTCTGTCTACGAGCCAGGATGCGCTGGTGATCCTTGCGGCCATTTTTCAGGTAGGCAGCGATGGCCGTCTGGCTGTGCTCCTCACGCTCTGTCTGGAAAGGGACAAATGAGGATAAATTGCAGCTCAGAAATGGAGAATGAACAATGATAACGTGAGACACAGTACTGAACGAAAAGAGATGTGTCTGTTAGTATTTCAGGCTTGTATATATATTGGCTTGTGTTTAAAAAGGGAGTTCTGCACAGGTTATTTTGTTTCTTCCCATAGCCACAAAACCATTTCCGAGAACAAGCCATTTCCTGTTCTTCCAGAAGACGAGCCAGACATTCTGAACCAATTTTGGTTTCTCATTGGGCGCCTGCAGTTGCCTGACCAGATGCCTCTGATGTCTGCGTGTCTGTTTTCGAGCTCTCAGTACGATGAACTCACCAGGATGGAGGCAGGTTTGATGATCTGGATGGCCTTGGCCAACGAGGAGGACATTGCAGTCAGCTGGTTCCTGATCTGCTCCGAGGGCATGTTCTGCAGGAACGGACCAACCGGAGAGTCCTCTTTGGTCGAATAGTTCAGGTCAGAACCAAAGCTCAACGTTCGAGAGCTGTGGTCAATTCGAACCTACAGAAGAAAATATAACCGTTACAAATGTGTATGAGATAAATACTAAGTCTTATGCTTATATAATGTGGGAGTAGCTTGGATCTCTGAATTATAATGCAAGTGACTAATGGATTTTGGTGCCTAACTCAAAAAGTGTTATCCACACCACACTCAATAAGCAAATGGAAAAAGTATAGCTGTATTGTGAGTGATTGCAATGAAAGTGGTTTGTAAGTGGTGTCAATAATGAACCATAATGCACAATTTCTCTCCAGAAACGTGACCGTACCTGCAGATCACAGTGCCGGGCAGCATCCACGATGGAGCGCTCCAGCTGGAAGGCATCTACGAATGGAACCAGGGAGGCCAGGCGGCTGAATTCGATGCTTTGATAGATTTGAGCAACCTAAAATTGTGGCCGAATCCAAATCAGAGAAATATTACTCCCGTTACAGTGAAGACAGGACGGGACTTGTAGCAATTTTCATGATTGGGGAATAAAAGATTAAAGAGAAATCACCTGCTGCAAGAGCCGGAGGATGGTGTTACTCTGCAGGTGAGGGACGTATTGCTGGAGATCAGACTCCTTCTCAGCCTGGTCTCTCACCCAGTTCAGCACCTAGGAGGAGAGAAGGGAGAAGATGGGAAATTACCATTCCTGACATATACATAATTATACTACTAACAGGACAGATAGCATCAGACAACACACTCCTGTGTCCCATAATGTGGTGCAGGATGTTAAAAGTCCAAAATTCAAATCTAGGTAAAAAATAAACTCAAGATAAATGATTCAACTCTGCATTTCTTCTGCCAATGACCACAAAATAAATGGCACCATTGGAGAAGTGTAGAGATGAATAGTTCCCCCCCCCCTTTTACATAATCTCTGTGTTGCCAACTTGCTTACCTTGGTCACTCTGCCGCTCAGCTTCAGGGGGTGGAAGTCGACCTCCAGCCAGTTGTACAGTTCTTTCACTTCAGGTACGATGTACTGCAGCAAATTAAATCTAACCTAAAATGCAATCAATAGAACAAACAATTCAGTTAATACACCCTGAAGCAAAAGACTACAGACAGCAAATTTTAGAAGGTCATGATGAAAGGTCAATGCCAAAGTCCCAACAAGAACTGAGTCTGTGTTTACAGAAGAAAAAGGAAAGGAAGGAATCATTGGCGTTGGTGAAAAAAAAAAAAAAAAGATGATCAAGGACATTATTCATAATTAACACAATTCACAAAGCTAATTTATTTGACGTGCATAATGTACCATGTCATTGATGAGACTCTGGCGGGTCGGTGGAGACTGCAGGCCCAGAAGGGTGGCCAGCCTGCGGTGCTTCTCCACAATGATGCCGTCCATGTCCAACAGCCGAGCGATATCGGTGCGTTCAGGGGTGATGGGAATGGACAGTGTGGCCAGGAGGACCCTGGTGGACATCCTGAAGAAGGAAAGCAACCGTTACGACCAGTCTGGTCTATACCACAGCAAACAGCCATGTACTACTCCACAGACGGCTAATGAATAACTTACCTCTGCATCTCCTCTTGAGTGAGGTTCTTGCGCATCTCCCTGGAGAGGTGATAGAGCCGGTGGAGAGTGCAGGCATGGAAAAGGGCATTACCAGACTTCCAGAACACAGTGGACACCTTGTTGTAGTAGTTGGCCATCAGCTGGGGTTTGGGAGGCTTCTTGGAGAGGGCAAACAGGCCGTGGATGTCCTCGACAGCCTTGAACGCTTCCTGGAGAGACCAATCAAATAATACTGCATCAGTGACATAATCATCCAAAGAAAACTACATGGGTATCGTAGGCAGGATGTTGAGGGATATACTGTTAGGATGACTGACCTGCCAGAGCTCCATGCTTATGGCACTGTCCAGCTGCACCAGACGGGTCTCCAAGTGCATTGACTGGCTCTCGGGGTTGTTCAGATTGATGGCGGTGCTCTGGTTGTGGTGGCGCTGGATCTGGCCCAGGTGCATACGCAGGTTGTCACACAGCTTACGAAACTCAGCCTTACGGGTGTACTGAAGGCAGAACTTGAATGCTGCAGAGCAAAGTTAACGCATGTTAATGAGAGATATTTTATTATTATCAACTTCTGTGTGGCCTTAAAAAAAGCACACGTCTGAAGTCCAGAGAAAAACAGGTGAAACACACAAAGTATTTCAGGTTGGCCTATTCAATGTGTGTCACTACCTTGCTGGGCAATGTCATGGTAGAGGCGCTCCACCTTGGAGTTGTTTCGCAGCAGGTCCAGGCATTGGCGGTAGGACTCCCACAGGAACTTAACCCAGGGAGTGAGCAGCAGACGATCTGTGCGGTCCTGAGTGTCCTCTCCACTCACAGCACTCAGGAGCACACTGAAGTCACATAACAAGTGTCAGTGTCAAAAACCCACCATAAGCAATTTACCTCATTGCATCTAACCATCTTATATCTTATAAGTGTGCATGACACTTGAATAAAATATCTATCTATCCTCACTATGTGACTGAGCATTCATCAGTTGAGAATGAGCTGCACTATACATAAGCAGATGCATCATTGGCATCCAACTACATGAAAATGTCTGTTTGAATCGAGTTAAGGGGGATTCAACAACAGGCATCATGATATTACTTGAAGCATTAAAATGACCTAAGTGCAAACCAGAAGCCTGATTTCTGCAGACTCACCTCTCTGGAGTCTGGATGTTATCCAGATCCTCTATGTCCAGGACCATCTGCTGGGACTCCCCCTTGGCCAGCTCGGTCTTCTCCTCAGCCAGCTTCAAGTATGCCCTGACCACATCCTCCAGGGATTTGATGTTCACCTAAAAGAAAGGACACAGATACTCTTGATCTCCAGTGGGCTTCAGAGTAAACATCCACATGATCTGCACAAAAACACGAGTGTTTTCTCAGACCTGCTGGCATATGTTCTTGTACTGGTAGAGGCCCTCCTTGGCCAGGTGGCTCTTGCGCAGATCCACACAGAGCTCCAAGTACTTGAGCATGATGGGCTCGTGGATCTTCTGCCATGTTCGATGTTTCTTGCTCTTGATGACATCATACAAAACATCCAAGGCAGGCTGTTTCTTGTCCACCTCCAGAAACTCTGTAGGGACATTAGCAGATGTGGACAATGAGCTCACATCCCACAATAAAGAGATCAATAATCAACTAATCTCCGTGAAGTGAGCAACAATCTCCCACAATTTGACTTCCGATTTAGCGATTTTAACCCTAAACCCTAAACTCCTGACCCTAACCCTAAAACAACCTAACTCAAAAACTGTTGCTGGCCAAAATTGTTGCTAGCTTTATCCTGCCAATCAACTAATGGTTCGTAGACAAAGGTAACAACTCAAAAACACCAATAGCATTGCAAAAAAATTAAGCCACTTTACAATACCTCAAAACATTACTATAGTATTAGCTGAATTCACGTTTGACTGACGTAGCATAAGGCCCGTGAGTGGCTGACTGACTGTTCACGTTACCTGTGTAGAAAATAACTATCTTACACCTTGACAACTAGCATACATTGTCAACAAGCTAACGTTACCAAGACCGTTAACGATTGTCTATTATACATTATCAATTAACGATGATTGGGAAAACGTTACTGACGTTACACAATAGTCGCGTTGCCGCACCACTACCACAATGACGGCCTATGTAGCAAGCATCGCGAACTGTGCAATATGGCTTCCCCGCCATTCCAGCTAACATTAGCCAGTCTAGCTACACTGCAGCATAATGTCAATGATGATGAAGCAACCAAATGCTACCTAGCTAGCTTCCATGCCTGATAGCTTGACAGCTCTCTATAGAAAAAAGGTGCGGTTGTAACGTCACTCACCGTTCGCTCGTTTGAGAGCATTCTCTGGGCGTTGAAAATAAGCCGGCATTTCGGTGGCTTAATAGTGACACGAAAGATTGGCTGACTTTGGTGAATTTGATAAATTTCACCAGTCCATCCGAGCCACACTATGCTCCGCTCACCAGGGTGCTGGGAAAGGGAAAACCTCGTGCGGCCTAGTTGTTAGGGTTGCCAAATGCATCACGTGTTATCCCCCTTTCACGGTGTCTAACACATGGGTCTAACAACCATCATAATGAACATTATGGAGATCTTCTGACATGATGAACATGGTGACCTGGTAGCTATGCGGAAAATGATGTATAGGTGTCTCTATATATATAGATAAAAAGATAGATAGAAAGTTAAACACTAAAATCCCTAAAAGGGGGTTTCCTACAAACCTGGCAAGTCTGGGTGTACAAAGTTCCCGTATGTGCTCCTCTGTCAACTCTAGGTTAGTCAACTCTGATTGGTCATGACGACTCAGGTCCGGAAGAAGGAAGAGACTCGCACAGAGAGGAAAGTCTATTGACAGCTGAAATCACACCCAGATCACTGACAATACGCGTATGCATATTGTTTTTCAAAAATCTGTATTTGGACTTAGCAGGAGTGTCAAGGTACACCGCGTTGCTCTTCTCTGTTCACCGAGTGCTGTAACGTTAACGTTACAGTCAGTGTGGGGTGACTACACGGAGCCAGGCTTCTCCCTCAGTTAAGTTATATTGTCCAACTCTTTCAGGTATGGAATATGGCAGCAACTGAAACGCAGCTTATGTTAAGCGTCGGATTAATTGGTAAGTGTTATTATCACAAGCGACTTCCACTTGTTTTTCAATCGGTGCCGCCGTCACGCTAACTTGGCGCCAGCAGCACTTGGCTCTGTGCAGCAGAGCATCACATGATATCGGTGTGATCCCAGAAGTGTCCTATCAGCAGCGCTCTGTGGCTCAGATAGATTATAGCCTGCTGGTTAGTTAATATTCAGCTGCACGGTAGGCCTAGTGCTAGGCTGCATAAACTGTTGAATGCATTCAACAGGCCTTGGAGGGGTTCCCAAGGATTTTCGGGGGGGGGGGGTTTGAAACCACATTTTAGACCCCATGTGGTAAAGGTTTGGTTCCAAGCTATTAGCTCTATCTTGACTGTTTTGGTTGTCTGTCACTACAGGTCTCTTAACATGCAGTGAAGAGTGACATTGAGCTAATCATATTTTGCTGGGGACCCTCAGGAACCCCTTCAGGGACTGATGGATCCCAATTTTGGAACCACTGGCATTGGCAACTGCAAAGTTTCCTGCTATGTCTGCCTGGATCTGGATTTATTTCCTGGTGTGATGATAACTTCTTAGACTAAAAAAATGTCTAAACCAAGGGACTGATTATTGACTTTAAACTTTTTATTTTGCATTGTCACACTCCCTTTATGGTGTTCATTCTAACTCCTTGGCGTACTTGTTTGTATGTTTGATGATTCTGCGTTTTTGTATAACTATACATTACAAGCTACTCAAATCCAATGGCCCCAAGTGGGATTAATAAAGTTGTCTGAACTTGAACTTGAATCTATTTCCAATGCCCTGAATGATTACTTTGTAATCCACACAGAGAAAGATGTGAACGGAGACACACTGTGGGTGTGGTGCTACCCCTCCGTCAGCACAGAGCTGAGAGACATCCTGCTCAGCAAGTGCTGTCTGACGCAGGCCGGCCGGGACCTGCACACCTTTGTGTTTGGTCAGTTCTGTCGCAACTGGTACTACATCACCACGGTGGAAGTGCAGGAACCCACCGCCCTAAACAAGGTCCAGTGTCACACGTAGCCGTTTGCCTTTTTAACAATATGTAGGCTAACCTTGTTTGTGCTCCACAGCAATAAGAGTTTTACATTTGTTTTGGGAGTAGGCTAATACGTTAACCACTGCCAGATTTTCTTTAAAACGTTTGCACTGAGTTGTATTTTTGTCTCCAATTTCTCTCTTCAGGTCACTCATTTTTCTATAGTTGTTACAGCGAAAGACTTCAACCCTGAGAAGTATGCTGCATTTAGTCGAATACTCTGCAGGTACAGAGTGCGGTTTATTAATTCAATGTGTTATAGACGATCTCAAGATGAATGATGAGGCGGCAGTTCAACTGATTAAGTTCTTGTTGTGTGCTATGTTTTGTTTTTCATATTCCATTATTCAGAATGTACATCAAACATGGCAGCCCAGTGAAAATGATGGAGGGTTACATCGCTGTCCTCACAAAAGGCATCTGCCAGAGTGATGAGAACGGCTCGTTCCTCATCAGGGATTACGATGTGCGGAAGGCGTACTTAGCTGGCTCAGTCAAAGGTAAACGGCACGCTCACAATTATGCAGAGGAAGTGAAATCAGGAACTTTGCCATGCTTGCCTGTTTTCAGTTTAATTTCGACACAGTTGAATTATTAGATTCAAATCAGCAAGTTGGACAGGAAAGCACCGTAAATGCAAATGTAGGAATCTTCCACTCGATGAGCTGCTGATTGCTATTATTGGATATTCACTATTCGCTTTAAATTGGAGTTTGATCAGTCTGCGGGTGACTGGCCTCCTCTGATACACCAGTTATGTGAAGCAGAAGAGGCAAGATGTGTGTGTCCTCTCCATCTATTGTTTTGCATTCTATTTGTTACGAGTGATAAATGTGATTATTCTTTATTTTATTTTTATTTTTTTCAATAATGGTGCAAGATCGCTGAAACATACCATCTGTGTAAGGTGAAACAAACACTTCACTTAATCTTTTCAAAACCAATCAGATAAACTCAAAATGTCATTGTAGTGTGAAACTAAATGCAAGGCTGTTTTACTGAATAGTTCCGGAAAAGTTGCAGATACTGTGCATTAATAAATCTTTCAGATGACCGAAAACTAGCGATCCGTAGTGTTCCAGAAAGTCTCACTCAGAACATCGCTATCCAAATGACTTCAGAGATCCAAGTGGGTCATTCAGTGTCATTCCATCTCTCCTTTTCAGATGTGGTGTCCCAGTTTGGTATGGAGACCATCATCCTGTATACTGCTCTCATGCTGAAGAAGAAGATTGTTGTCCATCACCCTCGTATTGAGGCATTGTTGGAGTTTACAAGGTGAATTTTGGGCAGAGAATAAACACATCTGGGTTGAAAGAAGAGAGAGAGTCGCTGCCTGGCCTGCTGTGCTTTGCCAGAAGTTGATTTTGTTTCCCCCTCGTGTCCCCTCCCCCCCTTAGAGTTCTGCCGGCTCTGACGTGGCACAGGAAAGACTGGTCCATCCTTCACCCCTACGTGCACCTGACTGACACTGAACTGGACGACCTCAAGAAATGCCCTGGTGAGGTGCCTGCTCAAATCTGCTTTAACCTTTGTTGCAGAAACATTTGCTCGTCCTCACGGTTAGTGACTAGCCGCCATCTGCACTGTGTATCCTGAAGAATCTGGTGGCGGGGGGAAATAAACGATTTATGATGTGCTAATATGTTTGTTTTCTCTGTAGGATACGTGGCGGGATTTGTAGATCCAGAAGTGAGCAACAGATCGGACTTGTTTGATGTGTACGTGAACCTCCCAGACAGCGTCATCACGGTTTCCCAGAGTGCCAAAGGTACAGTATGGGTCCGACTCCGAATGCGTCCGGTTCAACCTTAGGGAATGCAGTGTCGGCGTGTTTCCTAAGGCCGCTTAGATTCCCGAGAAAGTAGGGCAGCGTTTCCCTCTCACTGAAGCTCCTTATCCCACCACAGAGGCCATGTCTATGGGGAAGTTGCACAAGGACATCGGCCTCTTAATTGTCCAATCTGCCGAGGACGCCGACAGGACAGACAGCCAGGTGATCAAGGTGAGAAGGCACTCGGAACACCAACTTGGCCGTCCGCCGTAACGGCCAATCTCTTTTCAATTGTCAGAAACATCTCTCTTCGTATTTGTTCGCAGGACATTTCTGTAAAGACGAAAGAGGTCCTCGCCAACTTGATGGCCCTGGCGGATGAGGAAGAAAACTCTAAGATGACACTGGACGGTTTGAAGCAGCATCATTTCCCCCCAGCGACAGAGAACTTCCTGTTTCATTTGGCAGCTGCCGAGCAACTCTTAAGGATATAAGCCTGATCTCGCACCCAAACGCTCTACTTCAGGACGTGCCGTTACTCCCGGTCAGCACGGCCACTTCCTGTGCCGTTGTGTTTACGTCGCGGCAAGCACGTTCTTAAAGGCTTGCGCGCACTCTAAATAAATGGTTATTATGGCACTTAAACAGCGGCCTTGATGCTCCAGTCCAGTGTCACAATGATCGCTGTACCAAAAGGTTATGTGACGGACAACATGTACCAACAACCAAGTATGATATCAGGTTTTATGTACTTTTGAGATTTAGAGAATTCATACTGTATTAGCAGTTGCTTACAATGAAAAGGTAAGTATCTGTCACTAATAATGTGAAATATAATGGAGACAAATTAATTGACCCAGGACTTGGGAGCTACTTTGTAATACAAGTTATGATGGTCGCCTTAGGATGTGTTTCCAGTACGAGCATCAAATGGTGTTGTGGATAAAGATGGCAGCCTCCCGGGTCGACGATAGTCTATCCCACAATGCAATGCGGCAACATCGACTCTTGCTGGTTCAGAAACATTGGGTCCATATTGAGGACCCAGCTGTATTAGTGCAGCAGTGCCTGATGTAGTCATGATGTAACGAGCACTCGATGAATGCGTTTATAGAGACCACCTGTTGGAAGTGGGTATCACATCATAAAGCTAACTGCAATATATTTCTATGTTGGTTTATTTACATTCTCATCTTTTTAATGCCTCATTTTTGTATTTACTAATGACTGCAGTGCCACCCACAATTTAAAGCAAAAATACAAGCTATCATGTTGCCTTTTTATTTTCTTTACTTTTCCTATGTTCCATCTAATAAATGGAAAGAAAATGCTGGTGCTGTTCATCTATCTGCAGTTGGTCAAATACTCGATCAGCTCATTGATTTGTTGCATATTCTGTGTCTTACCGTTATATCTTCTATTGATGTAGATTGTGTAATTTACGCTATTTTATCATAGAGTACATTGTCATCCCCATTGCCAAATGGATGGTTTTGTGCACAAGTATTTCAGATAAGACACTGTGTGCAATATATAGAAATGCTCATTTAACTTTGAAAACTAAATTAATGTATTTTCATGAATTGATGTAAACTTTCATATCTATAAATGCACCTAATATTCCAATTAAATAAATTTACGATCAAAAATGTATATTATTCACGCTTCTTTTAATGTAATGTTAGAAGAAAAAATATACATGAAAACTGTATGAAAACTGAATGATTTTGCATTTTTCCTTCATGTCCATTACATGCACACATTTGCTGCTGAATAAAAAAAGAAATTATTATTATGCTATGAAAACTAGGCCATAATGTAGGAAAGGACATTGGAGATCATGTATCACAGTCTTGGGTGATTTTTGTTGATATTATTTATATTTCTAAATAAATAAATGGATGAAGTGTGGGTCGCTCCTCACAGCCCCCTGTGGTAGAATAGCTGGCTGTCGACAGCTGCCGCCTGCAGCTCCATCTCCAAGTTTTCCTTTTTAATCTGCAAAACAGGAATAACTTCAGCCGAGTTCATCAGAAGGACAGCGCTACGGTGCCGACAGACGCTGAGTCTTACCGTTCCCAGCTGTGGAAAGAGGCTGAATGACACAGGGATCATCAGGCCCAGGACAATCGCAGCACTCATGTGCCGGACAGGAGCGAGCAGCAGAGAGCTCCTCTGGAAAAGTCTCGTCCTGTAAACAATATGTTCAGCTTCAAAAAACGGGATTTCGCGTTCATCCTGTAACATTCTCTCCAAAATCTTGGATATCCCTTCATTCTCAACTACATGATGGAAATATTAATGTAGTTATGATCTAAAACTGAACTGAACACCTGCTGAAAACAATTCATTCACAACAGCACAATAAAAGTGACTCACCTTTGTAAGAGCAAACCCAGCAGATTAGGAACCGCAGCGGTGGTTCCTAACAGCACTGCTCTTGACAGCGCAGTGTCCCTCACGGCCTGGAAATACAAAGACCATAAACTGTCAAATCTATTGCAAAGCGTTAAAGTGTGAACTGTGAAGAAGTCATGTTCCCCACTGAGTCTCTTCTTACCTTTTCTCCTGCTGCTTTAGAGAGCCCAACAGGATTTCCACTGGAATCAAACACTTGGATTCCAGTTTCGCACTCCTCGCTTCTGACAGTATACACATTGAAGGCGGCCAGAGCAGCTGGAGAGTTATAAAACACATTTAGAGGGGAAGATACTGCTAATCAAACCGCTATATATCTCTAATTGTATTATGTGTTATTTAGCATTATACTATCAATGTAGAATTTTATGACAAGCTATTTCCAGATCGATTCAATATCAAAAGATGAGTAATTGCAATAAAGCAATTAATGCAACATAATTCCATCTCCGGAAGATTTGTGTGTGTGTGTGTGTGTGTGTGTGTGTAATATATGTATGTGACAATGACAATAACTTAAAGAGTATCCTAATGCAAGGGCGGACCTATTTTAGTTTAAAAATTGATGATTTACCTGAGAGTGGGATTGGTAATATTGACCTAAAGAAAATCAGGAATGGCGCGTTGCGTATGCCAAGACGATTGATGACTATTTGAGGAATGGCCTGAAACATAAAGTACAGTAAATTAAACAATTTTTTGGTAAGCTAATGATTTGACACTTTCAGGGCTTTAGATGCCACCACACAATCAAGCTGCACACACCCCTGCACACGTCGCATAGGCAACCGATCCAACGATCAACAGGAACTGCTTCAAAGACGTCTTGTGACCCTGGTGGGGAGAGATAAAGACACAATGAGCAGATAAGGTGAAACACACAGAGGGAAGATTGAGATTAAAGACGCCACAGTCGCCTCCTGTTATTTTTTGAATAATGCAACTGTACTGGCTGTTTCAATCCAGCCAGACCCACTTCAGAGTGCTGGCATTAGTACTGCTTCGTTTAAACTAACTGAATATCATGTGGGGACTTAATACATTACCTTCTCTGATGACGAATTTCTGTTTGCATAGTTGAATCCAGCACTGTAACTCTGCAGCAGAAACTGAGAGAATGCGTTTTGTGTCATTAACAAACAGGACCAAGCGTTCTGCTGATTTGTGTTTTGATTTGATGTGATGAAGGTTCTACCTGCCAAAACAGAGCTGGTTTGACTCCACTGTGTGGCAAAAAGCTAGCAACAACCTGAAAGAAGAGCAATTTCATCAATATTCCTTATAAAAGCGCTGCAATATTAAGATTATATTGAATTTATTTATTCTCTAACTCACCAAAGGGGCTGATATTGGCAATAATGCTGCAAAGAAAAAGAGGTGTGATAGCATCAGTTTTTCACATACATTTGTTTCAATAAAATAATGCAATGTCATGGTAGTAATATCCGCAGGCTTCAGAAAGACACATTTTTGAAGACTGAAGTCAAACTGGGTTTCGTAAAGCAGATGTAATTCAAAAAACAATGTTTTGCATAATTAACCCATCTCTGTATTGACCACCATTGTATGGTGAAAAACTAAGACTTCCAATATTAACTGTATAAGATATTTTAATACTTTTTCAGGCCTTACATTGAGATCATTTAAGTCTTTTTACGGTCTCGATGCTTGTTGATCTTACATTTTGTTGGGTGAACTCTAATATTGAGTGGAAACGTAAACTAATTACAATTAGTCAAACTATAAATTAATTCTACTGTACCTGGAGGACGGAAAACTAGTGGAAGTGCAGCACCAGAATCAGCATGGACAGACGACTGGAAACACATACAGGGGAGAAGACTGAGCCTCACTCATCAGCTTCTTTTCTTACATTTGTTCCAGTCAGTCGGTGTTATTTGTGAGTGTGTATTTATTTGCAAAATGGTGTTTTCATTAAAAATAGCCACATTAAACTATTCTGCCTATTATAATGTGTATATCTCTGCACATACTGCATATAATAATGCAACAACACAAATCTGAAGTTTGGTGGAAAGCAATATTGATCAAATCATTCTTAAAGCAGGATCAATTATGTTTGTACAAATGATGTTTGGTGATGCATGAGGCCAATTGTATTTTCATTATACCAAGATATTTTAATAATCTATACTTGTCGGTTACTGTTGTGACAGTAGTCATTACAGTGTTATATGGTGTTATGCTATAATAAAAACAGAGTGGGTGATTTCTACACAGAATCACTTGGATAAATTCTGATGGAATCATAATAATATTTTCACTTAGTTCCCATCCAACTTACAAGAGAAAGGCTCCATGCATTATCCTCCTAAGAGGAGGAGACAAAACAGGTTTTAGCCTACTCATCTGTGCAGGACAAGCTTAATTATGCAGTTAGATTGTTCAGCATTGAGCTTGCCTTTTCATTTAGTTTCTCCTCACTTCCAAGAAGGGTACGTGCTCGCTGTATTTCAGCCTGAGGAGAAGAGGAGGTCTAGTTAAACATCAGATGGCTTCTACTCATCTATAGGGTCACAGGCACAGCAGTGGCAGCAGCTGTACTCACATCAGAGGAGAGCAAGGAAGTGGGGTCAAGGAGATTAAACCAGATTCGTAGTCGACTGGGGAATGACTGAAAGCGAATGAAAGAACAGTTCAGCGTTTCACAAAAATAACATCAGAACTAATATATCTACAGACTAATTTGATAGCTTGATGGTATCTCTTCATCATTTGGATGATGCTCTGTGCATGCATGAAGCAACCCCCCTGTACACAGTAGCCTACCTGTCCCTGGCTTTTCCAGTACAACAAGTTAGGATCCATTGGAACAACGTGACAAATTGTTTCTTATAAACTCAATGGTCTGTGGTTTGCATTACAATAAGAAAAGAAGAAGAAACGGACTACTAAATATTCTACCGACATGCGCATTTCTCATGCTTTTGAGGTCAAGGTTCTATTTACAAGCCGCTTCCGCATTCAACCACGTGGTCGGTGTGGGCGGATTTATGATGCGTTCAAGTGCAGTCGGAATGTAAAACAGTGAACTTCTGTGGGGTTGATTCCTAAATTAAGAAATATGATCCATTAACACTACTTTGTGATATTTATTTAAGTCAGAATAATATTTCATAACGTCAGGTTGACAACATGTTGCATTTCTATACACTCATAATATCAGCAAGTTTCACACTGACTGCAAAGTGGGAAAACCACTACAGACAACCGCGCACCTGCCGTAAATACGCACGCTGACGTGAATAACCCATAAACTGACATAATCCAAAATGGCAGCCACCATCGGACGACTGCTCAAGACCTCTGTAAGTGCAACTAATACGTGATAACATGAGCTTTGCTGTTGGAAGTATTTGGCTTTTAGTTAAAGTAGTTAAGGGGAAAGTATTGGTCAGTAATGCACACCTTTGTTAAGCGCTGTCACAGAGTGGAAACCTCAGTTACTGGCTCCGTAACTGGCGCTGTGGTTCCCAAAGTCTGGTCCGGGCCTCCTAGTGGACATTTGGCAGCACCAACAGGGTCCCTATGAATGAGGAAAACTACGTTTTAGTAGCTATTATTTATAACTTTTTTATTTCCCCGATGCTTGCTCGAGAGGATGCATTATGAGACTCGAGACTATTGATTCACTGTTTCAACATGTTGCCTCATCCTTAGTTATACAATGATGAACTGACACAACCATATATCAGCTATGTTTCCCCCTTACCTTCACATATTTGATATCACTTGGATTATATTACTTCACCCCAGGTCTCTCCGTCAACTGCATAATTTTGGAGGAAAAAAAATAGAGCAACACAGAGTCACAAGGCACATTTAAATTAGCCATTTAAATTGCCACAGAGGGCTCTTTTGAGGTGGACGACTTTCCCCCTCCAGAATCCCCTGAAGAGGGCGCTAGTGATGTACCCTGATTGTCCATGGTGGTCCATGGAATCATGTAAAAAATTCCAGCCATATCAATTCAAGCCATTGGTTCGAGCTCCAGCATTATGTAAAGCAATTTAGTGAAGAAATTTATTTAAACTGGCTTTTATGTGAACTAAATGGAAATGAACTTGCTGTAACCTGCTGCATTACTGAAAATGATAATTACAAATGTGTGGCTATATCATACTATAATGTGTATATTATAATGTTGACTTGGGAACTGTCATGTCTCAGGCACGGGCTGCAGCAGCAGGGCTGAAAGTCTCCTGTCCACATAGAGCCTCTGCGGCTGCACGGATCCTGACCTGCCCCACACTGCTGCACAAAGCCTGCTTCTCAACCAGTATGTATGGACTCAGTCACACATCATCTCCATCAAGTTCACACTCTCAGCATTGTTCTTTCTTTTTTTTGACAAGACAGCTGATCTAGGATGGTTTTCACAAAGCCGTTTTAGTATTAAGATGATCTCAGTTTTGTCTAGTTAGTTTACTCCCGGTCAGTGGACAGAGATCATCTTAGGTAACCAGGCAGTAGATGCATTCTGATACAAACTGTCCAAGATAGTTACATGCCTAATTATGTGTCGACCTTGCTTCCCATTGAAAGCCCTATTCAGACATCCATGAAGGTTCCATAATAAATAAATACAAATCAATGTCAGTGTAAGTGATAATAATATAAGTAAGTGATAATTATAATAATATACATATTAAAACTCCTGTTTGACTCTGTCAGGCACCGACAGATGGGGCGCTGCTGTCACCCAGGCTGCGCCTGCTTTTAAGGGCACAGTTGTCCACAACGGGGAGTTCAAGGAGTTGAGCCTGGATGACTTCAAGGGCAAATACCTGGTCCTCTTCTTCTACCCCCTGGATTTGTGAGTACTACTCATTGACTCATTCTTAATCATGCAGTGACACGAATAGCATGTTGGCATTGCTTATACTTGCTTTAAAGGTGCAATTTCACCATACATTCAACATATATAGAATTAGTTTTAGTTTGTTCTAAAACAGAGTATGACAACTGTGATGCAGATACTGTATATGGTAATTTTGTGCTTGGGGCAGTACTATATATATATATATATATATATATATATATATATATTTTTTTTTTTTTTTTTTTTTTTTCAACTTTATGTTTATTGAGCAAGTTTCAGCATATACATACACCTTCCAGTTATTCAATTTTTCTTTTTAGTTCTTCCAAATAAACTTCTAAAATTACAATCTGTGTAGATTTCTTTAACTAAATGTCCTAATTTTCCAACCTTTCCCCAAGGGGGCAGTACTAGTTTTACCTTCCGTCCCTTTAGTTTCATGTCTCTCTCTGCTCTTGTCCTTTTGCAGCACCTTCGTCTGCCCGACAGAGATCATCTCATTCAGCGACAAGGCCAGTGAGTTCCATGACATCAACTGTGAGGTGGTGGGCGTGTCAGTGGACTCTCACTTCACCCACCTGGCATGGATTAACACTCCGCGCAAGGTAGCGTCCACTCCACCACACAATCCACAAACACCGTTTGAATTCTGGGCTATTCAAAGGTTAATTGGTGTGCTGTTATGTTCAGTTCACAGCACATTGTAACTGTGAGTATTATCATGATTTATTATTATTCACTCTCTCCTATTGTTTTGTCAGGCTGGAGGCTTGGGCAACATCCACATCCCCCTGCTGGCAGACCTCACTAAGCAGGTTTCCAGGGACTACGGGGTGCTTCTGGAGGGTCCAGGCATCGCACTGAGGTACGTTCATCTTCTGTCATTTGCAATTGGAACTAACACAGCACAGTGGAGAAGTGTTCACACATTCAACCCTCTCTCTTTTTGTCTGTGATATTCTGCTAGTTCTCATTATAAAAATGCTCAATGTTGTAAGAACCTTGATCCATGTCTCAAACTAGGCCTTGTTCCTTGAATTATATGTTGAAAAAGGTGTGGGAACCCTGACATAGATTATAATAATGTAGAATTCCATTCTAACACAATTTAGAAGTGTATTAGTCTGAACTAAGGGAGATCCCCTTAAATCAACACTTTAAAGTTTTATTTGCAGTGATAATAAAGTGATACAACTTACTTATGATTAAACAAAGGAAACAAAAATACAAATTTGTGCAACTAACTCCTACTGTTGTTGTTTCCCCAGGGGCCTGTTTATCATCGATCCAACCGGTGTGGTGAAGCACATGAGTGTGAATGACCTGCCGGTGGGCCGCAGCGTGGACGAGACACTTCGCCTGGTGAAGGCGTTCCAGTTTGTGGAGACCCACGGCGAGGTGTGCCCCGCCAGCTGGACTCCAGACTCCCCGACGGTGAGCCGCCTCAGCCCCCCGGAGACCAGCTCTGTCTCTGGGTCACACCATGAACCGTTTCATTCACTCCCAAACACTCGATCCATGATTCATTATGTATCGTTAAATTATAAATGATCTTTGCTGCAAATGGTTTGTTTCAATCAGGGACTTAAGTTAGTCACTGTACTATAATTGTTTTTCAGATCAAGCCAACTCCCGACGGATCCAAGGAGTACTTTGAACAAGTCAACTGAAGAAGACAAAGCTTCATAGCATCACTAAATCAGCAGATCATCCAGGTCTAAAAATTAATAAATGTGCACTGGCTCTTCAATAGTTTACACAGTATTACTGTACAATACGTTAATATATTCTTTATTAAATGTGAGATATTCCTTTGTTTTGATTTATTCCCTGGCTTGGTGACAGGTTTTGACATGTTCTTAAGTTATAAGTATCCACTTGGCCTTAAACCAATGTTTTTGCCTTCCAGTTGGTCAGTTACGGTATGTTTTCCTTGCTTGTCTCATGCGGAGATAATAAATAAAGGTTCATCTCACACCATTTAACTCCATTCTTGTGATTTAATAACATACAAGCTCAGGACCTTTGACTGGCCTAATTCACTGCCATTTAGGATGGATACAAGGTATCCCTAAGCTTGCAAGCAAGCTGGATTCCCTCGCGAATACAATACCGCCCCCATCTGGCAATGTCAGGTTAAGGTATCCCTGCTTAAACTGGTAATTTTGGTACATTTGGCATATTTACTCACAGTAAAGCTTATTTCTAAGGCTATGGTTACAATTTCATCATTTTTACTCAACATGCTGGCTCAGTTGCAATCATTTGTTACGCTCTATATTCTTCACTGTGGCTATGTGCCTGTAACAAACGGGAATATTTTTGTAACGTTTACCTTCAGTGACAAAAACCACACTTGCATAACCCCTGTACATAAACATGTTTATTTTGTTTCTTTTTACAGCAAGTTAATATGCAGGTTCAAAATGTCTAATGAGACATTGTTGGTACACAACATGAGGTGCCAAAATCAACTTCAGTGGGGGAGAATTGAGAATTAGAAAAAAAGGCATTGCCACTTCTCATACATGTAAGGTACATACTGTATTTACAAAATGGAAAAAAGCATTTGAAACACTCTGCAGCACTGTATGTGGTTATGAAAACATCTACTTTTAAGTGTACATAAATTGAACTTTGTACAATTATGTTTGCGGAAACAAAGCGGTCGCGCCTCATTCCTTTCCGACATTCACGATGTTTCAGGATAGGCAACGAAAACAACGTGAGGGAGATGGCTTACCAGAAGATGGAGAGCCTTTTAAAGCTTTAAATAATATATAAACTCAAAATAATAGAAGTGTCTGTAAGCAGGCTTTTTCCCCAAACACCTATCTACTGGTCATCAAAATATACCTTTATGTTTTGAGACTGATTCAAGAGATGCTCACGATCAGGGAAGGTCAAAAGAAACAAGACGGCGCCCATCAAATTGGACTTCGATGAGCAGATGATTTGGTGAAAACTTCATGCAATTTCAGGCAAGATGTAACAGCGCCACCAGCCCCCACCCCAAGCACCCAAAACTAAAAAAAAGAAAGACGAAAACAAAATAGATTCTTTTGTTTTGTTTAGAACAGAATGATTCATTTAAAAAAAAACACCCTGTAGTAAATCTGTACAACGAAAATACATTTGGGATCTACATCTAAAGGTACATTATTAAGGTTATATACACTTTTCCCCCCTATCCATATATTATCTTTACAAGTAGACTTCATTCAAACCCAAACATTAAGAAAACATAAGACTAACGGGGAAATGGGATCACATCAAACATCCATTTAAAACAATCTGTTATTCATACTGTACCTCAACCGTTGATCAGTCCCTCTTTTTGTTTCATCTGTACAGTAAACTACAGCAGGACTAAAGCACCTCTCATCTGGATGGATTGCTACTGTAACAGGGAATTAGAATCATTGAAATGGGGGAATGACTCGAGAGCGACTCGACGGTTTGTATACGACAGTTTTGTATATGATCCATAATTTGCAGCGGGAGTAAATTTGAACAACCTACCGTGCTCTGTTATGATGTCATTTGTCGTTAAGTGTATGGAGACCAAAATACAATTAAGTTAACGATACTCAGAGTGACTTCGGGAATACAAAATAGAATCGGGTCAGAGCGCGGACACGAACCCAACTCTCCAATATTCTAATACAATAGAACAAAGGCTTTCAATACACTTGGGCCTCTTCACTGAAGAGAGCTAGACTATTCCATCAATAAACATCATGTTCTCTGGTCTCAGGTGGGACTGGGTTGGAAGAGAGAAGCCATGTTATCCTCTAACATTTGCCCCAACGTTTTGTCTGAAAGCAATCGATAAAAACACAACCAATGCTTGATACCTTTTGCCGCAGATTCTGCTCTTGTTCACTTTGCGGCGCTTTGAAATTCGTTGAGAAAATGGAAACCTACATTGTACAAAGTGAGATTCCACAATCTCTTTGCATGAAAGAAAGAAAAATCATAGTAAAGGATGACTTGTGCCCGCCGCGTGTGTTAGGATACACTTAGGCAGATGCAAGGGTATCCCTGTGTTGCTGCTTCGCTCAGTCAATTTTCACATTTGTGTAGATCTTCCTCACAAAGGCACTTGTTCCCATGTATCCAACGGCACCTGGAGAAGACAAATGTGTGAGTGGGTCGACAACCATGAGCACTGAGCATCGATCTTACACTACTCTTTCCACCTTATCCATATAAATCCACCAAACAGACTATCACCAGCTTTACACAGGAGAAAGCACATACACCATCAGGATGCCAAGTAGGAATCCCATGCTATTCACTTACTGAGCACACAGTGGCTCAGTGATTAGTACTGTTGTCTCACAGCAAGAAGGTGGTGTGTTGGAATCTCAGCCCTGGTCCTTTACTGTGTGTATGTGTGTGGGTTTCCTCCCACAGTCCAAAGACATGCAGGTCACAGGAAGGGAAGACTATGTTTCAAATTGGTGTGAGTGTGTTGAAGTGCAGTATGTTAACACGTTCACTGCCAACGACGTATTACTCCGTCAAAAAAAATCCAACGGTTCACTGCCAATGACGTATTACTCCGTCAAAAAAATGATTTTTTTTTTTTTGACCGTGGGATGTGCATCTAACCCTTTTACATCTCTTATATAATTATTGGAACCACCGAACGTTTACAACCCATTCCACCGACCCACTAAGTGGCGACAGTGCTCTCCTGACTAGAGGAAGGCAAGCATTTTCATGAGAATGGCTTCCTCGAAGCCATTCTCATGAAAATGGATTGGCGAAAACGCTTTCGTTTTCGCGCTGATTGCTGGCGGTGCGGGATTGCAAATTTGCATAATAGATTACGGGTGGAACACACTTTGAAACACGCAGCATAAATATGACCAGAATCGCAAAAGCTTCATCAAAGCTCTCAACCAAAACTCCAAGTAACGAGCGAGTCCATCCAGACTTCCTCAAAGAGCGGCCGCACAGACAGGCACAGCAGCAGCAAAGCAATGAGCCTGGTGACGCGAGGTTACAGCAGCAGCAACGAGCTTGTGACACGGCCGCTACAGCCAAGAAGACACACACGGAGGGAGGAGTTGGAAGCAGAGGGGGGTTTCCTGCTGTTATGGAGGAAATTACTGTTCAAAACTATTGTTTAGATGTCTGACGTCTTACTGATGCCAAAAATGAATGGTTAAAGTGACTGTTCTATCGAATTTCACAAAAAGCCGTTTATCTCTGAATAATTTTTCTGACGCTGAAACCATGCTGTATTCAACTGCTAATGCTTACATAACTACTAACTCTACAAACTAACTCTTTTAGACAGAGAAAGCACACATTCTATTAGTTCTTTTGAGATATTGTGTGTTCACAAAATCTTAGCAGAAAAGAATCCTCGGGTCTTGAAAGATGAGCCAGAATCCTCAAAAAAACCCTCTGGCAGAACCTACCTACAGTAAAAAAAAAAAACGGCTGGCAGTGAATGTGTTAATATATACACAGTATGTAGCATGTATGATGTTATGTTAAGACCTTTGTAGAATCCGTTCTCAGTCTCTAAACACTTCGCTCAACTAC
Source organism: Poromitra crassiceps (assembly GCF_964638095.1). NCBI lineage: Eukaryota > Metazoa > Chordata > Actinopteri > Beryciformes > Melamphaidae > Poromitra > Poromitra crassiceps. The sequence goes on along the minus strand of NC_139647.1, from coordinate 12,555,613 downwards.
AGACTGAGGACAATCGCCCAGCTTTCGTTGCTAAAAATGTAAATGAAGAGGGTCACGGCAGTTTCGTGCAGTGTAGCGATGATGACTAGGTGTGTGTGTGTGTGTGTGTGTGTGTGTGAGTGAAAGGGTGCTATTGGCAGTGGAAAACCAAGTGGTGCTACCAAAAGCGAGTAGGGTCACGTAGAGTAGATTGAGCCGGTACTATGCTGTGGAAAGCACCATTCGTGGATTTGTCTTCCAGCTGCTGAAGCACGCAATTTGCACTTGCACTTGGTGGCGAGGGGCTATTTAATGGCACAGAGCAAATGAAAACTCTGCACTTTTAGCTCAAGTGCCCAGAATACCCTCACAGCGCAATCTTAGTGATTCTGAACCTGATTATCCTGGTTACTGTTCTGTTGTTTTTTATATTTAATATGGTCAGGTTATATTAAAAACAATCTAGAAAAACATTGGCATATCTCTGGTATGTATGTATGTATGTATATATATATATATATAAAAAGAAGAAGATAAAAACAGGATAAAAAGTCTGCAGAATGCTATACATATTATTTTACAAAGAGCTTCTTTAGTGCATGACAGCCATAGAATATCCTAAGGATTAGATGGGGGACTCACCACACATGATTCCTAGGGAGGTACTGAAGACAGCCATGTAACCAAAGTAGAAAGATGTCTGGAAGAGCCCGTACATCCTGAAACACAGTAGGTTCAAAAAGACATTCAACTTCCACAGTCAGCTTTCTTTCTTCTTCCTCTTTTTGGAATCTCTCAACTTGAAAATGTTTGAGTCACTAATAGGATCCTATCATTTCATGTGATCCAAAGTGCTTAAGCATGACTGAAACTCACTTAGTTTTGAAGAAATAGTAGTAAAAGGAGTACATGTAAACGTAAACAGCCGTAGATGCAGCGGAGAGGAAGCTTGTCCATTGCCTGGGAAGGAGAGAAACAAGTAACAGTAAAGACCCAATCAGAAATTTCAGTATTGAATCACTTTTACCTCATTACTGATGCCGACTGTTTACTTCCGTGTACAGAAGACGTTTTATCACAAAGAGATTGCTTGAGCTCGTGATCTTGACAGCAAACCAGCTTCTCAGTGAATGCATTTTTGAAGCTGTACACGCTTTTTGAATGAAGAAACTGATATCCAAAAATCTAATTTTTTTAAAGAATCCATTTGCCCACAATATACATGGGAATTTAAACGAACGAAAGCTCTGAATGCTTTATTGTGATTTCTGATATTTCAACTGTGTATTAAAAGAGGTATTAAAAACTGTGGCAATCCATGCCAAAAGTGGCTGTTACTCACCATCTGTAGTCCTCAGCATTTAGCAGGAAGTATGTACACACGATGGTGACGCACACAGTCACAATGCACAAGATGACCAAGACCAGCATCATGAAGCCGTAGACATAGTAGATCTTGTAGGCCCAAAAAGATGTGAAGATGAAGTACCTGAGGAGCGAGGCAAGAAGACGTGTTGACTGACGATCGGTTCACAACCAACACAGCCGTCAAGTGTGTTGGCCTGCTCGTCTCCCCGACTCCCACAGCAGAGAACACAGACTTACATTTCAATGAAAATGGAACCGAAGGGAAGGATGCCTCCCAGGCAGACGATGACAGCCGGCTCCATGAACCTATGAGATCACAGGAGGGTTTTGATCAAACCGTGTCGGCGTATCAAAATGACTACATGCCCCCGAGTGTTCGCGCTCGGCTTTCACATTCCACCTCGCAGGGTGGCAGAGATACATGCCTTGTTTGTATTTTGAGAGGGCGAAGATAGATATCGATTCTAGAAATTCAACCCAAATTCTGTTCCACTGAAGCCACGGTGCACGGCAGAGAAAGTTGTAAACCTTCACGCGCGCACTGTTTATTACCACACGATTTATCATTAGCCAAGCATATTTGGCACAATCTTACACACAGTGTCAGCGAAACCCTTTGTACTCGAGACCTGGCACATGAATGCTTTTCAGGCGCAGGAACATAGGCCATGCAACGGCCATAACTTATGTCATGCATGTCATTATGTCGAGCAAAACAACTTCATGGCACACTGGACCAATGCACTACTGATCACAATCGACACTCGCCTCTGCAGTTACAACTACGCCTGCTCCAATATCACAAAGGCAAATACCTGCACAGCTAATTCGTCCTCGGACGGACGATCAAAGTGACAGCGGCTATACGAGGCCACACCTACCACTTCTTCTCGGGGATGGGCCGGGGCACGGCGTTAACTCTGCAGGGGAAGTTGGGCTGGCCAGACAGATTTCTCCCCAAAATTGTTCCAACGAGATTCAGCGGCAGAATGACAAAGAAGCAGATACAGCAAACAGCCACCTGCAGAAAGACGACAAAACAAAACCGTAGGACGTTTAATATTCATTTGTGAATGGTTGCTTTCAATTAATGCAATATGAACTCCCATCACTTGCCTCAGTTGGCCTTTTTTTCCTGTATCACGCCAGTGGTGGTTTTACTGCTAAACTGTGGTCGATGTTTTACTGGGGGACGTGCTTCAGTTGGATTTTGACATGCCATCAGGATGGTTTCTCTCAACTTACTGCTCGCAGCCTGGATGTAAAACATTATGACCTACACCAGTGGTAGCCAACATGGTGCCCGCAGGTGCCTGGTCACCTGCAGGAGCCAATGAGTTGCCCGCAGACTGATGATTGGTACTGACATCATTATGAAAGAATACGCACAGTTCTCTTCTACCATCTAATATGAATTGACAAGTCGTATGGTGTATTCTGTGGCATGCTATTTTGATGCTAATGGCCACTAATGGTGTCCTCACGCTAATGCTGTGGTATTGGGTAAATAAAATAATAATCTAGATCACAATGCAACCATGCTTGTCCCAACTTGAGCTTGTTTAAAATGTGCTATTGATAACATTCAACATTGATAACATTCTAGATTTCGCACTAAAGCCCCTCCCCCCTTCTACTCAGAGAGTGCATGCTTCCACCAAGGCCCCGGGGATCATTAAAGTCTTTCTGATTCTGATTCTGATTCTGAATACTACAGTCTGCTATGATATGCAATATGATATTTTTTTCCAAAATTATTTGTCTACATAAAAAATCTTATCAATAGCACCTTTAAAAAGGCCTAAAAGGTTCACATTACCGAAATACAGGGCTAAAGGTTATTTAACACACTGGTCATGGAAACACATTTTCAAGGGCCTGTACAGTGAGTACTGTACTGAACTCTGTCTATTTTGTTCATTATGATAATCGATGTCTTCAGTTCAAGTAGTACAGGTGGTTCTGTAACTATGCTATATCATGCATCAAGAGTGGAGCACACTCTGCCACGCAAACTGGTGACTCAGAGGATGTTTTTCATACTCTGGTTTATGGGGAGAAGGGGGAGGGGGCGGCGCCGTATAAAACTCACCATGGTGCCGAACGGGATGGCCCTGGAGGCGTGGTAGTACATGGCGATGAAGTTGATGAAGAAGGCCGTTCCGCACACCATGGCTGGGATCAGGAAGGCCCCGATGAACATTTGCTTAATCCATCTTCTGCCTGGGTCATCAGAGCAAATCAAAAACCACGGCTTGAGTAAAGGCAATTGACAGTCAAATGCCTTCTAAGTTGGGCATCACATACACATATACACATATCTAGGAAAGCAGAGTCAGAGAGAATGATGGTGGATGAGGGAGTGTTTTTATATTACCTCCTTGTTTTGCATACAAGCTTCCCCCAAAGTAGCCATTGACAGGAGAGGTTGCAGCGTACACAAAAATCGCTGTGCTCAGCATGGATCCTCTCCTACAGAGAAAAATTATTTGAGTTGTCTGATGAAGCCCCCACATTCCCTTAAAAACAGGTTTTCCACATTTATAAAGTGTTTCCCTACACTCATATATATATATATCGTCGGTGTCGGGCCAGGACCTCGAATGTCACTTTTTTACTTTTTGTCATGAATCAATGCCATTGGTCACCCTTCACGTCTCTGTGTGGTTTTTAACAAATGCAACCAATGGAAAAGCATTAAAACGAGCTTGTGAGTAAATCTCGTAACGCCATTCGCCCTCAATCTGTCAGTCAAACCTCGAAATTCCCCCCCTACCTCCGTGTGTACCCCCCCACGCAGGACAATAAACCCGGAAAAGACACAAGGCAGACGCGCTGTGTATTTCTCATATCGTTTTGACTAATCCTGGCTTCCTCTGACGTTAATATATCAATCAAATGTTTTCCAGTTATTCCTAGGCTGCAAACTTGTTTTAACATGCAAATCGGAGTGCTTTCTGACGAGAATAAAGTAACGTTAACGTTACGTTATGTCAGACTATTTCTCAGCCCATGCCAAAGCCCCCATTCGGCCATGAGAGGCGAGGGGCAATGCTATTGCTCCTGCGCACGCCCCCGCGGCCTGGAGCTTGGGGGCTCGTGCATGAGGATGCGGCTGCCTTCCAAGTCGGACTGATAATATAAACAACATCATTTGAGCTTATCCAGGTAAGATATTAATAAAGTAATGACACATTCAGCGGGAAACTAACTATAATTAAGACATGTGCCAACTTTGACGACATTTGGTTCAGTAGTTTAAGAGCAAACAGGTTTTTTTTACTTCCTGAAAAGTTTCTGTTTTGGAAATTCGAGGTCCTGGAACGACAGCGGCGATATATATATCACAATTTCTCGAGTGACCATCACTGCTGACATCGAGTGCTCGAGTGACATCACTGATGATGTCATAGACCTGATGACATCACAATTGCTCGAGTGACATTACTGATGATGTCATAGACCTGATGACATCACAATTGCTCAAGTGACATCACTGATTATGTCAGACATTGTGACATCATCAGTGATGTCATAGACATTGTGACATCATCAGTGACATCACAATGTGGGACAAAAATTGAAACAGAGCACTTACTCCCTTTTGATGATATTTAATCACTATATCAATAACAGAGGGCTTGAATTTTACCTGATTTTATTGTGTTCAACTTTGTGTCTGTTCGTTTTTTCCATGACACAGACACACACAACATTATTTACCATCCTTCCTTATTTTCCCCTCGGGACCATTCAATTTCTTGTATGCACAAATGATGCCTCTAAACTCAAATTTATTATGCATCCATTTCCTCCGGACAAAAACCAGAAGACATTCTAAACACACTTAGGCAAATTTCGTATCCTGAGGTGAACGTTAATCACTCACTCTGTGTACAGATCCTCGACCATGGCGACGATGATGACGATGAGGGAGACGGAGAAGATCTGGCAGCCGGAACCGATGAGCGAGGAGAAGATCATTGGGTGGCTGGACGGCCGAAACACATCTCCGTGAACCTGCTTCCACCCGTACTCATCTCCCAGGTCTCTGTCCTGTAAGTATGTCATGAGCACACACACAAATGAGAAAACATACAGATGGGATAAACAAGAACAACACAACAACAACAAAACATTCCTTCAGGTTTATTAAAAAATATTTAAAAATCACGGGCCAATAATTCACAGAGATGTTCACGTAAGTGTAATACGTGTTAAAACAACAGGGCAGGAAGTATGGCAGTACAGCCATACGGGATATGGCTGTAATGCTACTATCTATCCACAAGGCCAGTTTGGCATGCCATGTTTTGAACTGGCCATTATGCCCTTAAAAAGTAGTTGTGGATTTCCTCATTTAAAAAGTGTTCTACTGAAAGGCAGCCGCTGTGGGTTTCACTTTACGTTATGGCACAGTTACTGGGTATGTAACTAACTTTGCAGTCTGAGCAATCTTACATAATGCGCTGTTTCACTCTGCAGCACTTACTTTATATATTGGCAGCATATTTATTTTGTTGAGGGGGGGGGGTCACTTGAAAAATATATTTTAATGAGCATTGGTTTTGGCCTTTCTGCCCTACATTTTGGCCGTGATGCCCCAATAAGTTTGTATATTTATCAAAGGCCAAAGTGGGCATGCCCTAAAAAATAACTTAATTCCAGGCCTGAAACAATGCATGTTACCGAGGCGACCAGCCGCATATTTGAGCTAAGAATGCCTATGAGAGAGCACAATGCCAATGACACAGTGCATCATTCAGTAAATGCATGTATGCTTGTAGCCTACACTGAGAGTGAGACTGGAGATAGGAGGAAAGGGTAAGCTTGGCCCAGCACTCCAGATGTATCAAAATGGCATCGTAAGTGAATTTTGAGACGACAGAGCGCACGAGGCTCAATCTCAGATTCCAATATGCTAAATCCAAGCACTTTTTAAGGACCCCTTTATAAATATTATTTTTTAAATTCAAGCACTTTCAAGACCCGTGGCAATCCTGTTCCTTGCTAAAGCTCAAACAAGACAATCTGACAAAGGAAACCTAAAAAGACAAGACTAAATGCAACAAATGTGAATCAAATGTGATTGTTCAACCCAGACTGCTACGTTGATGAAATTAAATTTTTACCATGTCATCCATTTCCTCCTCTTTGCTGTATCTGGCATAATCCTTCCTTAGCGTTCTCATCAGAATCATGGACACCAGACCGACCAGGAAAATCACCATCATGAAGGAGTTGAAGATGGAGAACCAGTGAATCTACAAACAAACGAATAAGCAAAATCAATCAACCTCAAGAGCACAAATATGCACGTCATTGCCGAACGTCTAACTTCCAAAATGAAATGTTAAAGTTTAATTTAAAGAAATTTTCAAAAACTACATGGAAATATTTTCCATGTGCACGCTGGTTTCATATACTGAAGATGTTGCTCATATTTTTTTTACATGCCACAGGCATACAGGCTTGTAAAACCCCTGAACCCAGTGGGTTCAAGTGGCACGCGGTGTTACTGTACAAGTCACAACAGGAGAGAAACGTTCTCATCCGCTGGCTGAAGGGGAGGTGTGGATTCCAAAACTCAGTAGACATTTGACTATTTCACCACAGTCCAGCCAAAATGCTTTTTAGAACAGGAAAGAGCCTGGCTGGACCCCTGCCACAGCAGAAGGTAGTGTAAACAATCTAACCACCAGACACAGCCAAACGTGTTTGATTGCATTTGGTTGGTCATTATACAGAGCGTGCCTATTCCGGTACAAGGCTGTCAGCTCCCCAGATAGAAATGTCATACACCAGTCCTGGTATAACAAGTCACTGCCCACTCACCTTCTTGGCTGGCATGATAAAGCACACATACATTGTACAAAAATGAATACCGACGATATAATCAGCAACTCACCCTGTGCTGAAAGAACGATGGATCGAGATACTTGTCGAATCGGTCTTCAAACTTCACATCCGACTTCTTCCACTTAACCTGTGATGAGGAAAGGTTTCTTGGTTATACTTCTTTATTATAATGGTAATAGGGAATGCATTACTAAGCGTATTAAAAAATTAGAAATAAATACCTCCCCCGCCCACTTCAAGAGCAAAGTCAGTGCTTTTTACTACCAGCAGAATATGAATGACTCGCCCCATCCCACACGAGATCGGATGACATATTACAAAACATAAGATGGAGTGCATAACTCAATACTCACAGAGTAAGACATTGCGATCCTGGTGTTGGGCATAAGCTTGACTTTGCCTTCGCTGGTCAGATTTACATCAACTATTCTGTTGCCATTGAAACCGATCTCAAGTTTCTTGTAGGTCCACAGGTAATGATCCTCTCCATTTTCATCCGCCTCGCCAACAATACCTAGACAAGCGACATGCATGAAGAGATTTTGTTATTATAAATAAATTACCAGCCTCCTACAACAAGTGCTACGGGGCAATAGAATTAGTCTTTGGGATAATCGATGTGAGTCACCTGGGGGGCGGCAGCTTTCTGTTTCAATGACATTTGTATTCCTCGTACATGAAACACTCACCAAGCAGCACTTTATCAGACACCTTACTAATACTGGGTAGGTATCAGCTTTCAGCTCAGTATCAAACCGGCTACCAAAGTGCCATCATCCACCTGCAGGTTGGATGTGTTGCATTGCGGGATGTTTTTCCTGCTCAGCACAGTTGTAAAGCGGTTATCTTGAGTTACTGTCGCCTTTCTGTCAACTCCGATCAGTCTGGCCATTCTCCTCTGACCTCTCTCATTAACGAGGCCGCCTCCCCCACTTTGAAAACCTCTGCTCTAGAGTCCAGAGACTGATGTGTGTGAAAATCCCAGGAGATCAGCAGTTTCAGAAATACGCAAAACAGTCCGTCTGGCACCAACAGTCGTGCCACGGTCAAAGTCACCGAGATCATATTTTTCCCCCATTCTGATGCTTGATGTGACTGAAGGTGCTGCATGAATAATCAGGTGTTGTACAGGTGTTAATATAAGTGCTGCTCGGTGGTGAGTGTATAAAGTCAGTCACTGGTATTTGCCCGTCCTCAAACAACTTTGTCCCTGCTGGCCACCGTACACTCTCCCTGACATCAATGAGCAAATCAATTTGATGCAAAACGCTTAATCCCAACAGGCTCCTGAATATCTATTGTATACGACAGCAAGAAAGTTTTAAATTAAAACTAAATCGGCACTTGTCTCTTTATTGAATATATTTCCCACAGCACTTGACTCTATATATGAAAGCAGCATTGACAACCGGTAGGGTGTCATATTTCTAAATTCTATGAAAAATGCACGTTAATTACTTGAATTACGGTACGTGAATAGCGAAATTCACTCAACCCCCTTCTCAGACATGACGAGCACACTGGTTGAGGTTAACACGCTGGCATGTACATAAGAAACCGGATATGAGGTCAAAGTCTATATTTATTTATTCTGAGCTTGAGTATTGTGCACTACACAACGTGTAACACAGTTTAACTAAGGGCCCATGCCCCACCCATTGTCCACAATGTCATCATGCTACACAGTTGATATGCCTGAGAAACTCGAGGAGTGGTTCAATTGTACAAATGGCCACAAAGCGCATGTGAGCGACCACGCTGAGAGCTTGTTAGAGTGACAGTGTTAAGAGACCGCGTTTACACTGAATATGAAACAAGCTGGGATCATTCGTTCCGCTACCACTTGTGGATGTACCGGTAATCTAGGTTGGCTAAGGACAGATGAGCATTTCCACCCATGAAGAAGAACTGGTTCAACCTCAGGAAGCTTGTTATTATTTATTATTTATGGAGAAGGGGTGGGAGTTAATAAGTTTTACTTCTTCCCACTCCTTTTCGAATATGTATATATTCTATTTTTCTTTGTTTCTGAAATGGCTTTTGTTTTATTATTTTGCTTTCATATTCGAAATAAACACTTCAATCAATCAATCAATCAATCAATCAATCAAAACCTCTCCAATAAGCAAGTGAAACAGGCTCATCGATGAGACCAGTTGTGTTGCTAACTTTTGCAATCAGCTAATAACAAGTTAACACACAAGCACAGAGATAATGGCACGTGAAAGAGTGAACATTAGCGTGATAACTTTTTAACTTCTGCAAGTCAGTACTATCCCAAATCACTGGACCACTCTCAACAACACATGTATTCAGTACTACCCAGTAACTCCCAGAGGTCTGGCAGGCCCGTGAAACAATGCTGTCTACTCTACAGAAAACCTTTGAGGAAATAAGAGTATCGCTTACCCCAGATGGGCAGGTCATCGATGTACATTTGGTACCAGTAGTGATTCTTGATCGCATAGACAAAGGCATCCCGTTTGGCTTTGTCCAGGTCAATTTCACAGTATGTCGTTTGCAGGACTTCATCTGTGGGGGACAATAAACACAATATCAACTTTGTCAGATCAAGGGTGACGTACAGCTGCGTGGGGAAGAGTACATCGAGGGACACAGGAACAAAACTGACCATTCCGATGCACTCATCAATTCAGATGTGCTTGACAGGTGTGTGGTGGCTACAGTGACAGTTGAATAGTACCTTTGAACTTGATGTCTAGGCCACTGAATTCCAGCTCCACTCCCTGCAGAGCCTCTCCAAGCGTTTCGTGGTAGTGACTGATGGTCTTCTTCGTGCCCACGCAGAAGGGCAGAGAGAAATACTTGTAGGTCTCTTGTCGGTTGTGGTAAGGCCCCACTGTATTCATCCATAAAACCACCTCCTCTTTGTCTACGTACTGTGAATGAAAAGCAGACGGGCACTTGCTTATGTCCAAGAATGCTGCACCAGTTTTTCTAGTCTTACTGGTTCCTTGTCGTCCGTATTTGATATTCCACTACATAATCCAAGAAGTCTGTGCCTTACAAATGCACGTGCCAAACTACATTGGTTACAACGCAGTTGAAACAACATTTAATATCGCAAGTAGGCCTTGAACGGACATGAACTAGGCTCGCATCATATTTCCGCACTGAACAGACTAAACGGAGTCGAGCTATTCAAATTCATGCACGTAAGTTATATGAAATACAACGTATCCTGTCGCTACGTCTGTTTAATGCACTGATCAAAACCCGGATGCTATGTTTAGTTGTAGAGTAGAAGGGGCGTCTTGTTCAGATTAGAATGAAGACTGATAAGAGCCACCGAGAGGCCCTAACGTTAAACCGTGATCAAAGCAAGCCAACATTAAGTTACTGCTAACGTTACGTTGACTGGCACATTAGCTACACTAGCCACTTCGGGAAATCTGTGTATTGTGAGGATTGTCCAGGGGCTTTCCATATTATTCACATAGCATTAACGGACTGTTTTTGAGCAACTAACTTTGCTAACTTCCGTTAACGTTATACTAGTCTAGCTGCAGCCTCCGCCGGGTGCCTCAGCCCAGTTTGGGAGACGAGCTAACAAGCTAGCTGGCAAATGTTAAGCTAGCACTTGGGCCGATCAGTGGTAACAAGCTAGCTAACGCTGAGTGATTATCACTTCGATAGCCAACTAATTAGCTAACACCACACAACGCTAAAGTCCAAGCTATTCATGGCACATGCCATAATTAAATTATTCTTGTTTGCAGCTAGCCAGCACAGCTAGCGTTAATGTTAGCAAGTTACAATGTGAGAGCAAACGTCCATTATTTTCAACGCAAGGCTCCCCTTTTTCAATCGGCCTCCAAACGCTGTCTTCTTACCGTGTGTTCATGTTCATCTGCGCCGACAGGTAACGAAGAAGCCACTGTAGCGATAAACACCGCCACTGCTATCTTCCACCTGGAACACCCCATTATTTTCGGCGAAAGTATGCAGAAAGATTGGGGATGTTAGCTTTGTACAGCTATCCCACCTTCTTCCTGGTTGTATGACAGAGGCAATTTTTTAGGGATGCTCACATACGCATATGGCGTAAGCGCCTCACGAGCACTCATCGCACACAGATCCGATTGGCTAAACTGTGTCATGTGACGTACTGCTTCCATTCACAGTCGAAAGCGGTGGATAACAAAACCCCTTCTGCAAATCGTCCGCAACCTTCAGCCACGTCATCCGACTGCCAGGAGGGGAGCTGCGATTCACCTTTGACAGGAGGACCAAATCATGAAACATGATCCATGACCATGCACATGACAATAGGGACTGGCTGGCTGATTGATGTTCACTGCTCCCCAATGGACCCAAAATACCCTGAACTAGCGTTACATCTAACTTTTCAGGTATTCTGTTCCACAAAGAAGCACAGGAGCCTCAACCCTTTTCATTTAGACTTTCTAATCTCCATGTTTCCAAAGATGATGCAGCTATATTACCATAATTTAAAGCCTCTGAACCATGTTATGTATTACTTTGGCAGTTTCCTTCGGCAGTGGTCAAAGCAATAGCCAAATGACTGAATACATCAATCTCTGGTAAAGATACATGAATGAAGATATAAAGTTTCTCTGGGTCTGATTTAGTAGAATGCTTGTTTCTTAAGACATTTTATTTATGTTTAAATGCATGTGCAACAGTGCTACAACTTCTGAACCTATGCCTTTCAAAATTACTCTGAATTATTAAAGTGGATATGGGAGGGGGGGGTACTCTAGTCTAGGCCTTAGAGGAATTGAGTAGCTTATGGGGTTTGATCATTATATTGTCCCTAGACTCAAGTCTATAGGGACAACCTAGTGAATAAAACCCCATAAACTATCCAGCCCCCTTGACTTTTTATGCATAGGCCTATTGTCCTGCAAAATCGAAATTAATCTATTTGGGATGTAAATCTATACCTGTGTTATGTGAAAATAGAGTTTCAAAAATAAAAAAGAATCCTTCCATTCCAAATGTAAAGAAGATGCACTATCAATCCACTTTCTCAGCTGTTTCATTGTCGCATTCAACAAAGAAATTAGACAGAAAACAAATTAGAGTAAACCCTATTTAGCGCCACTGAGGTGCCCTTGAGCAAGGCCCTTAATCCCAACCCCGCCAGTGGAGCTGATCAGTGGCCAACAGATAAGACTGGGGTTGTACTGGTCAGCTTCCAGGTGTGAATGTGTGAGTGTGAGGAGGGCCCAATTGAAAAAGAGATGGAAATCTCGATTACCCTGGAAAGGTAAAAGAGAAAAAAAAGAAAAAAGAATGATGACAGATATCTACAGACAGTGTTTTATATGCTCAGGCCAATATGTTGCTTCATAAGTTGAATATGTTCTGTCAATGTTTTTTTTTCCAATATTTTATTTTCAATTAGTTTAGAACAATACACAAACAAAACAAAACAAACAGGCTCAGACACAGGAAAAGAAAGAAAAAGCATACATACAGTACATTGACATTCAATATTACGACGTAGTGCTACCAGTGGGTTCCCACCACTGTTCCCACGCAAGGGGTCCATGAGAAACCAGCCGGGAGAGTCGTGTTTTGTCAATGTTAAATGTTCCCTATTTGGACCTTTCTGCACACCTCTGTATACAGATCATCTTTGTTTGTTGTTGTTACAGGAAGAGTAGGATGCAGAGGCTCAAAGTGCCTTACAATGATGCCATGAGGCTGCTGCTACGCATGCTCGATTCGCTGGCCCTGCAGCTTGGCTGAGCTGGCCCTGCAAAAATTGAATAGTGATGTCACTGATGATGTCACTATGACATTGTGATGTCACTGATGATGTCATAGAAATTGTGACATCGTCTATGACATCATCAGTGACATCGTCTGATGTCACAATGTCTATGACATCATCAGTGATGATGTCACAATGTCTATGACATCATCAGTGATGTCACAATGTCTGACATCATCTGTGACATCACGATGTCATAGTGACATCATCAGTGACATCACTATTCAATTTTTGAATTGAATAGCCATTTGAGAGGCTCGTATAATGATACCACAGCCCTAACACCAACAGTGATTAAGGATAGACAATCTATTGCATAATACACTAATCATATTGTAATAATATAACAATCTTGCATCTGTTTTCTTGTGAGTCCAAAATGCTTGACTCTGTGACAACTTTTCTGGGGGGGGAATGCAAAACACACACACTGGTTTATGAACTAAGGCTTTCATAATATTTATTGTAATGTACAGTATTTGCAATGATTTGTGAAACTTGCAGTCCCTGAGATTGTTTGTGATTGTTTGTAATCGGATTTGAAGGCTTTACATAGGCTACTGTATGGCTGAAGTGAAGCATGGCAAAATTGTAAATAGCAAAATATGTCAAAATTTGATTAAAATAATCTGCAATAATTATAATTCCTATAAGACTGCTTCCACTATCATAACAAGGTCAATGGAAATGAGGTTTCTGGCTGTTTTACTGGAGTAATTTAGAAGCACCCACACATCCAAGAGCTGGATTACCAGATTGACAGTATTATAGTTATCAACATACAGGAGTTTGCAGTAGAGGGCAGCTACTGTAACACTGTCTCACCCGTCTTATTTCTAGCTCTGATCATTCATAATAAATTCTCCACAGACGTGCAAAAGAAAAGTGATAACATTTATTCGGTGCTCTTGGTCCTTTCTGGGCTTTTGCTTGAGACGTCTTTCCAGTTTCACAACGACTGCACAAACTGCCTGTTGAGACATGATGAGACAGACATTTGGTTTCAATGCAACCAAGTGATTCACCCATAAAAATCCGAATCAGATAAAACATTAACAACACATGTCTTTTCTCACTTTAGGATGCCAGGCAGACGAGGGTCTCTGTACAGCCCGTTGTGCAGATACCCCAAGGAACCTTCGAAGGACACCATCTTGACTCGCTCTGAATTCTGTGTACTCACTGCAATCTCATACACCTGGGAGAGAGAGAGAGAGAGAGAGAGAGAGAACGTAAGTTAATTGAACCAAACCCAAAGATTAATTAAAAATAGGTCATTCTAAAGAACCGTGTGTGATCGATGAAGTGGAAGAGAAATTGTGTTTCCAGAGCGATTGAAAAGCTGAGGCTACCTGCTGAGGCTCTTTAATAGAAATGAGGTGGTCGTCTTCTGAATGAAGGATCAGGAGAGGGCTTCTCATTTTCACCACACTGTAGAATTAAGAAAACAAGCCAATTTAATGGCGTTAATTGATTATTGTTCTGGATTTCTGCAGCATTTTATGATAAATTGTTGCACAATTGCCAATGATCTCCGGTATATATTGAAACTCACTTTTCATCACTAGGGAAGACGACCTTGTATTTCAGTGGGTCAGATAAAAAGTGCTTGTAGCCCGGAAACAGAAGCTTCCAGTGAAACTTGAGGCGAAGCAAACAAAGTTAAACACGACAAGCTAAAATGCAATGTAGCAATACAATGCGTGAAGGGAATATACAGGGGGAGTGGCAGGTGAGTGTACCCAGGCAAAAGGATGAATACCAGCATCTCCGTGGCTGTGTGCGTTCTTGAACATGCCCTCCAGGATGACGCCATCGACAACCACACCTGAACGAGACGAAGGAATCATAATATAGAGATTCATTTTCCCTCATGAATTCCCCAAAAATCCCATAAGAGCAAAATCCTACCTTGCTCCATCAGTTTGGCTGCAGTGTTAGTGGCCACTCTGCACAGAGATATGAAGAGAAACACCATTTACACTCAATTCCTCCAGTTTTAGTCGTATATTTTGAAATAACTGCTGCGTCTTTGACAGTCTCAGTCATTCCTAATGGTAGGAGACTTATTATAGCTGAAGGTTGATTGCTTTCATTCCCATCATTATGAATGCCTTGTATTGCACTTGAGTTACTAATGAAGAGACTGGGTTGATGTAACTTGTCTATTAAATTATTTATTATGTAAGTTAAGTACAAAGGTGGAAAGTGACTACGGCTTCGAGTTCTGAGTAGGTCGACTTTTTTAAAGTAGTGTCAGCTTTGTGAGCCCTTCAAAAGGCATCCATTCTCTCCTCTACCTGTGTCATTTTAAAGCATTTATTCCAACATGTACCAGACACCAAAGACCTACCAGATACCAAAGACCTACCAGACAGACACCAAAGACCTACCAGACACCAAAGATCTACCAGACATCAAAGACCTACCAGACACCAAAGACCTACCAGACATCAAAGACCTACCAGACACCAAAGACCTACCAGACACCAAAGACCTACCAGACATCAAAGACCTACCAGACACCAAAGACCTACCAGACATCAAAGACCTACCAGACACCAAAGACCTACCAGACACCGGGTGTTTAGAACAGCCAATGTGAAAGCTTCCATGAACTGGCAGGAGGTTGAATCACTATTGTGTTTTTATCATAAGCATAAGAGACATATGGAAATGCTGATTATTACCTTGAATAATTTGTATCCATCATGTTAAGGTTAATATTTGGTAAGGAGGGCCATTTTGGAACATGCAAAAAAATCTGATTGGCTTGAATATAAGTGACTTGACTACAGTTGAACACAAATAAGTGTAAAATGCTGTCGATCAGTACTCTTTCCTTACTTACCCAGTGCCAAGAGAGTGGCCCCAGATCACTACCATGCTGCCTCCACTGCGTGCCTTGACCCAGTGATACAAGTAGAGGGCGTCGGTCGTCACGCCGGCTTCAGTCGGCTCCCCAGACGAGTCTCCGAACCCTGCCACAGTCAGTGCCCAACATCAACCGCTGCAAACCATATTACAGATCTATTCTTCACGACCACAAGGTGGCAGTCAATCAGAGGAAAACTTAGACAAAAGGGTGACTCAAAGTGTAGCTGTTTTTCCACATTGGTCTTTTGACTACCTCTACAAAAAATACATTGAAAAGTTAGATATAAGTCCCACGTATTATTTATTATCATTAAGGCAAAGTATTAAAGATAAACTAAAGGATCCCACACCTTTTCACGGATGTAATTCCAAAACTTTCCCATGACCCCCTTTCAAATTTCATACATTTGAATGAGACTGAATTAAAAAGTTTGGCCCCAAAACACTAATATCCACAAACTTCCCCGCATATAAGCGGTAATTTTGATGTAGAAAATGTATAACATCAAATCGGAGAGTACTGGAGCACACGGATCATCTTAAAAAGTCTTTATTTGCTGCACAAATCACTGAGGTTCTGAAAACACAGTGTCTTCTTCAGACTTCTTCTGCTCTGAATAAGTCAAAACGTCAGTGATTCATGGACCAAATAAAATATTTTGAAGATGATCCATGTCTCCCAGCCTGAGAGCACAGACCCTCCTCTCCAAAACAGGTTGCAGCGCGTGAACTCTCTCTCAAGTAACTACACTAAATTTAAACATTTAGTTTGGTGTAGACAGTTTTGGGAGTTTTGGGACTTTTCCTGGAGTGTGGGAACCCTGTCAATATGTCCCATTGAATGAGCAACTATAGAAATTCCCACCAACCTCTGTAGTCCATCACCAACGCGTGGTAACCCAGTGCGCTCAATACCTGTCAACAGATATTCTTATCGATCATCACAGTGGCTATACTATACGACTGAGGTCTTCAAAACTTTAGCAAGCCTCCAAAAGGTGAATGTTTGTGTCATGTCACTCACATTCGCCACTCCCACACGATGAGGGGCTGCCCTGTTTCAACGAAGACACAATTCACCAACAAGACTACCGACACACTGTTGCAATGAATGTGTTTCAAAAGCCAGCCACAGATATAAATAGATATAGACAGATATAAATAGCACAATTGCCTTATTTATCATACCTGTTGCCGCCATTCCCATGAAGATATATGAAAATTGGACTTCCATTGTCTAAAGACTTCTGGTACCATGCCGAGTCTTTCCCTTGTGCCTCTTTCCACTGACTTTCAGGGACCGTGTGCCTTGAAGGATTGAAACCAGCTTGAATTTATACAATGGGCAATTAATTGGCCGATTAAAAAAGGGAGTTGATGTCTTATTTCTGCTGGAAAAGGTTGTGAAATGTTGACCTCGGCTTATATACTCACCACACACCGAGGGAGACGCCCTCCTCCGAGGTCAGGTACATGTTGATGGTGTGATTAAGGGAGAGGTCAGCGGGTCGGCTGAGGTCGAGGAAGAACGGCACCCGGACTGCAAACAGGGGGAGAAGAAGGGAAGTATTTATTTTTGGTTATTTGCAAAAGGAACTTCAGTATCTGCTTTGAATAGCTGTCGGGGGATTTCACTCACTTCTGTAAGAATAGACACGATGCTTGATTAAGTCTGGGAATGGTGTTAAACACATCAACGTGTAAATACCAAGGCCCAATAAGCCTCTTTTCAGCCAAAGCCACCATCGGGATCTGAGAGAGAGAGAGAGAGAGAGAGAGAGAATGTAGACCATTTTCACAGCAACCGTTTTGAGGTGATAAAGCAGGAAGTAATACAGGTATAACCAATACCATTAAACAGGGTTCCATTCCATTTACAGTGTTCCAGTGCCAGGGCCCTCAATGTTATTGGTTACACCTGTATTACTTCCTGTTTTACCACCTCAAAATGGTTGCTGTGAAAAGGGCCTATAAAGTGAGTGCTGGGGACCCTCCATGCAGGGGTCCTTGAGAGGACTCCAAGGAGGTCCCAAATAAATATATTGTACGCTTTGCATGGAAGCCTGTTTCCACCACCTGTTATAGTTAGAGAATTTTAGCAAAATGCTTGGACCATCTGTGAAAAAATTTACTTACTACCAATAGCTTTCTTCACCAATGTGTTCTTATAGGTGTCTAGAATCACCTCTCAATTAGTGCAAACCCAAATCCTCGTGGAAAATCCTGGAGAGCCAATCAAAGTTAAGGTGCCCCGAGGGCTTGGGTGAAAAATATGATAAAAAATTAAAAGTCTAAAATGAACTTGTGGGGTGTCTAACTAGGGGTTTTCAGGGGTGCTGAATCCATTCCAAACATTATTTTTGAGTAAAAATGTCTCCCTGACCATATGATATTGGTATATTGGTTATTGTTATGTAAAGCACAGTGTATAATCAATCAGGATTTTCCACGAGGATTTGGGTTTGCACTAATTGAGAGGTGATTCTAGACATCTATAAGAACACATTGGTGAAGAAAGCTATTGGTAGTAAATTTTTTCACAGATGGTCCAAGCATTTTGCTAAAATTCTCTAACTATTATGATTAAGTATCTCATAGAGATGGGAGCTCAAATCTTATCACATGGGGGACCCTGGGACAGAATCTAATCAAAGTGGTCTATTTTGTGTCATTTTAGGGGTCCTTGATTTGAAAAGGCTTGAGAACCACTGGCTTTAGATTAGATCATATATCTTGCCAATTCAATTTGGTCAAACAAAAAACGAAACCACTTCACCATGTCTGCAGCTGCTTTAGCTTTAGTGAGTTGCAGCCACATGATGTGACTGTTTGGAGGAGCATGCTGTTGTGTTAACAAGCAGGTGTACACAATCAAATGGCCTGTATTATGTCATATCATAAAATTATGGCTTATATTAGTAAATCTCAAAATGATGAGAAGCTTTTGGAATACTAAGATAGTATATCATATTATTGCGAAACAGTATTATAATTATTATGAGACACTTCCGAATTTTGAGATGCTCATAAATATGACTTATGATGCAAAAAAAATCGATTTCATTTACTAGACAAAATTAACCGAATGAAATCAATTTAACTACGAGTGTAAACGTCAACACCCATTTGCATTACAGCCACTCCAAAGCAGCTTTATAAGTGAGCAATCTACTCACAGAGCTCAACACAGTTGCCAACTCCAACTCAATCAAAATGTCACTGATGATCAGATTTTATTTGTGCTAACACAACAACACTCGAAGATTTGCTGATACAGTTTATGACTCTAGAATCTACGGGTAACAACGAAAGTCTAGCCAGGTTGAGGGTTCACATGGGTGTCACTGTCACCTCGACACTTCATAATCCAAATAGTAATGGCCTAAATTCTAAAACAAACAGAAATAACTCACGGACTCCCCTTCTTGATCCCAGCTCTACTTTGTTGGGAGGCCGAGGATGAATCATCCTGCTCAAAGACTCTTTTCCTCATCACGCAGCCAACAAGTTAGTTAGGCTACTCTTTCACTGCGACCAGGAAATAAAAGTCAGTCCGTGTCCAGACCTTTTACAGTCTATGGTCCAGACTGATGATGATACTTAGGCTACTACTACACTAGCAAAGGTTAGCGCCATTGGCCAACTTCAAGTTCCACATCAAACTTCAGACATGCAGAAACAAATGCGCAGACGGATCTAAAGTCCAGGCAGCAGCGAGCGAGGGGAAGTGCCGAGAAGTTTAAGGTAGCACCTGGTTATTACAGTTACATGTAGGCTAGTTTGATGAAAGGCATGCACGAGTCGTGTTTCCCACGACGCCACCTTAAAAATTGGTGGATGGGCATGCTTGTAACCGTTGCAACCACATACAGAGGCTAGACTAGTCCTCCTAGACCTAGACAATCAATCAACCAACCAATCAATCAATCAATCAATCAATCTTTATTTCTATAGCAGCTTTCATACAGGTTAATGCAGTTAAAAGTGATTCACATTGACAATTGGACATTTAAGACAACAATTTGAGAGTTAATAAAGTCTATAAACCATGGACCTGGGGTCAGTTTTGGGACAAGTGTGCTCGGAAGCCAGGCTTAAGAAGTTTTCGTTTAAAGATGTCAACATTTCCAGCTGCTCTCAGATCGTCAGGCAGTCTGTTCCAGCGGCTCAGAGCATACACCATAGATAAGTTAGAGTTCATAGGGCTAGACTAATGGGATACTTACTGCCCTGTATAGTGTTTACTAGGGCAGTGGTTCTCAAATCTTTTCACATAAAAGACTAACAAAGATTAGACCACGGATCCCCATTTGATAGGATTTTGTCCCACGGTCCCCATATGATAATAACAAGATTGATGCTTTTAGATGTTTTATTACAGAAAGTGTATACAACCCATGACCATAATAGTCATTGTGTTACTTATGAATGGAATTATAGCGAAAATAAATTACCCCCCCTCCCCCCTTTTGGCTGGCGACCCCCTGGAACCCCCTCAAGGACCCCTGGGGGTCCCCAGACCCCCATTTGAGAACCACTGTGCCATGGTGTTTCTAGGAGGTTGGGTTAGTAGTATAGTAAATAATTGAAAGCCAGTGCAAGGCCGTGAAACAGCTAGAGTGGTGTAGATACTGTTAAAACTGCTAGAATGACATCAGCCACTGCAGAGGTAGGACAAAGTAGTTCTAACTTTTAAACTATCACAATTTTTCAAACTTTAAAATGTTCAGCCTATTCAGGAATGGTGTGCTTATATTATTCATCCAAGCAAGCAGATATTTATAGTTTTTATAGCTTTTCCAAAAAAAAAATGTTGGCCTTATATGAGTGGCAAAATGTTCAGCTCTGCAGTGGGTGATGTCACAATTCATTAGGCCTAATATATACATTTATATTATTTGCATTATGTTCATAGCCCAACAAAACAAACATTAAAACTAATATTTTATCGTTTTATTATTTTCTTTCGTGAAATCCAGTAAACATGATGAAACAATCGACTGATTTAAATTAGATACATTCATTTAATGACAAAATAAATTGCCCCAGTTCTCCTTCCAGACAATAATGCACATAAACTGCATTTGAAATAAATTAAAATTAGATTAAAACCTTAGATGAGAGAAAATTGATGTAAAACTATACAATGATTCAACCAGTTTGACTGAGAGGTGATCTCTGGGCAGGGCAGTGCAGAAACACCACAGCAATGGGGGGATTTTGCAGATCACCACTTCAAGAACTAAGTGGCTCTGGCAGTATCAGGGAACCAGCAGACAGGATCTTGGCTGTGGTTGAGTCATCCGGTAGCTGATGGCTCAGATACACACCGAAAGTCACCTAGAAATTCACAAAATAACAGGCAAAGTGATTCTTTTCTTTTCAATAGCACTTCACCCGCCAACCACACACTGCACACACGTGCAAAACACCTAAACTGGGCAGAGTAGGAATTGCTTCGACTGACCTTCCCGGCACGGCAAGCAGACAAAGACAGTAGCGGCTCTTTTGTTTTGGCCGCTGTGTCCTGCTCAACACCAACCATCTGGCAGCGTCCACATCGACCTGCGACCTTTGGGTTAATCACCCAGGGAACACATTCTTTTTTTTATCCACTTTGTAATGCATTCAGAGTTGTCATCAGTTATCGCAAAGTGTCAGCTCACCAGGAATCGAGTGTTGCCAATAATCAGGTGTGTCCAATTATCCTCCTCGAATGGCTCCACTCCAGCGATGACTAAATTAGCTCGAAAGCGTCTAATAAGATTCTGGGTGTCAAGAAGCCGATGGCCCTCAGAATGCTCCTGCCTGAGAAAGAGCATGTGGACAGTGCATGTTGTTTGGCTGTGCTATGTAAATTGTCCCCTGTAATAATATGTAGGCTACATGCAATTAACTGTGTCCTGACTCCTGATTAGGCCTGGGCGGTATATCGACTTTTTATATATCGACAGTAATGGCACGGTTACTTCTATTCCATTACAGATTACTGAATAAAGTTAAAGTGATAATACGGAAGATCTTCATCTAAATAAATGTCTGTTAACACGTTGACTGCCACTGACGTATTAATCGATTTTTTTTTTTTGACGGTGCTACGTGGATCAATGCCCCCCGCGTCTCCTATGGAGATATTGGAAGTATTGAATGTGTATAATCTATTTTACCGACCAGCTAGGTGGCGACGGTCCTCTCCCGACAGAGAGAAAGTCAACCAAAAGCAGCCGCCTCCCGCGGCTGCTTCCTCCATTCTCAAGGAAATGGCTTGGCGATTTTACAGTCAGAAACGAACGAGCCTCATTCTCATACTGTAGGCGGGGACGCTTTCGCGCTGCTGCGGTGGGGGGTTCCAGAAATGGACTGGGTGGGCAGCATAAAGCCTAGAGTCGCACGGGGCTTCATCGGGGCTCTCAAACCCAAGAGACGAGTGAGACCTATCCACACTCGCTGCCAGGGAGGGAGGCTGCTCAAACTCGCTGCCAGGGAGGGAGGCTGCTCAAACTCGCAGCAGCAGCAGCAGCAGCAGCAGAGCACTCGCTTGTGACAAACGCAGGCTGAAAGCCACTAGACACGCCCACGGAGGGAGGAGTTGAAGGAGAGGGCGTTCGGAACTATATTGTTTGGATGTCTGATCTCTCACTGATGCCAAAAATAAATGGTTAAAGTGACTGTTCTGCCTGTTTGATTGAATTTCTCAAAACTGCGATTATCTCAGCTTTCACTCTCAGACGCTAAAACCATGCTGTACTCAACGGCTAATATCTACATAACTACTAACTCTACAAACTAACTCTTTTAGACAGAGAAAGCACACATTCTATTAGTACTTTTGTGAACTTTGTGTTGACAAACTCCAAGCAGAAAAGAATCCTCGGCTCTTGTAAAATGAGCCAGAATCCTCAAAAAAACGGCTTGGCAAAAGCTACCTACAGCAAAAAAAAAACGGCTGGCAGTCAATGTGTTAAGTCACTATCTATATGATAGTGAGTTAACACAATGGTGATTGAGCCTATGGACCATTGATGGAAGCCTTTGCATTTTCAATATTGCAGCATTTATGAACTTGGTGTCTGTGGTGACACAGGGTGGGCGGAGCTAACATTATAGACTCACTCTGTAGGTTACTGTAGGTTCACAGGGTGGGCGGAGCTAACACAATAGACTCACTCTGCAGGTTACTGTAGGTTCCTGACAACTCTTGTGTGAAGTAGGATAACAAGCTGCTTTTTTCCAGTCTGCTAGCAATATTGGTGGTTACTATGGCCGAACAAACTGAGTAATGTCACATAATAACAGTTTGGATCTCACCTGCAATTACCACTCATCGCCAATAGGTGTCACCCAAGAGAACAAAACTGAAATCTTCCATATTATCACTTTAAGTAACTTATTCTAAATACTTTGGGTTACTTTGAGATATATTGTGTATCGCCATTCACCCTAAAAATACAGAGATATGATTTTTGGTCCATATCGCCAGGCCTAGTCGTGATGTTTTCACATCTTGAGTAATGTCATTATGTATTCAAACCTGCTGCTCATATGTTTCTGAATGAGCTCCACACTGGCACGGTTGATCATGAGGTACTGCGCTTCGTTCACCAGGGAGAGGGAAGTGGAAGTGGCCACTAGTAGGGAGAGAGTTTATATATGAGCACAGTTTATTTTTATGTTTAACCACACTGAATAACCTGTATCCTCAAAGAGTCAGTCAGAGAGTAACAGGCAATGTACACCAGATGCGTTACGGCTGCGTTGCGGATCCGATCGACTCTCGCCCATCTTAATTGATGGGCGATACATGCGGTACGGAAAAATTACGCACCTGTTCTATTTTTGTCAGATCCCGCATACGTCAGAGTGCGGGTCTGTTCGCAGCCGTACCGGAGCCGTACCGCATCTGTTCCGGAGGCGTGTACATTAGCCCTTACTGAGGCTCTAACTACACAAGGTGGGAATATCACCAAATACCAATGTGTGAATTTAATATGTCTGTGAACATTAAATAAAATGTGCAATCACCTCAACAAACAAAGCAAAAGTATGCCCCATCTGGCAGCGTCAGGTTAGCAGAGTGACTTGCAAAAGGAGAAAAAGCTGAAATTCCCAGATCACCAGCATTGCAATTTGCAAGCATGCACCACTAGGGTGTGTGCAAGGGTCAAAGCCACAGTAGCAATTACCCCAAATATCTACTCCTGCGATCCTATATAGACAAGTCTGATAAGCAAAGGAATAAGAGCCAAGGAGAGGTAAAAAAGGAAAGAAGTTCATATACCTCCATCAGACTTTTTTGTCATGTCTCGGGTAAAATCAGGACTTTGTCTTATCAGGCGGCATGGCTCTCCCAGGAAGTCTGAAAGCCATGATGCGGCTTCATCACCGCAGTCGACAGTCTCCACCCTGGGGGAAGGAAGAGGAATGTATTCGGACAGCCTCCAGGGAAATCTATGGGCTTTGATACGACTTTCTTGGTTTGCTCTTTTGTGCTACATCTAATCCCAGAAGCAATGGATGGATAGCCTTTTTTTTTTACTTGTGACTTGTCATGCGGCTATCTGTCAGGGGAGATTAATTACATCTCTCGCTCATTCTTTGTTGTGCTGCCAAAATGGTAAATCATATGGATTTGAGGTGAATTTGAGAGAGAGAGAGAGAGGCCTTATAATGCCACCACCGCTGTTGCGAAGGAAAGTTTCCAGTCTGGGAACAATTCAGGATACATCGATACAAGTACAAATAAATATGTTACAAATGATTTCTGCCACTGTGTATCCCACAGTGTTTCAGCTGTTCCCTTGAGGGTTATTTTTTGAAAATGCCAACTCACCTGTCACCACAAACTTTACTTTGACACACCCTCTGGCTGCTGTGTAGTTCACTCTTGTTTTTCAGGGGAACAGAAATTGTATCCATCCCTTTAGGGAGATAAAAAATAAAAATAAAATAAATT
Source organism: Poromitra crassiceps (assembly GCF_964638095.1). Taxonomy (NCBI): domain Eukaryota; kingdom Metazoa; phylum Chordata; class Actinopteri; order Beryciformes; family Melamphaidae; genus Poromitra; species Poromitra crassiceps. Next base: position 12,530,813 of record NC_139647.1, on the reverse strand, counting down.
ATATATATATATATATATATATATATATATATATACATCCAAGATCATTTATGGCAGAAAATCCATACTGTATGATTGAAAATTCCTTCGCTTTAGGAATGCATAGGCCTATAAGGCCTATAAAATAACCCTTCAGCCGGAGGTGGAACTCGCCATCTTCGGCTGCTCAGAATTCTCTCTGCTCCTCCCTACAGGCTGTACAACAGTCTCTGACACAGGGGACGACTATCGCCAAGAGGCTCATTCTGAAGGAGTGGAAGTCCCCCTGTCCACCTTCTTTTCAGCTGTTGCTGACGGACATGGTCTCGGTTATACATATGGAGAGACTCCGGTTCCTGAGGACCAATTCATTTAGGAAATTCACAATTATCTGGGATCCATTTCCAGCCTACTTAGATGAGGTGAAGAGCGACAAGTAACTTGCTCAGCTGACTTCTCATGGACCCCTTGCATGGGATTCCACGCACATTTCTTACAAGCACATAGGCACTTGACGCGGCTGGTAGCGCCATGTTGTAACATTAATGTTGATATATGCATGTTTTGTTTGTTTGTTTGTTTTTGTCTGAGCCTGTTTTTGTTTTCTATGTTTTGAAAATTACAATTACAATATTTCCAATCAAATAGTTTCTGACCCGATGCCTGCAGAAGCAATTTGTCGGTGGGCAGGTGGACTTGTGGGCGAATGAGACATAGGCGTGGCTCTCTCTTCTGAGTCAGATTCACACCGTTTCCATTCACCACCATCCAGCCTCTGTCATACAGCAAACCCAGAGCTCCCACTGGCCAGTCATGGACCTGCATGAACAATAGCACAAAGTAATATAAAAACACACAGAGTGAGGTAAAGAATCAGAATCAGAGAGAGAGAGGAGAGATGCTCAGACCTCATATGCTCCACATGATTTGATGGGATATATGTAGACGTTGGTCAGAGTGTAAGCCTCCCCATGGCTGTTGGCATCTGCACTGATTTCTCTGCCTCCACATCTGTTCATTGGCGGTTCTGCGGTGTTCTGGCTCTCATCTGCTTGATGAATGTTGCCATTAGTCCTTTGGATCGGAACGTCGTGATTTTGGCCTCGGGAGGCTGCGGCTGTTTTTAGTTCCTCTAGTCGAGCTTGGTCCACTCTCGCCGGTTTCTCTACAAAGCACTCGACAACAAAGTTCAGGAAGTTCTGACAGTCTTCAAAGGTTGACATGTAGCCAAAGGACACCCGGACGGATCCTGTCGGCTGGCCTTCCACCAGGTCGATGCTGTCTCCACACACGTGGCCAGCCTCGAAGAGAACAGACATTACATTCATACCCACACTTTTAGAATACTGCATATTTTTTTCCTATTGCTCCTTTTCTCACCTGTAGATTCCGCTTCACCTCTTGATCGCTGATCCCAAGGAAGAGCTGGCAGGCCCCGGTGTTGCAGAAGCAACCTGTGCGCACATGAATATTATAAAGACTAGCCAGCTTGTCCACCTGAGGAGAATAGAATAAATGAGTTGTTGCAATATTCAGATGCATGCAGTAATTATTACACTGTATTGAAAACAGAATTATGAAGCCTGTTTAGTGAAAGCACCTGAGAGTAGCCAATCATCTGTCCAAGATGATCCATCAGGTTGAAGTTAAGGATTGCTCCCTGTGTGCTCGGACTCTCAAAGTGGCCTTCGGTGTATATCTGAGCCACTGGTCGCCCGTTGCCATGGCAAAGACTTGACAGCAGCATGTAAGTGTAGCGTGCTAAGCCAAACGTGTGCAGCTGGATGTTGTCTATGCCGCCTGAAGCCAAAAATGGGATAAATACACGGTTGCTAAATGCTAATGATGCATCCTTGAAGCTGACTGTCAGACTGCGAGTTGATTTGATTTGATTATTTAACAGGGACAATGCACATTAAAGGAAATGTGCCAGAATTAGCCAAGAAGGCTAGATTTCATCTGTAGTTCCTGGATAACAATACAAGGAACAGACATTGGACATTAGACATACTGTAGATTGGTTGGTTCATAGATTTAAAAAAAAGGAAGTTACAGTGTCAATGTCAATATACAAGTCCAATAAGTAGCTATCTTAACATCAGCACAAAATCAATATACAGTAGATATAAGGAGAAAAAAGATAGGATATCAGTCCAAATGGAATTAGTGACTGCATAATTGATTAGTGACATGATTTCAAGCGATTGGCAAATGATCTGGAGGTGGTGCACTTTCTGACGTTTTCTGGTCATTTATTCCAGTCATGAGATGCTTTAATTGAGAATGACGTTTGACTGAATGTGCTCTGTCTGAAAGATATAGAACAGTCTCCTCTCACAATGGGGCCATGTACACCTGGCTGCACTAACATGCGTTTTCTGTGATCAGATTGCAATCGGATAGTGCTTGACCACTTGAAAGTACAGGTGTAAATGCCCCCAAGACACATTGCGGATGGATTGCGATCTGATCGGCCAAACCACCTCCGAAGGTGGTCAGGGACCACATTGAACACAAGTGTAAATGCAATGCGTCCTCTCAAACCACATACAACAGCTGTCACCGCTGTTTTTCTGCTGCTCTATCACAATCGGATGTCAATGTGGACAATGGAGACATATTAATACCAGGTGTAAATGAAATCAGGTTAATGTGGTCAAGCAGAATCTGATTGCAATCTGATCGCAGAAAACGCATGTTAGTGCCACTGGTGTAAATGGCCTCAGTGGCTCTGGTGGTTCGGCTTGACTGTGGCAGTGGTGTAGACAGTGAAGATGCCGAGTGGTGCTGCTAGGTTGTGTAACTAGACAGAGATTTGCGAAGGTGACAATGTTATCCCAGCTAAAGAGGTTATTGCAATGATGGTATCTAACAGGCTTCCTGTCCAATGTCTTTGTTTGTTGTTTGTTTACTGATTCCATGGGTTTCTATGTGGATGGTCTGGCAAGTAAATGAGGGTTTCTATGTTTCCCTACATACCTGTGATCTTGTGCAAAGCGTCAAAACTGTGATTTAGAGCGATGATGTCCAAGAAAGAAACGGTGCCATCTTCAAATCTTTAGGAGAGAGAAACATGTTATTACCAAAGGAAGCGAGAGCTAATGGAATCAATTGTTAACTTATTACTTATTAATTCACCGCTCCCAGAAACATATTTTGGCTCGATCGTGTATCATGTTCATGCAGCATTGCACCTGTCAGAAATGTTTGCCGTTTGCACGTAATAATCTTCTCCGGAAAGGTACGCCGCCGCTGTGCCCCCTCCGAAATAAGTCTTTTTTAGTATGCCTGCTGTGTCGTTGCGGACGAGAAGGGCCCCGAGACCTGTGGGGAAGCCAAACATCTTGTAAAAGGAGATGGGAATGAAATCAGCAGGGCACTCGTGTAGGTTTAGAGGGGAGCAGCTGACGTGAGAGGCTGCATCGAGCAGCACGAACCAACGGCCCGGGTGGTCACACGCTGGGTAGAGGCGTCGCGCCTGGATGCCTTTCACATGGCTCAGGGGGTACTTTCTTCCAGAGAAGTTGCTCTGCGCCGGGTAGCAGAAGAGGTGTGGCGTCTGGCAGGTTCTGTCTTCTTCACCCAGCGCTGCAGCATCCTTTGCCCTGTTCTCCACCTCGTGCGGGGAGAGGGGCAGGTTAACGACCCCCTGGCCGCGCGTCAGTCCTCGGATGCCGACCACTGACGTGTGGCTGTCAGTGAGGTAGCAGAAGTGGCTCGCAGCTTCGGCGGAAGTGCGCGGCCTCCAGGGGAAGGTCTCGGCGACTAATTTGAGCGCCGCAGTACAGCCAGAGATGAAAATCACAGAGTACTCCTCAGGGGTGGTGTTGAAATGCTGCAATACCCTGTAAGAAAAGTTTTTACTCCTCGCTTTGATCCAGCAAAACTACCAATGAAAGCATAAAGTCACATGGGCTGATTACTGATGGAAGAGAGAGGCTTTACCTATATCTGATACGCTCCACGGTGTCATGGGTCAATCGGCTGCTGGGGTTATGGCTGTGCGGGTTTCCTGTGGGTTAAAATTGAACCATGTGTGTTCTGTTTAACCGTTAATTAAACATAACACTAGAGAAGTAACAGAATAAAACAACAATAATAACAATAATAGTAATGATAAATAAACGATACATAGTAGTAGTAGTAATAATAATAATAATAATAATAAATAGCATGCATGCTAATCTCAAAGGCTATACAGTTTGTTGTTGAATTAAATGAAAAATGAAAGTGATATAAATCTTGGTGCAGTATATGACTTCACTCACCATACACATTCCTTGAAATGTCCTGGCAGAAGTCTCTCACCAGTGACTCCGGGTACAGAGTAGCTGCTGCATGATCCAGATAGGTAATGCCTGTTGTTGACAACAGAACATAAGTGCAACCTTGTAAAAAGTCCGACTCGTCGCGACCGCAGCACCAACTCATGTCTATGCGCCGACTATTTTGACATGACATCACGGACAGACAACACAATTACCTTTCATCCTCGCGAACTCCTCGTCAATCACGTCCCGTAAGTTTCTTCCATAACCATAGTGAGGCCAAACCTGCTGGAACGTTTCAAAGGTGCAAAGTTTTTGGAAATCCATCGCAGAGAGCGAGAGCTACACAGTGCAGCAATGCGCAGTGTAGTTTTGGTTTTGATGGGCATTTCAGCGGCAGGCATTGACGGGCATTGAAGGTCTAAAGTGCACGGTCATTCGAGAGTTCATAGGGTCAAACCAGAGTAGTAAGCAGAGACGACTGATTTAATTGTCTCTGGTCTGGGCATATTTCCTTCGCATTCCTCTTCTGATCAGGAAGTTTGGACAGCGTGTGACTCGCTAGAAAAGTTTATGTCAACGGACGAGGAAAAGGAAAAACATCATCAGTAGACCGCGAGTTCCGCATCTTTTATTCCCTCTTTATAAATTAACCTCAGCTATTTCCACTTTTCTAATTCATGTCTTTTGCGTTTTCCCCCACAGGAACAGGCGGCCCATGGCGAACAGACAACAGCCAGCATGGAAGCAGGAAAATTGAAGGGAAGTTATTTTCAAAATATGAAGCATTACAGACAGCTGGTGTTGAAATGAGGTAAATGATAGTTTACTCACCTATTTCCAGATCAACTGTATGAATCAATGAGGGCTACTCACCTTGGATAACATATTTACCCACCTCTGTATTTACCACTACACCCCTGATTACAGATGATTGATTAACTAATTAGTAATGATGATAAAAGGATGTTTGCAGCTATAATCTCACAATACAAATGCCCCCCCCCCCCTTTCAGTCATTTTTTCCAAGTGACCCACCCACCTCTCAAATGTATCATCTATATCTTTCAGTAACTGTAACAGATTACAATTACAAATCTGTCATCAGTTTACAGTAATCCCATTATTATGTAATCCTCAATTTCCCAATCTGGAATAGCCTACATGGTACATGCAGGATGAAGGATGAAAAGAGGACATTTGTCTCAGGAAATTACCATGACATTGACATGATAATATGCAGTATCATTTCACAGCCTACTTGTGGATAGAAATAGTACTGTCAAAACACTCTGTTACATGTCATGGATGACAAATACCCTTGATAGCTTTGTTCTGGTTTGTCATTCTGATTGCAGTTGCAGGAGGCTATTGGCTCTAGCACACACGCACGCACGCATGCACACACACACACACACAGACAGACAGACACACATGCACGCTAAACAGTTATTACTACTAGTGCAGTGCCCGTTCGGCCCGCTGCTGCACAGAGTGCTGTTCACCCGCCTTATTCAAAGTTGATTAATATTGAACATGTCGCGTGTCCAAATTGCACCATATGCGTGTTTAAATGGATCAAATGACAATGACGTATGAATTAAAACGATAAGGAATTAACAGTTTAAATCCAGACGGAAACTTGAACTCTATAGGAATAGTGTGGCCCCTGAGAATAGGGCAGTGCGGAGTAATTTTACGTAGGGAGTGTGTGGTACGTAGGTAGGGAGAGAGAGAGAGAGAGAGTGTGTGATGGTGAATCGATCCGAGCATGTGTACGCCAAAGTCAAATTGTACGTGCAGTTGATACACGGAGACGGAGCGTATATAAACTCTCCAAGACGGGAGAGCTCATGCCTCACGCCGGGCTGGGTGGAGCCCTGCCCAGCGAGTCCAGCCCCCACGAGCCACGCCTCCAGCTCAACAGCCACCCGTGGCTCCGCCTCATATGTGGCCGAACACAATTCTGCTCACTCACACACAGACACTTTGCATTCTTATTATAAGATTATTATAAGATTCTTATTTTTTTATTCAGATTCAGATTCACTTTTATTATAGTAGGTCATTCGATTAATTAAAATTAGAAAAATTAAAGGTCCAATCCACAGTGCAGGTTCATGTCAATGGGGGGATTCTGGCGTGTTGTTGAGCCGGCTGTGCTCAGGGGATATTGGGGGGGGGGGGGGGGGGGGGGGGCTCCCTATTCACGGGGGGCTTTCCAGCCTTGTTGATGTTTTGGATGCAAATCAACAAATAGATGCGATCAACAATAAAATATTTCCAACCAATCGAATGATAATTCCAAGTAAGAAGCTGGCTGATTGCTGTGACAGCTTCATTTGCTACGGACCTGATCACAAGACAGCTCCCATTTCATGCTCCAGGGCTGCTCTCGCCTTTGCAGCAGTTTATGAACATAAATCCTACTGAACACTAAACCCGAGTCCGAACCCCCTAGACTAACCCCTTAAAGGAGTAACGTAGAAATGTCCTCACTTTGGAGGATCGTCCTCGTTTTTCTAGCCTCGTGAGGACATTTGGTCCCCATAATTACTACTACAAGAACACAAACTCTTATCAAGTATGCACTGATTATGGGAACAGAAATGGCTGTTTGTGGCCTGCTGTTTTTAGATGGTGGTGGAGACCACTACCACGGCTCTGACTGTCGGCCACGATGAGGCTCACAGCAGTCATCATTGTCTCCGTGCGACGCAGTGAAAAGTAATTAAATATGCCACTTATGCTTCGCTGATTCATTTCCCCCCACAATTTTCGAAGCTCCGCTGAATACATTTTTCTGCGCAGAAGGGCCGTATTGTATCCACTGTGGCCTCATTACCAGGGGCAGAAGGGCTTTGGCGTAGGGGGGGGAGGGGCAGAGGCCGAGAGAGGGAGAGAGAGACAGAGACAGGGGTGGGGGTTGGTGGGGGGTGGACAGGGGTGAAGCGCCCCGCGAAGACATTGTGCCTAACATTACGGAACACCTCAAAACGCCACATTGTCCTTCCCCCGTCCTCAATTAGTCGGGCGTTATGTGGCGCGGCCGCCTCGCACAAAGCGCCGATTTCATACATACAGGGGGGGGGAAGAGATTTATTTTGAGAGAAAATCCGGCCTTGTGCAAACCAGGAAGCTCCCTCTGAGGGTCTAATGATGAACACAGCAGTCAGGCCGAGTTGTTAGTCACAGAGCGCCACATCCGTAACAAAGCCTCTCTTTTTTGTGGTCCTCCTCCTCCTCCTGCGCTCAAAGCTGTGTTCCTCCTCCGCGTCGGGACCAGGACCTTCCCCAGTTGTGTTGTCTGTAACCCCTCCGCTCTACTAACTCTATCTGCACTGGACAGCATCCATCCATCCATCCAGCCAGCCAGCCAGCCAGCCGGAGAGAGGAGAACTCTTTGCCCTGCCCTCAGGCCTCCTGGGCGCGAGCGCGTCTCGGGGCACGCTGAGGAGGAACGCCTCTTTCGTGGCACTGACAGGAAGAATTAGGCGAGAGATGTGGAGCTCACTTGCCCTGCATAGAGAGGCTTATCTTGGGCTAAGCTGTGGGGACTAACAACAGCAAAGCCAGCCACCACTCCAGCCGGTCTGAGGGCACACGGGGCGCCATCTGTCCACTCTGCTGTGCATTAACTGACAACAAAGGGGGGCAAACACTTAACACGGAGTGGAAACCAAAGGACCCGTTCATTCATAAGATACCGGGGGTAAAGAAGAGGACCCAGCGTTCTGAAATACCAGGTCAGTGTGCTTTGTACTAGTCAGTGGTGCAGCGTCGCGCAGGCCCTCTCGCCTCGGCCACAGAGAGAACAGAAAGGCTCTTTAAGTTTCCATTGGTAATAATGTTACAGAGGGGAATACTATAGGCCTATAGGGCTCTCTACCAAGCCCAGGCGCATGCTCGGACTTTTCAGTATTCTTTTTGCTGCTGTACTTTTAATGGGAGCTGAAGAATGCGTAGCTTCATCTTGAGGTAATGTGCAACTAGCTGACTTCCAACAGGATGACCAGAAGATCTGAACGGGTTGTTATCATTGTCCAAATACTAGTTGAACACTTGAATATACAGCAGAGAGAGAGAGAGAGATTATTCCGCCTATATAGATTCAATCCAATGTTGTAGGTTGTAAGTAAATTGAGCACCACAGGGATCTAGACATGTGATGAACCTCTACTATGCTGTGGGTGGAATGGCCTGCTGTAAGGCCCCCGTGCTTAGGCAGTGTGTAGGCTCACAATAGTTATAAATAGAATATAAATCCAGTTATCTAAGAAGCAGTCCCTAATGGGTTAATAGAAATGGCGTGTTATAAACAAAAATGCATAATTTCCACACATTCTCACAAATTTGATTGAGTGTTGTTGTTCAAATCATTGGCTATCTGAAGGCCTTTGTGTACAAACTCGGAGCATTGTTGAGGATGTAATTATCGTTATTTTCAATTCCTTTCTTGGTCTGCGATCCAAATGGAAATATATTTTCCATTGAAACCCTTCAAGTGATCCTCTTTCATATCGTTCTCCTCCGTAATAAACCTTAAGGAAATGTCCTTTCGCAGCAAGGATGAATGCTGTCTTTATTGTCTGCTGCACAGCACAGTTCTGCCCGTCAGTGTTGGAGTGGAGTTAGATGATCTGTATATCATGTACACTTTGTGGGTGCCGCCGCGCTCCGCTCGACTGTTTTGTTCTGAAGTCTTGGAGTGGGTAGCTGACGTGCTCGAGGTGACAGAAATGGTCAAAAGGGTCTTAGCATTGACTAAACAAATCCCGGCCTATCGGATTATAGACTGTGATGTTGCCGTTTATTTGAGGCGTTTACTGTAACTTTACACATGGCAAAAAAGGGGAATAACTGAGAGTCTTGTTAGCAGCCCACATACGCTCCTCTTTAGCATGATATGACCCTGACGGTCTAGCTCAGTCTGCGATTATCAACATGGGAATGCGCTATTAGCATTTTTGCTGTAAACGAATCATTCGCCGGTTTGTTGACCATTGTACTGTATTCCGTGATACATCTCATTGCGTTGTTAGCCAGTCTAACTTATAATCACCATGCTTGAGTCACAACCACACTCACTTCTGGTCTTCTTTTAGGTGTGGAATGGCGGCAGAGCGTTCTTTATTTGTTGGTTTGTGTGAGTGTCTGGGGAGGCGGGGGCGGGGCTGAAGTTCATGTATTACAAAATGCCATTGTTGTACGATACTGTAAAACCCTGGAGCCGGATTGAATTGTATTCCGGATTAACTGGAACACCTCACGCACATTCACCAATAGAGAGCGAGGTCCCTCCCCTTTTGTGACATCACCGAGGCCTCAGCGGAGTAAATTCCCTGTTTGCACTTGGCCTACAGGTTTTCGGCGGGTTTCACGCGTTTCCGTACACTTAGGCCATGTTCACACTACAGGCAAATCCGATTTGCTGCTAAAGTCATTCATCGTCATTATCTTGATTGGTTTCCCAAATCTGATTTGGGAGTGTGTCCGCACTGCCACAAATCTGATTTGGGCAAGTGTTCAAGTCGGATCTGTGTGTCCAGATACAATGAGCCAATGAGCCAACATACAATGTTTCTGGCAGTGTTTGCATGTCTGCCCTCCGCTCTTCAAGTCCCCGCCCCCTGCAAAAGACACTCTCAAATCTGATTTGGGTGATCAGCGCGTCCACACTGAAGTCACATCAGTCAGAAGCAGATTGGAAACTACCTCCATATGTGGTTTGGGACAAGTGACACAAATCAGACTTGGAGCGTCCAGACTCATAAAACCAATCTGGATAGAATCATTAATAGGTCATTAAAGATCACAAATCAGATTTGGCCTCCTAGTCTGAACATGGCCTTAGTATGCCGAAAATCCAGACGCCCAGAATATCACACAATCAGTCTCCCTGCACTGTCTGTACCCTAACTTTTATTTTCATCTTTTCGTGAATTCTTCGACATCCTCTGCCGATTTGCCAAAGCCTCTCATCTCCGGCCCAGTGTTGAAGACAAATGGTTAAAAAACACTTCCTGGAAGCACGGCGATCTAATAGGATCTCTGTCCTCCGGCAGACTTGAAAGCTCCTCTCTGTGTGTCATGGTGCCCTCCTCCCTGCTCTGCATCCAGACATTCCTTTATCGCGCCTCAAATATGACGAATTGGATATGCGGCCAGAAGAGAAGAGAAGAGAACAGAAGGGAACAGAGCAGACATTGTGTTTGTGTGTGTCAGCGCGATGTAAGGAGAGGGGTCACCCAGATGTCAGTTGATCCTCAGGCCTGCTCGACACAAGCGGCTTCCTGTGTGTCTTATCCAATCAAAGGGAGTCACACGATTCGAATTAAGCCGGAGTCAAACGCACGGCTCCCATGTGAAGATCACACCTACAGATGGGCTTATCCTCCTCCAGGCATAACCGCACGGTCGCGACACCCAGTGGTCCACGATCATCAGAGGGCTTTATTGTGTGAATGAATTGAGTCTCATTCCAAGCTGACACACAAGTAACTGTATTATAGCTGTGACCTTTTCAGTGGTCATGTATAGAATAGATAACTCAAAATGCAAAGACACACTAACTGCTGGGAAAACCCCCGTCTTCAAATGAACAGTTATCCAAACCGTAGACAATCCAAAACAACTCGACTGACTTTTACCGTCAAAATTAATATGCTTATCTCATCTTGGGGTGATTTTTCTGCTACATTTGCCATAGTTAAAGTAAAATCCGAAAACGCTTTCTTTCCCGGGAAAAATCCTCTGGGAGTGACATGTTTTATGTTCCCAATTTGTTTGGAATCTCATTAGAAGAAGAAGTGGGTAGTTAGAGCGTGAGCAGTGATAGCTGCCGCCACCACCACCAGCATGTCTGAACAGACACAGAAAAGCAAAACTCAAACCGCATTAACAGAAACCCCCAAGGAGAAGCCAGAGTGCTGGACACACTGTTTGACTGATCTGTTGATCTCTGGGAAGAGCAGTGCAGAACTAAAGATTTCACACACACACACACACACACACACACACACACACAAATCACTGAATTTGAATTTGAACACACACCAATATTTGTTATATTGACTGCAGAAGTCTCAATCCATTTTTCTTTCCATTTGCAGAGTCCGTGTTTACTTTGAAGCTCGGAAACATTGAAAATGTGCGACAGGGAGGACATGGCTTCAGATGGCGGCGGCCTGAATGTTACTCTCACACTACGGCTGCTGATGCATGGAAAGGTACCCGGCTACAACCAGACATGGGCCCAAACATATGTGGAAATCATTCATGTGGTTTTGTTTTAGCCAAGTTGTTCCCAACCACCGGGCCGCGGACCGGTACCGGGCCGCAACACATTTGGTACCGGGCCGCGAGCCCGGTACCCCCCCCCCCCCCCCAAATTTTTTTAATTTTTTTTTTTTACAAACTACAAACATAAATAAACGTCAACTTGAAACTATGTTTTAACTACCACACAGCCTATAATATTATAGCCTATGTTTATAAATATATATATATATATATATATATATATATATATATATATATATATATTTAGAACACGGCTCTCTCGAATACTCGATTCTGATTGGTCAATCAACAATATTCACCAGTCATTATTTCTCGACAACCGACCGCTGCTCTGCCACACCTGGATTAATCAGTTGATAAGAGCATTTTGTCCGCATTAGGCCAACCAGTTGCAGCTGTGGTGTCTTGTGTGCCAATTACGAATGAAACCGCTTTGTGTTGAAAACGCTATTAAAAAATCTATTTGAATAATTATTTTTGTCAGATTATTGAATGATTTAGTTGTAGGCCGTGTTCTAAGCGGGATAATGTATACTGAGCCGGTGATTACTGGAAATAATGACCTTCAGGTGAATATTAAGCCCTCCGCTGCGCGTCGGGCTAAATCATTCACCTGTCGGTCATTATTTCCACAGTAATCACCGGCTCAGTATACATTATCCCTTACATATATATATATATATATATATATATATATATATATATATATATATATATATATATATATATATATATATGTAATTATTAAAATTGACAACCGGTCCGCGACTTTTTTTTCCATCTATCTACCGGTCCTTGGCACAAAAGAGGTTGGGAACCCCTGTTTCAGCCTACTTAGGTTCCAGTCCAGATGGGCGGGGTTTGCTATGTAAGATCAAATTTGAGTATAGATTTCCCTAGAAATGCCATGGATTTTAATATCATTTTTGCTTTTAAGGCAATCATTTAGTAATAGCATCTCACTGCTGTTACGATTTTCAGATCCTATTCTGAATGAGAAATGAATGTGAGCAGAAAAGCTTTTGACAATACAATGTACATTGCCATTAATCTTTGTCATGTCTTCATTCACAGGAAGTGGGCAGTATCATTGGGAAGGTACACACATTTTTCAATCCAACAGGATTCCATTCATTGGTTTATGACCTGCTTTGTTTCTGGTTTCATTCCATCTGTAACACTCCTCTTCGATTGTCTTCCATTTGAAATCTGCTTCACATGATTCTAGAAAGGGGAAACGGTGAAGAAGATGAGAGAGGAGGTGAGTATTGGCTCTGACAACGGTTAATGAGAAAACGCTTTTATTTCAATGTTTTTCTGGCAGCTCAGTTACAACAAATCAAAGCTGGGAATTTCCCCACTGTGCGTTTCGCAGAGCGGCGCTCGCATCAACATATCAGAGGGATCGTCTCCGGAGAGAATAGTCACCATCACAGGACCCACGGAGGGCATCTTCAGAGCTTTCTCTCTGATCGCGGAGAAGTTTGAGGAGGTACGTGGCAGGAACAAATGTGAAGCAAACTCCTCTGTAACTTCAAAACACAAATCCTACATGAAACCCCATCGAATTTAAACAGAATGAATGAGTGAGTGAATGAATGAATGAATGCATTTTTTTTTTTTTGTCATGCATACACAGGACACCATAAATTTACACCAAGCCAGATTTTGGGGTAACACTTTACAATAAGGGTACATTAACTAACTAAGGGTTAGCATTAAATAACCCTTAATTAACAGTTAACTAATGTGTCTAGAAATCAATTACTAATGGTGTTCATGTTAACTAAGTATTCATTTATACATGATTTAATAGTTTAGGGTTAGTTAATGGTTTGGGTTAGGCATAATTAATGGTTAGGGTTGCTTATTAAGTATTAACGATCTGTTAATTAATGTAGCCTTATTGTAAAGTGTTACCGATTTGGTCTTTATTTCAGTCTGGGTGCAGCTTTCTGTCAATCGAAAAGACTCAAATAAAGCCCGAAGTTCTTACAGTCTAACAAAGTATTATGTGTATAATATAATATTATGGTGTATTATTGAAACTCTCCCCCAGGATATGACTGCAGCGATGACAAACAGCAGCGCGACGAGCAAACCACCTGTGACACTTCGCCTGGTTTTCCCCGGGAGCCAGTGCGGCTCCCTGATTGGCAAAGGAGGCTCTAAGATCAAAGAGATCAGAGAGGTACGAGTCGTCTCTGTTCTCTCTCTCTTTCGTTCTACATTCTACAATGTTGCTTTCTGCGCCCAAAGGGGGGGGGGGGCATTACAACATAAAACCTATCCCCTCTGGTATTTTTTACACCTCGACTATCAAACATCCCAGTCAAATGTCCTTGTTTTTCAGATGCGTTATCTTTCCGTTGCTGCACTAACCCCATAGGGAACTCACTAACTACGCCTGTAAAGATCGGAGGAGGCTGAATACTCGCAGTGAATGAACAATCGCCCGTCTGTGTACGCCTTCAAATATTGGAGCAGACAGTGCTATTTGGCATGCAGCTGCTGCCTGCACTTCCAAACTTGTTCAGAGTAAATTGGGGAAGCTTGAGAACAGCAGTTGAATTCGGGCGATGAGGGGATCTTTTCGGCGATAAATAGCTTTTTGTCTTCCCCCCCTCAGACCACGGGCGCCCAGGTTCAGGTGGCGGGCGACATGCTGCCGGACTCCACGGAGAGAGCGGTCACCATCTCGGGCACGCCGCAGGCCATCACTCAGTGCGTGAGGCACATCTGCTCTGTCATGCTGGAGGTAAGCGCTGTCAGACGGGTGTCACGTTTGGTTAAGAGACGTGACGGTCAGGCGTTTCTAGTGGCACATTCAGAACGTCTCCAGTAGAGGTTAAGGCCTCGTCGTCGTGCCCAGTAGTGGCGAGGAAAGAGGCGGGAAGTGATCACCTCCAGTCGGTGATGGTCGGGAAAATTTGCACCAATATTAACAACAACAACAAAACATTTATGATTATATGAAAGTATCGATTTAGGTTTTTGGCCCTTTAAATGATCGTATCCTCATTTCCTACTTTTGGTCCTACTTAGTATCATGCATATTGATGATCTTACATAATAATATCAGCTTAAACGCTAAAGTGAGTTTAGATCAATTCTTGTAACTTCAAAAACTCAACTCAACTTTTCAGGAATTTGGAAAACTAGCCTCATCTTCCGATTTTATCGACCATACATTCTTGAAATTGTATCCACGGTTTCTTGGGTCCTAACTTTAATTTATTTTGCTCAGCCGATGAATAAAACAAAACCATAAAGAAGCATCAGCTCTAGTAAAAACTACGGCAGCATCAGATAACATTTGTCTTCTTCTTTCCTATGCGTGATTATCGTGTCTCCAGTCACCGCCAAAGGGAGCGACTATTCCCTACCGTCCCAAGGGCATGCCTGGAGGAGCCCATGCAGTATTAACACAACAGCACCCTGCACAAGTAAGTAGCCCTGTATGCTATCTGGCCTTACTTTTAGCCAGTTTGTGAAAACATTAACAAGTCAATGGATTTATGAGTTGTCTGCTGTTTTCATTAACTCGTGGGGGGGTCTTTGGGATACATTGGGTCCATCATTAACCACATTTTCACCACTAGAGGGACACATCTGTGTAATTATGCAGCAATAATAAGCTCTTCATACTGTAAGATCATTTTAAATAAGAATATCCCCCGTTGTGAATCCCTAATAAGCTGATAGTCATCAAAGTTACAAAAGACAGATACAGTGACTAAACCTCTTGCTGTACACGGGCTGGTTCACCCCTCTCTCTGAATTTGGCACAATCCACCTCCAGATGACATTTAGATTCAATTCAATCACATACGTCGGCACTGTGGAAGAAGGGATGGAAGGATTTTCAGGATGCTGCACCGGGTTCATTCTTCATGCATTTCTGATAACTTGACTTTATTTTGAACAACACAACAACAGAAGGAGCATGTCCGCACGTCTGCCAGTGACATAACCGTACCTCCTCTCTCTCGTTTGTTCGCAGGCCTTTGCCATCCCGGGGCAGTACGCTTATGCACATCAAGATGTAAGTGTGCCCCCCCCGATCACCTACTTCTGCCCTTCTCTCCCTCCAAGCCACAACTATGCCCTCTGTACCCCCACTTCAGCCACAGACAACAACTTCAACAACCCCCACCCCCCCCCCCACTCCCCCCACCCCCGATCTGATGACGTTACTAACACTAACACACAGTAGCAGCAAAGTTTGTCTTGAAATGAAACGGCGTAGTAGATCATAAGAATCACCCTTAACGATCAGCTTGTAGCTAGAGATACTATTGTATGGTTAACTGAGAACGAGAAGCCAGCATGCTTTTCTCTGATCTGTGATGTTTGTGAACTTCAGATTGTAGTTGTTGTCGTCAGCTCCTCTGAAATAATCCAGTTTGATTGGTTAGTTCTAACTTCCTTCCTACCCTGCAGTTGACCAAGCTTCACCAGTTGGCTATGCAGCATATCCCCCTCCCCTCCCTTGGGCAGAGCAACCCTACCTTCCCTGGTACGTACCCAAGGCTCCCCGGGGAGGTCCATCTCTCCCCCTCTGTCTGTTCACTCCTCTTCCAATCACACCACCATCAGAAAACCCCCTGTCGCCTCACAGAGGATCAGGTCTGTCTGTTGTGTCTAAGATGGGTTTATAGAGATATACATAATGTTATGTCTCACATTGGTATTCTCATCGTGTTTATCGCCCTACCAGAAATAAAGGAAGTGGGTGGGGGGGATAGCTGCAGGTTACCAGCATCCGCTATCTATAAATTTACTCCCTGAAATATTTATCATCTGAGGGAATAGTATGTGACAGATTTTATGCACAAAATAAAAAAGCAAATCGCAGTTGTTTGAGAGGGAAATGTGAAAAATGACAGAAATATTTACGGTGTAAATATTGCACCATTTCTCACCATTTCTCACCACCTTCCCCCCCGGAAAATTTCATTTCATTCCATTCGCCCCCGTTTCCCTCTCCAAAATCATTTATCCTAATTTCTCAACCCCCATCCTTGACGTCTGCAACATTTCTCCATTTCTAACATTGTCTTGGTCAGACCATCCCCGACCTCAACCATCCCATGCACTGTATTCTACCAAAATTACAGTATAACATGATGGCTACTGTAGCTGTGATGCGGCTTTTTTAGTGTATGAAAAACAGTAATTTTCACTAAGATAAGCTATGACAGTGATACTCAACTTGTGGCCCGGGGGCCAGATGCGGCCCGCAATAGGGTGCAGAGTGGCCCCCCGACCATTTTCTAATTCACAATTAAAACTAATGTTAAATAAAGTTTGACTGAGCTCCAGCTAAATTGTCAAATACCGCCATCTGCTCGCCACCCAGGCACTTATGTACTTCAGAGAATCAGAATCAGAATGATTGTATTGCTATATTACTTACTAACTTAAGTTAACCTAACTATCATGAGTGCACAAAATTGTCAGACTAAACTGGCTGACACCCCCAAAAACCTACAATCCGCTATAGAAAAATGTATATTAATCTGTGTTTATTAGGCTAACAGTTAGCCTAATAAACACAGATTAATATACAAGGGCCAGTTAGCGGCTAACTGGCCCCTGGCCTCCTGTCATTTTACAAAAGTGGCCCCCGGCAAAGCAAGTTGAGTATCCCTGAGCTATGATATACTGCCATTTCCATAGTGATGTAAAAAATATATGTCTATATCTATAGGCTATTATGTATGCATGCATGTATCTTTGCTGTTCTTAATTTAGCAGGTTAACAAAGTAAAAGTAGTCCAATTTAGCATGAAAGTGGAAGCTATTAGCGCCATACATTGTTTGTTACCGTTCCGTGTCCTACTTTGCAGGATTGGATGCGTCTGCCCCCACAAGTTCACAAGAGCTGGCAATACCTAATGATGTAAGTGTCACTTTGTTGTGCGCTCAACTCAGCGCTGACAACCTTGCACTACTTACCTCGCCAACAGCTATAATCAGAGGTGTAGTGGAGGGTGAACCCACCCTTTCCCTTTGCAGAATAGAGTTTATCGTGACGTTTTCAGGCTGGCGGAAATGTTTATATTAGCAACGCACCGTGCACAATGCACATCATTGTTGTAAGCCTCATCAAAATGATGAATTTTGTATGAGGCTAAGGGCTAAAGCATAAATTCATGCATTTCTGAAAGTATAATTTACTTTTGTCTATCTTACCACTGCGTCATTTTCTATAAGGCCATTTACAAAGCCAGAGTTATGCTGTATAATCATGTATATAATAAGCAGGTTAATGCATACAAATGTAGCCTACGGTATTTCATAAATGGTTTATGAATATGACAATAGACACAAATTACATTTCATGAGGCATTACACCTTCGAAATGATTGTTTCTATGATGTGCTATGATAGCTCATAATATTGAGAGAGAAAAGTTCATAACAGTTCAACACTGTGTATTGCTTTACAGCAGTACTGCATTAGCTAGGCTGCTTTAGCCTTTGCTCTCTAGTTTGGGCTACTGAATCATTTAAGGATTACATGTGGGATGTAATAATATTCCACTTAAAACTTTCATAATCTTAATAAGGTTAATGAAAGCAATGAAACATTAATATTTTCTGACAAACTTAATCACAGTATAATACATTTACGGGGCTCTCGAGTCTAGAGGGTATTATCAAAGCAGAGTGGAAAACATTGATTTAGTGAAAATGTGCTTTATGATTCGAGAGAATTATAGACAGTATTCACCTATGCAGCCCCGCCCACTTGACCTATTGTGTCACAACTTCCTGTTCAAAACACCGGCTGTTTTACCTGCTCAAACTAGTCTTACTCACCTGGTCAAACCTAGTTTGACTCACATTATGAGTCAGACTAGGGTTTATGAGTCACAGGAAGTGTAAACACAATCAGATTGTGTGAATAGGATAACCTTGATTAGGATACATATTTTGGGATACATTGCATCCCAAAATACTATTTCCTCCTCTATTCCCTTGTTGTTGCCATGGCGCTGCCTCGACATGTGTTGTGTTGAAATTGATGAAAAGTGGGGAAACATGAGCTTGTTTGGGTTATTTACAAGTTTCCCCCCTCTCTCCCCCTTCAAGTTCATCGGCTGCATAATTGGAAGACAAGGCAGCAAGATCAACGAGATCCGCCAGGTCTCCGGAGCGCACATCAAAATCGCCAGCGCCGCCGACGGCTCCCCCGTGCGCCAGGTCACGATCACGGGCTCGCCGGCCAGCATCAGCGTGGCCCACTACCTCATCAACGCCAGGTGAGACATGACAGATCGGTGTAGTAGCCATGTCCGGCGCAGGCAGGCAGCTTCACATGGCTGCCTAGACTGTTGGTAAGACAGCCGAGCGCCATGCTATTGTATAAGGGCAGGCTTGTTGTGTGCTCAGGGTGTTTGAGGGCGGATTTGTTTCCGACTCACTGCTCCGTTCTCTTGACAGCATTAAAATCCTTATTGTCTCTGCTTTTTAACACAATTCCTTCTTTGATTCTCATGTTTTTTTCCTTTCTCTCACCTCCTCTTCTCCTTGTCTCACCCATTCCCCCCCCCCCCCCTTCTTTTTCTCTCCATGACCTATCGTAACCCCTCACCGTCTCCCCTCCTCCCCGTCTGCCTACCGTGCACCCCCCTCCCCCCCCTCCACCGTCCCGTCTGCAGCTTAGAGATGGCTAAATACACCATGCAGGCTGCTTCCTCCGCGACCCCTGTTGACCTCAACATGGGCTTCTCTCAGTCCGTTCCCACTGTCTCCACTCCTACCACTATGGCCATGCTGGCTGCCAGCACCCAAGCCCCCGCCGCCATTAGCATCCACTCTCCCTCCACCTTATCAGCCATGCAAAACCCGCACTACGCTGTCCCCATGTCCAGTCTGCTTGGCATGAAAAACTTCCCTGTCCTGGCTATGCACCCCGCGGCCGCTTCCAGCCTAACAGCAGCCAGTCTAGCCCAAGCTTACGCCGCTAAAATGCCAACTGCCGGCGTGAAAAAATCCGAGCGACAGAAGTTTGCTCCTTATTGATATCCGACACATCCCGTCTGTATCGGCAGGCTGCTTTAACATGTTTAGATAACAGTAAATTATTTATATTTGGGGATTGACCAGTATAGGCTCATACTGTTGTTGCGCCGCGTGCGTTCTTGCCAGTGCAGCACTTGTTTGACACAGATCAGGTCAGCATTAGCAACAGGCTATCAGGTTGATTAGCATAATGATGGAGGATGATCGTATCAACAATGTCCTCGTTAACTGTCGATAATTACATCAGGAAGAGGTGAATATTACCTCGGCATCACCTTACAGACATGCAAAACAATTGACATGTGTATCTCAGGCTTGTATTAGAATATCTTAGATTTTTCTTCCAGGTGGAATCATGTGATAATTTACTCCAAAATGTATTTTCCATAATGTAAAAAAATTGACTTAGTTTTGTATGTGTGTAAATAGTTTTCTTTTCTTTTCTTTTTTTAAGGAAATGCAAACCAGTATAGCATATGGTGTGCTTTGTTGGCAGCAGGCTGTTGGAAGGGTTGTCTTTGTAAAGTAGAGGGAAAAATGTGTGTGTGTTTAAAGGGACACGCCACCGATTTTCAATGCCGATTTATTTTGCACAGAAAGTCACACAGATCCGATAAGTGTAAACCGTTTTGCAGACAATCATTTAGTTTGACAGTTGTTGAGAGTTGCTTTGAGTAAAGTTGTGGACCAGTGATGTCATTCATGCACAAATTCAATCACTGGTCCACAACTTTACTCAAATCAATTCTCAATAACTGTCAAACTAAATGATTGTCTGCAAAACGGTTTACACTTTTCGGATATGTGTGAGATTATGTGCAAAATAAATCAACATTGAAAATTGGTGGAGTGTTCCTTTAAGTATCTTTTAACAAGGATTGCTCCACTCTTCTGTTCCCCCCTGTCACATTCCCTCCCCTCCCTCTACTAGGCTCTCATCAGTGGTAACAGGCATGGGCGTTCTGTAGTAGCGCTGCACTGTGGCAGTACTGGCGGGATTATCCTAAAGCCACTAGTGGATGCTAGTGGATTTCACACAGTAATCCTGTAGAGCGGGACTGGCCTAACTAACTCTGTAACTCATTTATTGTTTATTTATGCTGTTTTTGTTTATTCTGAACTGAAACCTAAATGAGTGGGATTCTTCCAACTTGCAGCGTCTGCAATTGATGCTGAGCAATTATTGTAACAAATGTATGTTTTATTCATGTTGGTCCTGGTGTGGAAATCCGCACCTTCCCCCCCCCCCACACACACACACACACACACACACAAAATGCAGATTTGTAATATTTCTTGTTGGAATGTCTTTGAAATAAATGGAACTTTGTATGAATATAAATTGGTTGTTTTCTTATAATTGTCCTGGAATGGGAAATCATTTACAGATTTCGGCAGATTGCCGTGACCTCTAAATGCAAAAAAAGTTTTTATTTTTGAGATAAACAATGCACTCGAGCTTTAATTGTAAATAAATTAGTTCTGGGTTTCCATGAGGGATCCGCGTATTCCCACCCGCCTAGATTTATTGGCAACAAAACAACTTTGCTCCAGGAATGAATTCCTATTTTCAACTATAGCTCCTGCAGGGATGTCTTGTCGATAAACATGATGCTGTTGTTGTATGACTTTATGTAAGTTGCAGTCTGCAACAAAAATATGTGCACCTGTTAGTGGCATAATGTGAGGTTAGTCCACCTCTATGTCCACTAATAATACTTTTTTTTTTTTATCTCTCTTGGGGCAAATGCTTGGCAAATAAGAGGATAAACACAACATGTTCAATGTCAATTTCATATTTCAATTTCAATTAATATATTTCAAGTTCAATTATTGTTTTTCCCACAGTGCTGGGCCAGCAGGCCCAACCGGGGTCAGAAGGTGGCAAATTCAGGGTATTCAGTCACTCACTCGTGGTTTAGTGAGACTTGGGAATAAGGGCCGTAGCTAGGGATAGGAAGGTGGTAGAGAGTTGGGATTTGAGAGTGGACATGGCCCGGGGGAGTGGCTAGGGGGATATGGGTGGTGGGGGGACAAGGAAGAGGGGGCTAGGGATAGGAAGGTGGTTGAGAGTCAGGATTCAAAAGGTGAGTAGGGGGAGTGGCTAGGGGGATGTGGGTGGGAGCATGGCGTGCTGCCATTAAACTGAATGGCCACACCACTGCGCCATGGGCTTAAAGGTTTGCGCTTGTTCCCTATGTTGTCTGATCTTCCAATGGATATACAAGAACAAGACATATTGCATATATTACTACATTATCTATCTCTCTATCTATCTATCTATCAATCACAGCACCCTGAAGATATGTGGCACTATACTGTTAAGACTGTTGGCGTTTGTTGGGGGTGCAAAGCTCCTGCCAAAACAAAACTTTTCACTCATACTTTCCTGACAAAAGTGAGTGGAACATGGACCAACCTTATGGTAAATATTCAACACACACGGTGAGGCCAAATCCTCACAGGTGCTGCAGGAACAACTTGTCCACTCCGACAGTCCACTCAAGCATAGCCGGCACTAATGGTCAGGCAGGGAGTAGAGGCAGTCCCTGCTGCCCTCTTGCCTAGACTGCCCTCGCTCTCCTGTTTCACGAGTGGGGGACTCTGATCCACCTCAGTGTGGGTATGTGAGTCACGTGGGTCATTTCCACATCAGGGTTTTGAAATGCGGAGTGGAGATAGTCAATAGTTAATGGGGATGGAAATGTAGTGAGAGTGTAGGATGACACAACCTCGGGGGAAGGTGTAGCAGCAGCGAACACTGCTGCATGTGACTTGATCTAGGGCAGTTATGAGTTCGCCCATCTATGAGTTCGCGGACAGCCTCTAATGCCAGATTAATGATTTCCTCTTTGCATTATGTTAGTTATGGGAATTGGAGTCCGAGAGTCACTTTTGTACACAGCCAGAAGGGGGACAAGCTGGCTCCCATCAACCAATTTTGAAACAGCAATTTAGAGGCTAAAAAAATACTTTTGAGGAAGTCTAACATTACAATCTGGGGCCCCTTAATATAACTTTATTTTTATTTTATTTTTTCGGTGGATAATCACTTGAAACTTTGTGGCAATTTGTAGGCATATGTGCTGTCAGTCAGTCCCCGATGAAGAGTCACTGCAATATTCCTGAAGCAGACTTATCCTCCAGGGACTTGCAGTGTGTCTGCATGCTCAACAGTGCCTATAGGCTACTCTTTTTTATTTTATTATTTAACTCCTTTACTACGCCAATAATATTCCTGTGGTGACTTACAGTAGTCAGTGTGTCTGTGAAACTAGTGAGTTTATGGTGACCTTATTGCATTGTATGCTATTTTGTTTATATTAACTGGTATTCCTTTAATATAGGGACTTGGATAATGTGTCTGTGGTAGTCAATAGAGTTTATGGTTACCTTATAGCAGTGGTTCTCAAAGTGGGGACTATAGGGATCCCCAGGGGGTCCTTGAGGGGGTTCCATGGGATCTGCAGCAAAAAAAAAGGCCAATTATCTATTTTCGTCTAGAATACCGGTACAGGTATAAACATGATGAATGTTTGACTATTTTGGTCATGGGTTTCATATACACTTTCTGTATTCAAACTAAAAAAACACCATTGCAACTCGACACAAGTAACAAATTAGGGGAGTCATTATACCCCAAAGTAAAAGTTAAAACAATCATTTATTATTTATTAGCTAAAACTAAGGGGAAATAATTAGACAACACAAACTACATTAAACAAACTGAACAAAATGTGCATCAGTGAGGAGGGAATTCGACTGAATGAGCCCAGGTGCACCCAATCAGCCTAATGACCCCAGCACCAGGCTCCTGCAAGACAGGGCTAAGAGAGTGGGAGGGTCGTCAGAAAAGCTAAAATCTTATCAGATGGGGTGGGGACCATCATGGTCTAATTTGTGTCCGTTTAGGGGAGGTAAAACAGTTTGAGACACTGCCTATGTTATTTTTATAGATTTTTTAATAGGATTTTCTGTGACTCATATTTTGCCCTTTTGATAATTTTATGTTTTGCTGTGATATTTGTCTAGTAGCCCTAGGCTATCTATATAAAGATTAGCAAATAATTTCTTTTTTATAATGGGCTTTACCCTTGTCTCAGTCACACGGAATTACACAATTAGAGGTGACCAAATTTGTGTCACGGTAACAATTTCCCTATTCAGGACCGTTATAATTAAGCTATTTTAATCACATCGTGGAATGAACCTCATGCCATGGTTGTCGCACCTAATTGAGCGTGTGTTTGTTTTTTAATATACGCAGCTCAATTACTTCACACCGCACCACCACCTAGCGGCCGCCCACCGAGCGGGACCCCCCTCTTTTACTACGTGACGTGGGAGCGCTACTGCTCTTCAGTTTTTTTTTGCCCCCTCCTCCTCCTCCCCTCTTTAGAAATAAAGTGCCTCTCTCTCTCACTGTAGAGCGGAGCGGGAGACATGAGGAGCTGCACGGGCACTGGGCAACAGACAGCGCAGCAGAGATCGCCTATAGGACAGACAGCTTTCACTTTCGCTGTAGCGATTAAAGTTGAGTGCGACACACTGATGACCTGCGAGCATCCTCCAGGGGAACTGTGCATTTGACTGGCTTAACGAGCGTCAGTCTCCATCTCTTCACTTAACACATCATTTGTTGCTGTCTGGGGGCTCGGCTGTCCACAGTCCCCCACATAATAGTGTCTGCTTCTTCTGATGGTCAACTGACGGACTACGGACACACCCGAGGATCACAGGTGAATTATAGCGGGTGCAACTGCAACCTTCTATTTCTTCATTTTGAGCCAGGATTGGTCTATTGCTCAGGTAGGCTATCACATCAACTTTAGTTGTATTGGGGATGAAGTGTCTGGTGTAATATGGGGCAAACGGTAATATATTAGTGTGCATTTCAAGATGATTTTACACACCCGCAGGGTGAGTAAAGCCACTGTGCCTTAGTATTTCAAATTGAATATTATCACAATTGCCAATAGCCTACTGTAGGCCTATGTAAATGCCCTCCGCTCCAAAGGGGGAAAACTAATGAAGATT
This sequence comes from Poromitra crassiceps, assembly GCF_964638095.1. Lineage (NCBI taxonomy): Eukaryota > Metazoa > Chordata > Actinopteri > Beryciformes > Melamphaidae > Poromitra > Poromitra crassiceps. Next base: position 12,506,194 of record NC_139647.1, on the reverse strand, counting down.
GATGGGGAGGAAAGGCTGTTGTGTCTAGGGGCTGTGCAAGGTGTCAGTAGAGGTGAGCTGTAATGAATTCTGATGTAAATGGGTCTGATGGGTTTAGACCCATCTGTAAAAAGATTGAAAGAAGCATCATTCTGAGGGGTTTCAGCACCCGCAATAAAAGCTGTCAAGATGCAATATTCAGTCAACAGCCTCACACACCAGAATATGAGCATATGGATATGAGTTTACCATCATCTTCTTATTATATGTGGAATAGAGTTTACGCACCTTTTTAGACTGACATTTGGCCTAAATTCATGGCAGGAAGTAGCAGTAATCTGGTGTAAATTATATGAGGATGGGGTCTTGTAAGGACAAAAAAAGCATATTTTTATGAGAATATAGTTGATTTTTGTTGATATCGCTGTTTGTTTGCCTTGTTCTGATCACTGAATGGAGGTTGTAATGTTACTCACCTGTTTATTTATTACCACTAACATCGCTGGATATGAGCGAGCATAAACTGGAGAAAAGTCACAAATGTGACCAAAATAAGCCACTTGCCTTCATCATCATCATCATCATCATCATCATCATCATCATCATCGTACATCTCCCTGTCCTTATCATGACTCTTATCAACACATCTACTTCCACTTATACACTGGATACTATGAACCAGCCTGTTTCCTGTTTGACAGGCTTTGTGTATTGTGTGTATTTCCACTCCACTTAATCCTAAAATCGTATGTTTGCAGGGACGGTTGGTTTTGGCATTGCTTGTTTGAGGACACTTTATGTGGATTTGGGTCACTTAAGACATACAGTCAAAGGATAAAATTCAATTAGACAACCCTGCAGCGTACTGGCAGATGGCTTAATACTCTTGGATTCTGCTTCCCATCCGTTATTGCTCTAATTGGATTTCATCATTTCACACAGCTTATCCATATAAATGACGATTTATTTCTTTTACCCCCAAAGTTTGGGTATCATTAATTCAATGCTTTCCCGGCCCTGTCAAATCCAAGCCCACTAGCCAGCACTGTCGAGACACTAACATTTCCTCTCGCCTGCACATCTGCCCTGTCATAAATTGAAGTAGTCCTCAAACTAAATTGTGGCATTTTTCCACATTTGCCATCAACGTTATGCCAGGATAGCGTAAATAGTGGAAACTGTTATGTGCAATGAATTAATTGTACACAGTGGAGAGAGGACATATGTCAGTGTGAGTTAGCCTAATCCAAGCCCCGAGGCTTTCCTCTAAATGACATCCAATCAGACTCCTCTTAATGACATCCAATCAGACTTCACAGAGGAACACAACTGGATCCCCCCCCCCCCCCGTCTCTATTGTGAACGTGATCTTTGTGAACGGCTTGATTTGTCAGTGGGAAGACAAAGATAAAAACATATCCTATAATAATACCTGCCTATCCAAACAGGAAGGATGCTGTCAGCTTTATCACAGCTGTATCATCGTGTCTGTACAATGCTGCTATATGATTTCCTCTCACACTATGTTCCTGCGATGTTACTCTGTCAGATTACAGCAAATGTGTCTGTTTTTTCCCCTCTTCTAAATTGTGCTTATTATCCCACACAGAAAACAAGCCTTAATGGGAAATTAGACGTACCTATTGAACACAAAACATCTCAGACGGTCTGAGGAGATTCTTGGAGATGAGAGCTCCGCTTCAGCACATTTGCCCCTATTTATAGCCGTATTGTGCGAGTGAAAGAGCTATCAACCGCAGTGGAAGAAACCTTTTGAGTGACATCGGCGGGTCAACCTTAACTGCCACGCTTTGTGCCATTGAAACCCTGCCAATTCGATCTATATGAAAAATACTATCGTATTAGTCAGGGCGAAGCTGAGATTTTTGCGGCAAGCTCAGAAGTTCTCGTGAATTATGGGCTATATACCCGCTCTGTTGGCTAATGAAAACGACAATAATCCTGAGTCATAAATTTATGAAAATGGTGAGCGAGGTTGAACCCATGGACCAGCGGGTAGGTGGAATCACACTGCCTGATTAATCACTGTCGATGCACCTCACTGGTCAACCCGGCGATGTTCAAGAGCGCCGGGATGCATGCACGACTTTGGCCTTTTGACAGAGTGATTTACATCTAACAGTGACGATAATAAGTACTGAACCCACTCCTCTTGCCAAAACACCGAGGGTAATGTTGAGGTCATTCTCTCTAGTGCAGGAAGCCACTGCACCACTTAAATGTCAGTGAGAAAACATTGTCAGTCCTCTGCAACACTGTAGGGACTGGCAAGCACTACAATATAAACTGTTTATGGCACAGTAGAGAATCACAAAGTGCTACTTTCCTGTCAGATTTATTATGCTTAGATTACCTGTGTATAGAATTAGCATTTCCCACTGCTGCTTGGGCCTTATTCCCAGGAAATATCTAAATGTGACACTCACTGCTTTCCTGCAGAAAACTAGAATATACAGTTTGCTGAAGTCAACCCACTTCCAGCACAGGTAAGGCTATGTGGAGCACAACTTGAATGCAGGATGATGATGCTCAAGCAGATGTTTCTGTATTGAAGCTGCTGATAACTAGGGTTGGGTACCGAAACCCCGATACCAATATGGTACCGGTACTACCGGTACCGAATTGCAACACAGATTTAGGTGCCTCATTTAGGTGCCATGCCCGAGCTGCTGAGTGAAATATCCGCCCTCCGGGTGCTCCGAAACGGCGCTGCACGCACCTTCACTTACATTCCAGGGCATAACATAAAATGATTGTTTGAAATCCTCTTTTCAGCCTCTTTAAATTAAAAAATATAGTTTAAATCTGCTTTATTTATTTTTTAAAGTACCGGTTTCAGGCACCGTTTAGGCACTGGTACCGTTTCAGGAGTATCGTTTTAGCACCGGTATCGAGAAAATATGAAACGATACCCCGATGTTTTGTGCATTCAGTGTCTTTGAATTTGGACCGCTTCCACGCTAAATTATGACAAGTATACTCGGTGTTTATCCCAGACGTTTTAGCCTCTGAAACAGAATTTAATTAAATTTGACCATGGGATATTAAAATGCTCCATTGAAAAGCAGACACATTTTGAGTCTCGTTTGTAATGGTGCGTACTATTGAATTTCACAGAAATCAGCTTTCTCCTCTGTTCAGTTGGCAGCCCGGGGAGCCTCATGCTGTTCCACTCGTCAGGCCTGAGGTTTGAACTTGACGACTCCTCCATCCTCGCTCTCTGTGCTGACCTCAGCTGGCAGGGTGCCAGGGGACGCGTGCTGGAGGCGTTGTAACACAACCCTCAGATCTAACACTCTATTTCAAGTTGTTCGACAACTTCATTGTCAGGAACGTTTTTTTTTTTGCAAGGAGAGTAGAGGCGGTTTAGAAATGTATATTTAGGACGTATTTTACTCCAGGTTCTGTGACCCAATGCCATACTGTATTTTATTGTCCCATTGGACTGCATTTATATAACGCTTTTATCCAAAGAGAGCTTTTACAAGGCCTGTATTCATCCATTCACACGCACATTCATACACTTACCACGCAACGCAGGCTGCTGGCACAGCCATTAGCCTAGTTCACTTCCCACCACCACGTCACCCGTTTTGTGTCTAAAAGGCAGGAAGTAAAACAGGTGCATTAAGCAAGACATTAATTAGGGTTTCCAACTTCCAATCCATTTAGTTGGTCCAGTGTCGGGGCTCGAATTATGGCCCATTTCCACCGCTGGTATCAACGCGGCGCCGCACAGCTCGTCTCGCTTTTTTGTCTCATTCCACCGATCAAAAACGTAGACAGCCCGGGTTGAGTCGTGCTGCTTTTGGTCCCTGCTCTGTTGAGGTTCCAGGGCTGTGGACCCGGTACCATACGGTGACGTGAAAACACTGCAGACGACTGATTGGTCAGGCAGAATCGTGTTTACTGTAGGCATCTACTGTCAATGCTGGATACCAGTTTAGTGGGGCTTACCTTCTCTTCTGTTATTTCCAGTTATTTCTTTTGTGTTGCTGCCTTCGGCTCTGTTGAAATAAAATCGAGCTCCTTGCTCAGCTTTAACATGACGGTGGTTTTCAATTGTTTTGAGAGAGAAAAAGTCCGCTAGGCCGCAGGCGGGGGTTTACCGAAGCCGTGGTCTTGCCTGGTGAGCTGCCGCTGGGGTTCTTCCCGTAGCGCCTCTCCCGTCCCCTGCGCATTGCATGCATGCGAGTTTGAGTAACAACAAAGTGATCACATTTTGTCACATTTTGTGTCACATTTGCCCATGTACACTGTAGGTATTAGAGGCACCAGTATTTCATAATCAGTTTAAAAGTTCCGTGTATGGATTTCATTTTAACGTTATACGTTATAGGCTACTTCGGCTATGGGCGGAGGACAGATATGCGGTCGCTATGACGACCAGGTGTGGGCGGAGGCAAGTAAACTTGCTATGGAAACAAAGTCTATATCAAGTAAAGCCGAGTAAGACCAGATCAAGTACAGCTGTACTGTGCTGTTATATGTGGTGGAAATGAGCCATTGATGTCTTGCTTGCACCTGTTTTACTGCATTTTAGACATAAAACGGGTGAATTGGGTGGTAAATGAAATAGCTGGATTGGGAGCAATTTGGGGTTCAGTGTCTTGCCCAAGGACACTACAACACACGGCCTGGAGGAGTCGGGGATCAAACCACCGACCTCTTTTTGCCAAAGCGATGCGGGGGACAACCCGCCCTACCCCCTGAGCCACAGCCACCTTCGTTAGTTCTCAACGCATCGGCCTGCATCATTATTTGCTAATCAACACAATAGGAATGGCTTGAGAAGGAGAAGCAATATTACATTACCCACAATTCAACAGAGCAATGAGGCCAATTAGGGGCTTTGATTGTGACCACTAATTTAGAATGGACTCCAGCAGAGGCAGCGTTCTGTCTGGCTCCACAAAACGCCTTTGGTCCAATCCACCACCAAGCAAGCAGAATAACAACGCTCTTTCAGTGAATAAAAAGACATTTACTGTATTAAACACTGAGATGCCATGACAGTATATGGGTGCAGTGGATGACTACGTGAAGTTACATTGACACTGCATTGGCAGGATGTTGCAGTTTAGGATGCGGGTAAGTACAGATCAATATTAAGACAGTGCTCTGGCTCTGGCCAGTTTGGCCCAGTTGACAACTAGCCTGAGGGCCAGACAGCACTCCGTCCTGCAGTTAGACGAGGTACAGTACAGGCTGTGTCCCTGTGTGACAGATGTAACAGCTGTGTCGGTGTGTGTGTGTCACAGCTGTAACGGCTGTGTCGGTGTGTGTGACAGCTTGTAACAGCTGTTAAGGTGGAGAGGTGAGGTAGAGGAAAAGCCAAACGGGGTCCTTTTTACTAATGAGGCTTTTGGCTCTGTGTCTCGATCTCTCTCTCTCAGCTGCAACATTATCGGTATGCGCCTCGTTCTGCTTCCTCCCAGCCTCGAGCAGTCTGCCTCGAACATAGCAATTCAGCTAAAACACAGCTCAAATAGCACCGTGTGTGCCGGCAGTAAATTCTAGCCTTTCCCCTCTCTGAGTGGATCAGAAATTCATGAATACGAAAATGCATGACTCAAACTGAGATGCTTTCACTTACTTAGGGGCTGGAAGGAATTTGATGTGGATTTTCTTATTTTCTGGTTGGATATTAAGGTGCAATTTGTCTTTCTTTTCTTTTTTGTACATTTCAAAACGTTATTTCTGATCTTTCTGTGAGCATCTACTAACTCTCACACGTCTCAACGTATTTGCTTACTGTCAAGTTTAGGCATAGTTTTTGTTAGAGTTAGAGTATAGCTCTGCATTTCCCATTCATGGCTCCCATTAGCCTTTTTCACTTCCCACACCCAATTCACCCATTTTGTGTCTAAAAAGGCAGGAGGTAACACAGGTGCAAGCAGAACATTAATGAGGGTTTTCCCAACTTCCAATCCATTTGGTGATCCAGTCATAGATATTATATTACTATAGATGGGTCACCGCAGGCTCCGCCAATTCTAACAAATGGTAGCCGCAAGTCTCCTAAATGGGCGTGGTCAACCATTGACTCAGACCTGCCGAAAGTCTCCTAAGTGGGCGTGTCCGTGGAAAACCATGGGCAAAACCCACGTGACAAAATGACAGGAAGTGAGTTGAAGTTGGGCCGTCTTGCTTGAATCGCATCGTCTTTGATCCAGTGCCGGGGCCTTCGTTACTGTTTTGCTCGCACCTGTGTTACTTCCTGCAATTTTAGACATGACAGATGGGTGAATAGACCCTTCTCACGGGGGCCATTTTGTGTCGAAAAGGCAGGGTAAACACAGGTGCAAGTAAAACACTAATGAGGGTTTCCAACTTCCATGATTGGAATTTGGAAACCCTCATTAGTTTTTTGCTTGCACCTGTGTTTATTCTGCCTTTTCGACACAAAATAGCCCACGTGAAAAGGGTCTATTGGGTGGGGAGGGGAAAAAAGGCTAATACTGTCTGCTGGAAATTAGCTGTGTTCATTGAGCTTGACAAATGAATCAATACTGTGGGGACTATTCTTAAAGAAGTTCACACAAGGCCTTACAGCTAGCTAATTGTTGATGCAGTCAATACAGAGGCATCTCACCCTCATTGAGAAGAAGCTATTCGTGTCAACATCACTGCAGCCTGTTAAATTGAGCTGGGCAAAGGCAATGAACATTCAGCGAAGAGAAAAGGAATGGAAGTAGGCCAAAGCGTCATAGCAGACAAATCAAGAAGAACCCAAACAAAAACATTCAGACTGCAGCTTTCGAAAGTTGTGCAATCTCATGTCTGCAGGATTTTTTACTTGCCTGGAGCTTCTGTGAAGGGCGACGGCGTCGCCTCCTCACAGTGCTGAAAACGGAGAGGAAAGTTCTCTGCTGTTAATTGGAATTAAAACAGAAAACCACAAGCTCCTCTACTGTATCTCCAGTGGGCTCATTTCAGAATAGCTTTTTGACTCACCTCAGGCTCTCGACAGCAGCTCTGCCTTTATTGTAGAAATTGATACGGCTATTTCTTTTGGCTGTAGTAAATTCATCTTTCCAGAGACAGACTAGAATTAGGATCCATTTTCAAATCAATTTCTCCCATTTTATTTTACGGTCCAGTGCGCTTTGTTTAAAAGAAAAATAAGCAGACATTGATCTTTATTCATTGTTCCGTCAAGAGGAGTGTTACATTCAGGTCCTTCTTTGGCCATTTTCCTCTCCCTCTGTCACGACGGGAAGCGATTGATGCAAGGAAGTGTTACAGAACCAAACTGTATATTGATTTCCTGACACGGCCCTATGAATACTCCCTATTCTGACAATCCAATTCGCTGATCCTATACAGGCTCGCATCAGGGCTCTGCGGGGTGTCTGACAGCAGAGAGCGCTTCTCTTAAGTCGTCAAGTTTTCCGACACACTTTTAGAAGGCAACTGAGAGCGACACGCTTGGCCTGTGGCTGTGACATAACCCCCACTTCAAATGTTCTCTTTCCAGATGGACCGGCTCACACCTGAGATGTGAAGTGTGTTATGTGAGCCAAGGTGTTTATCCCA
>NC_139647.1:12328655-12493655 GCF_964638095.1 Poromitra crassiceps | reverse complement strand
TGTGATGGAGAAGCTGACTTATTCTATCAGACTGCAACAGGATAAGTTTAAAGGAATTTGGGAAAATTGGATCGAGTATATAGCGCCAATTAGAGCAGACTTTGCGTAAGTGATTGTGCAGGGCAAGGAATCCCTTAGTTCAAGGTTTAATAGCTACAGATATGTACATGTTATGATTTATTTTTGTATATTTGTTAATGAATGTAAAAAACATTGAGTTGATACAGAGATGACTAAGTAGATGTATGGAGAAGAGCATAAAGAAATGTGTGGTACTAAAAATATGCATACATGGGAATTGAGAGAGAGGGGGGAGTGGGGAGGGGAACGCAGGGGTATGATTGGATGTATGTATGTATGAATAATATAACACTCTGTATGACACAAGAAAAGAATAGTAATAATGTATCAGATGCTCTGTATACCATGCTGAAGAACAATAAAAAAAAGAATAATAAAAAAAAAAATATATATATATATATATCCAATGTTATAATCTATGAAATACAAAAAAGGGACGATCCAAAATGTACCCTAAGTTTGGAGCGTTGTTTAGCCCCCTTGCTGACAAGCTAGCATGACATGGTTGTAGCCAATGGATGACTTAGGTCAGGGATACTCAACTTGCTTTGCCCGCGGGGTACTTTCATGAAATGATAGGAGGCCAGGGGCCAGTTAATAAACAAACTATATACATTTTTCTGTAGCAGATTGTAGGTTTTTGGGGTGTCCGCCGGAGTTTAGTCTGACAATGTTGTGCACACCGGATAGTTAGTTAGGTTAAGTTAGTTAGGTTAAGTACATACATAAGTGCCTGGGTAGCGAGCAGACGGCGGCATTTGACAATTTAGCTGGAGCTCAGTCAAACTTCATTTCACATTAGTTTTTATTGTGAATTAGATTCTAATTCACAATGAAAACTAACGTGAAATTATTAGAAAATGGTTGGGGGGCCACTCTGCACCCTGTCGCGGGCCGCATCTGGCCCCCGGGCCGCAAGTTGAGTATCAATGGCTTAAGTCCTCTAGTTTCATATGATACCAGTGTATTCACTCTAGCTTTAGAACTGAGCCCGCTACAGCTTCACAACGACAGTCATCTTTGTGAGGGACATTTTTGGGGACAGCTCCAGCCAGGGACAGGTCACCAAAAACGGGGACTGTCCCCGACAATCGGGGACATCCGGTCACCGTACTTTGGAGGGACGGTTGCATCTGATTGGATGCGTAATGTCAACCAAAAGTTCAGCTGTTGACAAAATGTTTCCACACCAACAACTGTGGTCAATATCGACCAACATTTCTCTTGGTCAAAGTAAACAAGCCTCCAGTCAGCTGGCTTCCTGAGCTGCTCGCAGTGTGGATGGAGGGGTTACAGCACAGAGACAAAACACACAACAATGTTTGCGGTCACTTGGCATGAGTCAATGTACACATTTGAAGTAAGCAAATCTATTTCGACGCATTCTCCAGTCATGCGCAAAAAATGGTAATTCAGTCCGAGTCCATGCCCTATTATTGTCTAACTGATGTATTTTTCATCCATAATCTTCATTGGTAATTTCAATGTCAAATCACTCCATTATCCGGTTATTCTATCAGCCCATCTGATGTAGCTGGAGGATGTGTTCCAAATCCATGACATAGATAGATGATAGACTGCCATGAGTCGCGGGCGGCATACAATATATCTGTGCTCCTAGATTGTGAGTAAGACCCCAGTGGCTTGAAAGCATTGCCCGTCTAGAGGAGGAGTTCTGCAGCTCAGAGTCGATCATCTTAAAGTTGTTTCCGATCATTTCAGACAGCTTGTCCGACCTAGATTATGTCCCCTTGTGTTCTTGGTGTGACTCTAATGCAACGTGGCAACGTCAGCGACACTGCCTCCTTCAGCAGAAAGAGTGATGACTCGCGATATGTATCTGCATCTTGGAATCTTAAAGCGATGCGGCGCTGTGTGTTTACTACGAACAACGGAAAAGACATCCTTATGAGGAAAATACAATTTGTGTATTAGCCAGTAGCCCCATTGTGTTTGTCCACTAAGCTTTTAGAGTTTTATATTTGCACATATTAAAACGACGAACAAAAGAGATGTGAAGTGCATTAAGTGGACACTCATAATGAATTATAACGCACTCCTAATGCCTTACGGCCATTATGATAAGAACACGTAATGGTTATCCATTATGTCAGCACTCCTAAAACATTATCGATCTAACACAACAACAAAACTGCACTAAATACAAGCATCTATTAAATGGATGTTTATGACTGGTTAGCCATCAGAGCGTTGCCACCATTGAGATTAAAAGCCTGCCTGACCACCTCTTGAGAGATGACTAGTCCAAAACATTGATGAGATAGATGTGGTTGTCATAGGGCGCATTACCTGTTACCGCACTATTCATATTTCCCCGCAATGATCTTAGCTGATGCTCCTTTGTTCCCCATTTTTTGCTGCCCCCTCACATTTTATTATGCACATATTGATCGCACTGCGAGAGCTTTGCGGAGAGTTTGGGCAGTGCTCCATATATTCCCCCCTCCTCCCCTCCGTGAAAATGCCCGGTGGGTTTGCAGAGGAGTTGCATCCGCGCAGGCAGGCACACGGGAGACAGATGTAGATAGCCATGCAGACGACGATGTGCACGAGCAGCGATGTGCCACACTGAAGACTGAAGACGAGTGTGTGTGCATGTATATTCAAACGTTCCTTCCACAAATCCATGTGCGCGTTCAGGCAATACGGATTTCCTGGTTTTAAGATGGAATCAGGCCCCTATTACCATAAGATTACCACACATTACCATTCAATGAACACTAGGGCGCTCGCAGTGTCAGAGATGCCATGTTACCTGACCATACACTGAACTGATCTGTCTGTCACAGCCGGAGAAAGAAACACTAGGATTGTGGGTCTCGCTGTAGTAATATGCCCTTTTACATAATGCACCTGTCATTTGCTAAAGTGAGGAATGATGTTCCAACTTCATCATCGCAGCCGCTGTTAGTTCATTCTATATCCATATTTAGGCTTTCACTCTCATTCATTTAGCTGGTGATGTAAAGGAGCACAACGGTATGACCCAGGTGTAGAAATAGCCTGTGGTAACATGTCCACCTCAATTTGCCTGCGTAGTTTTCAGTCTACAGCGCTTTTAAATGGAAATGGGAGTGCAGAGCACCATCCACCCCCCCCCCCACCCCTAATTGAGACCTTGCAGATTTGCCCTATTTGCCCAAATTGAGTTTGTCTGACATTGATCTCCTTCTGTCTGAGCAGCAGTGAAGCCGTGGTTTGTGCAGAGAGAGCTGGACTCACCAACAATCATCTACTGTAGGTCAGAGGTTCTCAAATGTTTTTCAGCCAAGGACCCCATACAAGATAGAAAATATACCGGGGACCCCCTCATTCTGATTTGGGCTAAGCTTAATTGTTTTAATTGCTTGACTTTTAAATTGATAGGTTTGTTAGATTAGAATGTAATCCATGAACCATTTTAGATTTAAAGCATAAAATATTTTCGTTGAACTATGAAGCTTTTGCACACAAAAAAAGCATTTTTATTTTCCTGAAAACTTTTCGCGGACCCCCTGGCAAAGTGCCACGGACCCCTGGGTGTCCCCGGACCCCCATTTGAGAACCACTGATCTAGGTCTCCCCTCTCTTTTACATGATCCCTGCTGGTGTCTGTACACAGTCAGTGTCATTGGAGATATCAGGGTTCATTTAGCTGCCATTCATTCTTGTAGGGTTACCATGAGAAACAACTTCCACAGACTAAAGCACTGGTTCTCAAAGTGGGGTCCGGGGACCCCCAGGGGTCCTTGAGGGGTTTGCAGGGGGTCCCCAGCAAAAGGGGGATCATTTATTTTCACTATAATTCCATCCATAGTAACACAATGACAGAATGTATGGCTATTTTGGTCATGGATTTCATTCTGTAATAACTTTATAATAACAACTTTCTGTAATAAAACATCTAAAAGCAAAAACCGTATCAGATGGGGACCCTGGCTGGGACGAAGTCTTATCAAATGGGGGTCTGTGGTCTAATCTGTGTCAGTTTAGGGGTCCTTGTCATGAACTACTGGACTAAAGCACTCACCTACCACCGGGGAGAGACCCGGGGTCAATTCTCGCTAGCTAAGCGCCGGTACTTCTGGCTTGGTCAGACGTTCCTATAGACACAAGTGGCCGTGTCTGTGGGTGGGAACCCGGTGGGGGGTATAAGTCCTCGTTGCTGCAGTAGCGCCTCCTCTGGCCGGTTGGGGGGCGCCTGTTCAGGAGGAGGGGAACTGGGGGGAATAGCGTGATCCTCCCCACCCGGCGGCGGCCGCTCCGTGATGAAATCATGTTATTTGGAGGTTGTCGCCGAGTTCCTGCTGTAATGTTCTTATTAGTCTGGTGGGCAGATGTTGTTTGACGGGGAGACAGATGCTGAGACCTCCTGAAAACTTTGATGCATCTGACGTGGGACATCAAAGCTTAGCCTGCTGCTTCGCTAATGGCCACCACGCTCGGGGGAAAGACGAACACACTCCTCCTCCAGATATAGGAAATGATCAAACACAGAAGAAAAAACGAGAGAGGTACCACACCAGCTGTGGGCCGTGGCGTACAGGGGGCGTTGGTCAATGTGGGGGCGGGGGCGGGGGGGGGTAGGGCGTTTTGCTCGGATCGCACCCATTTTCAAACTCGGCCTTAATTCTGATGTCAACTACACACCTGTAAAGGTTCGTGACTGCATCTTGCGAGGTTTTGATGTTATTGTGGTGACAAAATCAGTCCACAGACGGACACCTGGCAAACTACTCACAACCGCTTCTGTGGTAGCATCTTGACACACGCGCACACACAAGGGAAAAAGCACCAGCTAAACCGGTTGCACAGGTGAGAATGAAAAAGAACAAGGGATCTGTCCACTTTAAAAGGACAGAAGTAAAAAAAAAAGATGAATTTTAGACATATTTAATCCGCAAAGGGAGCGGTTGTTCAGGTTTGGCATTCAACAAGTCCTCCCTGCTCTTTAATTACCGCTTCCCTGAATATTGATATAAATGGCGCTGCAGTATTTCAGCATTATGCAGTTTGATATGTTCATCAATTATGCACAGTCATTATCCTGGCCTTTTCAGACATGCAAAAGGGCTGCTTATGGCGGAGCGAGCACCCTGTCTCAGATGTGTTGTTCAGCCTGTATGCGAGGAGACACTTGAGGAAGAGCCAGGGGAGGGAGATGAAAGTGAGAGAGGTATCGCTAACATCCACCCCAGACAGTTGTTCATGAATATCAAAGAACAGCTGTGAATGGAGGCACGGCGAAATGAAAACAGCTTTTCATCATCTTTTTACTCATTATGTTAAACCACTGTAACACATTGCAATTAAATGCTTTCGTAACCCCTAAAGTTTGCCACCGCCGCCATCCGCCATAAAGTTTAATTAAACAATATCGATTCATGCAAAGAAGGTCCCGTCGATATACAAGTCAGATAAGAAAAACAACGTTCTCAATAGTTATTGCCAAATGCTATTTCCTTCTCTCTCCGACGGGAAAGGATTTAATTGGGTTGGTGTGTCAAAGACGTGGAAGTGTTTGGAATAAATCCAACGCTTTCCCTCGCGGCGTCTGCTTTTGACGATGCTCAGAGCAAAAAAAATAAAAAATAAAAAATAGATAATGAAAAAATAACATTGATGGAGGAGAAGGCTCTTTCCTCGGCGGGCACCTCCCCCTCCCCCTCCCCCCTCTTGACCTTTGCCCTGGCAGACTATCGCCTTGGCAACACCAGAGGAAGCAAGTGGTGCTCTTGAAGACTCAGACATTAGGGTCAACGCTAATCTTGGTGTGTGTGTGTGTGTGTGTGTGTGTGTGTGTGTGTGTGCGTGCGTGTGTGTGATGTGATAAACAGCCTGAATTGTAGCCAAAATCACTTAGAATGGTAGCAACACAAGACATGGGAGCGCCTGGTTGCCAAGAGAGATGGAGACTCATTCAAATGAATGGAGGCATGATAGAGGGCCTTTTGAGATGTTACAGCACATTTTATTTCATGAGGAGGGATTTTTGGAAGTGGTCCCTCTGAGATTTGGTTTGGTGCATAGTGGTACTTGGTCTGAAAAGTCTGGTCTAGAATGGATATGAGAAATAATGACTTGATTTGTCCTTTGGGAGTAGCCTTCAACTCATCCTGACAACAGAGATAATGAACAGTGTGACTTTTTTGTCTTTTTATAAGTGATACATTGCCCTGCTGCTATTTGCTTGATCTGCTGCTATTTATTTGATCTTGAGTTCCTTTAATGTAACGCTCTCCTCTGTTTTATGTTTCTTTTAAATTGTTTTAAGTGTTTTATGTTTTTTTATGCCTCGTCTTACTATATGTTTTATGTGAGGACCACAATGGAAATAAGCCCTCAGACTTTTTTGTGTTTTTATCCTCGGGGATTGATATATTGTCTGTTCTTTCATTACTATATGTACTGTTGTGTTATTTTATTTTATCACCAAATAAATTCATTCATTCATTCATTCAGACAAACCGCATTATTTTCACTCACTAAATGCAAAAGCCACATGTACAACCTCTTTTTAAAAAGTGATGCTATCTCGTTATGCAGCAGACGTGTCATAAAAGACGAGCGGTTATGATTGAATTGTGTCCTGCCGGTTCTTATGGGTTACACTCACTGGTGCTCATGATGCCATCAGTTCATTAACAATACGGTACTTCTAATTATGATTATGATTACGAAAACATTATTGCCCACAATGTGGAAATTTGTCTTCGGTTTCACCGAAAGACATGTCATAAAAACCATAAAACACAACGTAAAACACATAAAAGACAATACATTGTTTCAACAAGCATTCATGAAAATTTACAGCCCACACAAGTCAAGTTTACGATACACTCAACACACATTCACACACACACACACACACACACACTCAAGCATACACATTCATAAAAAATACAGCTCACTCGCATACACAAAGTTAAGTTGACAATACACAGGCCTATACGCCCTAACAAGTTTAACCTACTGTGCAGAAAATAATCCTAAAATGCAGCAAAAAGTAAAAAGCACCACCCTGTAACCTGTATCTGTCTACCAGATCCTAGTTTTATTTATTGCCTTGACAGCATCTGCGAGAAAAGAATTTCGTATAAATATTTCTATTTGACACCGATAGCTTTCACTTTGAGATAAACTGGAAAGGCAAAGCAAGATGTTGTGCATCGAATAGCTAATCTAATAAATCCACTCAAGGTTACAGTTATACTCGCCTTCACTTCCTGTTCCCTTTTGTCATCACGCCTCTGTATTGTATTGTACTGCAGCTCTCAGTACTGGGCTCCGGTCCAAAGGTCACGTTAATGAAAGGTTATTAATGCTCGGTCACATGAAGTCATAAAAATTAGGGTCATGCTGGACGGCTGAGTGCTTTTCAGTTGTTGGCCGGCTTATTCTCTGTTTCGTCTCTTTAGTTCTTGGAAATAAAAGCCTGAAGTTAATGCGACTTTCACTTACAGTACATATCCCACATTAATACACATTGAACAACAGTTGAGGATAGCATAGAAATGGAAGAGATGAGCAAATATTATAACCCCCAATAATACCATTCTCATCCATGCCTGTACGTTTGTGCTCAGTTCAATTCATTTTCGATGACAGATGTCCGAGCAGCGCTGATCACGCATCCGTCTCCAGCAGATCTTCCATCCGTTTTGATGAACAGAACTTTTTCTGGGCGGATGGATCCGTCACTGTCCGTTTAGCAAATCCTTGGATTTGCTAAACGGAGTCCTTGGAGGCGTCATGTTATGAATGCCAGAACGTTGACGTTCCAAAACCAAGCGATGGACATCACTCTGTGTGTTTTCCAGTGTGGCCGCAGCCTTTTAGAGATGCAGTTTTTAGGACATTTAAGCGGCTGAGGAAGTAAATTAAACTCTTCCATTTAAAATTGGCATGTGGACACTGCCTTGGACAGCTGTTGCAGTGTGAGGTTCTTGAACATACTGCTGGTTTGCGGCTGTGTCCCTGTGAAGGACATCGGTTATGGCGGTCATGCTCCTCGTGTGCAGCGGACGTGTTCAGCCATAAGATGATGGAGCCATCTGGAGACATGCACAAACAAACACTCACATGAGGGGGCACCTCCCTAAAACCTGGCTGTGTGCAGCTTTGCCGTGTATTAAGAAGTCCAAAACTCATCTGGCGCAGCTGTGTTGCAGTCGAGTGAAGTCGGACTTGATTCCAAGTCCTGGACACATTTTCAGGACTTGTGACTCGACTTGGATTTAAGCCCTGAAGACTTGGACTCAAGCATTCAGGTATTCGGATTCAGAAGTTGGAGACTCGGACTTGTTAATTCATTGAAGAGATTTTTCTTTTTAGTTTTTTTGTAATAATTTGGCATAAGATATTGATAGCTATATTAATGCTGTGACTTTATTAAATTTTGTGCAAGGCCAGGCACATGTGTTCCACCTACATGTAGATTCACTCATGTTCAGTAACTCCAGATTCGGACTCGGGTAATGGGGACTCGATTTGGATTCGACTCCGACTCTTCTAATGCCTAGTTTACACTACAAGACTTTCCCCCCGATTTTACACATGATTTCCAGTTGGGCTCAGTCTGTCTTTGTTGACTCTAGTCTGCAGTTGTTGTGCCAGTCGGCAGCTAAATCTGTTAGTGTATAGACCTTATTCGCTAACTCTGGACGGCACCATATTGTTGATATACCGTCCTGCACGCACACAGCGCTGCAGCTGACAACTAGTAACAGCCTTATTGTCGTTTCTGTTCCATTACAAAATAGCGATGGTAATGACAGACTGCATTTTCTATTTCTTTTTGGACTCTACTTTTTAGATTTTCAACTCCCTTCCCTGATCTTAGGATAATTTAAAAATTTCATTTTTATATCCCTTCTGTTGGACTCTTTTTTTACATTTTCAATTTTCTGTTCTCTTGTACATTTTATTTCCATAATAAACCATTCACAGAGTTTCATTATCGGAAACTCTGTGCATGGTTTAGCCCGGCATCTCTCGGCCTGTCTCGGAGGGGAGTCCCCAGATGGGGGTCCGCTGCTGTGGCCTGGGTGGGCCCGTCCCCCGCGTGGCCTGCTCTCACGCTCTCAGTCACTATGCTGGTGGCTGGGGGCTGGGGGGGCGGGTCGCGTGGGGGCTGGGTCCGCCCGGGCCGCAGCAATTGGCCCCTAGCACAACGACCTCACAAGGTTCCTCCTCAGCCAAGTCACTGGGGCAATCCATGTGGCGATCCATGTGTGGACTGCCACCATATGGTGGAAAGGTTTTCTTGCGTTCACTGGGGGTGAGGGGGTGCCGCTGTGTCCCGGCCTGGCCTTCCCTCCCACGCCTTATGTGGGCGGGGGCCGGGTCGGGGGGCATCGGTGCTCTTCATCACTGGTCGAGGGCTGCCGGTTGGTTTAGAACAGCTTAGGTAGGCGATAGATTAGCTACAGCCTAAGGCTGACCTGTTAGTGTTCAGGCTAAAATCAGACTAGAGCAGGGTAGGATAGGCCAGATTAGGCTGTAGATTAGCTAGATACTATGTCCCAGTTAGCTCTGGTTAATGCTTAGAGTACTCAGTTGTCTGATCTTCTCCCCCCCCCCTCTCTTTCCCCCTTCCCCCGCTTCTTCCCTTCTTCCCCCTTCTTGTTCTCCTCTCTTTCCATGCTCTTTCCTCCCCCACATCCCACCGCCCCCCCCTCCCTTCTCCTGCTCTCTCCTCATTCTCCCCCCCTCTGCTCCTTCTCCTCTTCTCCCCTATTTTCCTGAATCCCTGCCACTTCCTGCTCTCCCTTCTCTCACATTCCCCCTGCTCTCCTTCCCCTGCACCCTCCCACCTCTCCTTCTCTGCCTCTCTGTCCTCCCCCCTCTCTCACATTCCCCCTGCTCTCCTTCCCCTGCACCCTCCCACCTCTCCTTCTCTGTTCTCTCCTCCTCCACATTTCCCATTTTCTCCCCACCCTCGCCCTAATCCGGGCCCGTATCCTACTCCCTCCCTCCACCCTAGACCCTACCTCTACTCTCTGTCCTCCCCCCTCTCTCACATTCCCCCTGCTCTCCTTCCCCTGCACCCTCCCACCTCTCCTTCTCTGTTCTCTCCTCCTCCACATTTCCCATTTTCTCCCCACCCTCGCCCTAATCCGGGCCCGTATCCTACTCCCTCCCTCCACCCTAGACCCTACCTCTACTCTACCTCCCCTGTACCCTTCCACCTCTCCTTCTCTGTTCTCTCCTCCTCTCTGTCCTCTCCTCTCTCTCACATTCCCGCTGCTCTCCTTCCCCTGCGCCCTCCCACCTCTCCTTCTCTGTTCTCTCCTCCTCTCTGCCCTCTCCTCCCTCTCACATTCCCCCTGCTCTCCCTCCCCTGCACCCTCTCCTTCTCTGTTCTCTCCTCCTCCACATTTCCCATTTCTCCCCACCCTCGCCCTAATCCGGGCCCGTATCCTACTCCCTCCCCTCCCCCAACCCTAGACCCTACCCCTACCCTGGCTCTCCCTCCCCTGCACCCTCATCTCTCCTCCTCTGTTCTCTCCTCCTCCACATTTCCTATTTTCTCCCCACCTCCCCCCTCTCCTCCCTCCTCCCTCTCCCTCCCTCCTCCACTCTCCTGCTTTCTTCAAATGTTCAAATGTTATCTTTATTCTGTATATTCTTGTTACTGTGTGTTAGCTAGAATCAGCTAGACATACTTTCTGTGAAGCCCTCTGAGACATGCTTGTGAATTAGGGCTATATAAATAAACTTGACTTGACTTGACTTGACAGCAATAAAAAACCCAGAGTTGTTGTTTGTATGCTGCCGTTAATGCCTGTAATAATAAACAAAAGAAAAAACGAGGTGAACAGACTTTGCTGTGAGGAGCTGTCAGAAAGTTTCACTTGTCTCTCCTAACTATCCACACATCTCCTGTGCTGACGTATCCTCAGTCTCGCTCCCTTCACGTCTGTGGACGGTAGAGATAGAAACAAACCACGGGGACTTTATTGCTGTCATAACTACAGCCATGTATAACGCAGGTCACCATCCGAACACAACAAGAACGATACAGGTAACGCTAACAGCGGCTAGCTTCCTATAAACGCTGCATTTACATAGGCTGTCACTTGAGAGCTGCAGCGCTATGTCACCAACATGGCGGCGCTGGGCGTGCCCGTACGTGAGTGACGTCAATCGAATAAGGTCTATACTGGGTACAGATTTCTAATCTGTTAGTGTAAACTGCCTCCAGATTTCTAGTCTTCAAGTGTAAACTGCCTCCCGACGCCAGTCGGAGCCACAAAGATTATATCAAACATGTTTGAATTTCAAAGTGAAAAGTCTTGTAGTGTATACTGCCTCATCTGAGTCAGTTGTGTCGTGTTTTTTCTGTCGTGATAACAAATCTTGTAGTGTAAAACTCCCCAGTCTTTTCATAATCTGTTAAGATTTTCAATGTCTTCTAGTGTATCAGGGGCATAACTTGGACTCGAACACTGGGGACTCGAGACTCGACTTGCACTCGAGAAACAGTGACTCTCAACACTGCTCTGTCTGGCCACAACTCTACAAAAGAAATTCATACTGCTGGAAAATGGATTGCTGCCCTTGTCTCTCCTCCCTCCTCTTCACAAAGCAAGGTCGTTTCCCCCCACATTTATAATGTAAATTGTACTAAAGAAGTGCATTAAGACGAGCGAACTCCACTCTTCTGCTGCCTCCATTACCTTAGAACTACGGCTTTTTAACATTTCAGAATTATAGGGGGGGGGGGGGGGTGATGGTGAGGACGTGTCATCGTTTCCCTGTCGCGCGCTGCCACTGAGTCAAAAGCCACAGGTGATAATGGCCATCTTTTTTACATCGCGCCCGTGCCAGCAGCTACTCGCGCACTCCGGTGACAGTTTGGGTCCAAGTGTTCACGCACGTCGCACAATCCATTTGTCTCCTCTGCCTCGTAGGGTTACGCTGAAAAGCTCTTGGAAAGCTTAAGCGCGCGTATACAAAAAAAGGACAAGACACTACCACAGAAAGACAGAGAGAGAGTGATGGTGAGAGGGTGGATATATTGTATTAATGAAGCCACGACAAAAAGGTGGGGTGTGATAAGATATTAATAATAATGCGACAGCACATGAATGAGCGCGTCGGCGCTGAGTCCATGCATTAATTAACAGAAACTGAGTGTCGCACCACTGTGAATGGCTTCTTGTCAGACTCTGCTTTCATCAAAGCTCCACGAGGAAGGGTTTATTTTGTAAAGCACACGATTATTTATTTACCCATGTCGCTATCCCTCACGCATCATGTGACTTCCTGTCACATATGTGTCTTTCATCCGGGACGGCGGCGCGTGTTTTTTAAATGCCCGCTAATGATGATGAATCAATAGCGACAGCGGCGTGGGCCAACGGGAGGAGTTTGTTATTCAGATAGGGTGTGTGCCGCGTGTTCATCTGAGGACTTATAAATGTGTCGGGGCTGACATTTTGACAGGGGCCTCGGCAAAGCGCTCGCGTTGATTGATGTGTCGGCCGCGCTCCTCCTGGCACCCGCCGTCCAATGAGACGCCGAGGCTGCGGCTGAAAGACCCTCCATTTATCAGCATCTTAATTATCCAATAGACTGGCCCAAGACCCTTCGTTAAGTCTAAGCAAAGCCAGCCATTGTTATGCTATACCTGATGTTGTGGAAACGGCTCTGGCGGGTGTTTATATTTTGCCGTGCCGGCGCGGCGAGAGATAGTGGATGATTTATGAGGGGCTCTGCTTCTCGCTAGGGGCCGAGGACAGATGCGCTCTCTCGGCAAACAAAAGCCCTTCCCATCATGCCGAGAGCCAAAAGAAGCCCGGTGCTGCGGCGAGACAAGGGGGATGTTTATGTTCTATACGGGCTTTGCCAAGTTCATTTCGGTACACGCGGCATTGGCAGAGAGGTAAAGTGAACGTCGCTTCCTGCATCAGCACTGTACCAGAGATTTTCATCCGCCAGTTATTTTCCCATAGACATTTGGTAAAATGCTTATGAAAAGAGTTTTACTGGTTCAAGCCAAACGGTTCAGCTGACGCTATAATCGGGAGAGACCATAGAACATTTCGCTCTCGGACCAAAACTTTAAAAAACAACAATGAAAAAATATTTTCTTCAAAGCCGCATTTTTCTAACGTGTTGGTCCGAGTGAAATGTTTCTAAATATATCTGTAGCGTTTGGTTTGAACCAGTAAAACTCTTTTTATACGCATTTTACGAAATGTCTATGTGAAAATAAATGGCGGATGAACATCTCTGGTACAGTGCTGAAGCAGTAAGTGACGTTCCCCTTTGGCACTCTATGGCCACAGAAGGCAGGCTCCGGCCGGCGCAGGGGTTAATCTTCTCGCATGTCCCCGGGGCCACTCTGAGGGCTCCGTTCTAACCACTGCTAACTTTAACATCAAAATTTCCATTAGTGAGAGAGAGCCCATTTCCTCCAAAATAAAAAATGAACGGTCCCTTGGGGCACAATTCAGAACTGTATTAAGGCGCTTAATTTGGTTTTAATTGCACGCGCTCTTCCCTCTCTGCGCATGCCAACCCCTGAAGTTAGGGGAGAAACCACCTTGAGCAAGATTTGTGCTTGCGGTGCAGAGCCGAGCCAAGGAGAGTGCAGCAGCAACATTATTGATGAGTAAACCTTCTGATGTTGCACACGCCCAAAACTCCTCGCATCAAAACGTGCCGAGTCTAAAACAGAAAAAGCTCAAACGTGAACGTCTCCATCGCGGCACAAGACAGCGGAGGAGACAGACTGTCTGAATCGGTCCCTCAACAATTCCGTGTCATCACCATAATCCCCCATGATGCATTTCTCTCCTGATGGGAGCTCCGACTTCCAGACTGAAAATGCTCTTTTATGTAAAGCGTGAGCAGTCAGTCAGTTAGTGGCCCTGAAGAGCATAATGATGGCTAAGCAATGCCAAAGCTATTCTGATAAACAGATGCAAAACCAATTTGAGGGATTCATGGGATGTTGAGCACAACTGCCTGAAACGGCATTTTCCACCCACCATCAGAGAGACAGATAACTCAAAATTGTATATTATTAAAAGCCAGCCGCCCTCCTATAGGAGATGATTAAAGTCAAATCATGCCCGTAGTGACCCAGCACCATTTACAGGCACCTTTACTGAGCTGCATCCTGATGCTTGTGTGGAGCCATTATCTTGTGCCTTGTACACTCTCTTTACCAAAACACTATCTTGGGTAACAAAGAATGTCCGCATGCGAGAGAGCCCATTTCCCGCTGATAGAAATGAAAGGCTGAGGCTTTTCTTTGACTGGCTGCATTCAAGTTCACTGGGATGTCACCAAACTATCTTCAAGGAAAATAAGATAAGAAGGGAACATTACTGATCCCCCGAAGGGGGGATTTGGTCATTGAAGCAGTGGAAGTAATAGGAATAGGGTGCAAAAAAGAATATAAAATCAGTAATACAAAATAATGAAAGCAATAATAAACAGTCAAGCAATAAAAGTGCAGAGGGCGGAGCCAAAGAACCACAGATTACACATTTGCTAACGGGCAAACTCCGGTCAGCTAGGCTAGCTCGCTAGCCATGATCACTTTTATAGCTATGTTGCTTTTTTAGTTAGTTATGAAGAACTGAAGGCTTCATAATATTCACTTTCTCCTCTTTGTTTGGTCTTTTTGACTGGGCTTCAATTTAACCTCACTCCGCCAGTAGCTGGTTCATTGGCTCCGCCCATTGACGTTTAAATTCAACCAATCAATTTCTGCCTCTGACAAATGTTTGCATAGCTAAAGTTACAATCTGAATACAGATCATTCATACTGTATATTTTGAAAGGCCAGATGTTGGTTGTGTAAGAATTTGCCACAGCACCACTCAGTATGGTGTGTGTAATGAAGGTTTACTGCTGTCAATTCCAATACAAAGTAATAATGACTGTGTCAGTTACCACTACTGAGTTGCTGCCTGAAAGGAAAAAACGAAGCGAGTTTTTCTCCTAACAGAAGTGACATTGCAGAGTTGATTGTGATGGATTACATAATTAACATTTGTCCTGTTTGGGATGTTTTGAGCAACATATAAAGTGATGTGACTTTGAGTCACGTTCTCAATTTGTGCACGTACTGAACAATGACCTTGCTGGCTCTGAAGTACTAGCAGAAAGATGGAAAATATGAGCACAAACTTCCCAGTGCAGGTATTTCATCTGTGAAACTAGAGCCCTGTGTTCTGGCCCGAGCCCGAGGGGGCCCGAGGCCCAGCCCGACCCTAGGGCCGGCGCCGGGCCTGCCTGTTTTTTGTTTTGTTGTTTTGTTTTTTTATGTTTGAACTGACACATTGTGGTGTTCAAAGTGTTTGAATGCACTTTGTTTGTATAGTGTTGATTTGATAGGCTTAGGCAATGCGAAACACATAAGGTTCGGGGGGAGGGTGGGGGCTGGGGCCAGGGCCGGGGCCGGGCTCGGGCCCCAAATTCTGACAAACAAGCCGTAGCATTCACATCGGGCTCGGGCCTGAACATGTAGGGCCCGGGCCGGGCTAGGGCCTAGATTTGAGGCCCGTGCACGGCTCCATTTAAAACTGACCCACCATCAACATCAGAGCTATTATTTCTGCTCTTTTTGTTGTGCAGTCTAGTTATCAGTAGGCCTACACACAGGCTAGTTATCAGTAGGCCTACACACAGGCTAGTTATCAGTAGGCCTACACACAGGCTAGTTATCAGTAGGCCTACACACAGGCCAGTTATCAGTAGGCCTACACACAGGCTAGTTATCAGTAGGTCTATTATCAGTAGGCCCACACACAGGCTAGTTATCAGTAGGCCTACACACAGGCTAGTTATCAGTAGGCCTACACACAGGCTAGTTATCAGTAGGTCTATTATCAGTAGGCCCACACACAGGCTAGTTATCAGTAGGCCTACACACAGGCTAGTTATCAGTAGGCCTACACACAGGCTAGTTATCAGTAGGTCTATTATCAGTAGGCCTACACACAGGCTAGTTATCAGTAGGCCTACACACAGGCCAGTTATCAGTAGGCCTACACAGGTAGTTATCAGTAGGCTTACACACATGTAGTTATCAGTAGGCCTACACACAGGCTAGTTATCAGTAGGCCTACACACAGACTAGTTATCAGTAGGCCTACACACAGGTAGTTATCAGTAGGCCTACACACAGGCTAGTTATCAGTAGGCCTACACACAGGCTAGTTATCAGTAGGCCTACACACAGGCTAGAATTTTGAACCAACAAAAACGATCATGGTACACGTGTCAATTCATTCTCCTTTGACCAGAGATGAGTTCCCACGACATATTAAACTGGCTGTATCTTGGTTTCAACAGAACAAGGGCAAAGTAAATCATGCGTTTCAGTGTTGTGAGGGTGACCTAGATCAGTGTTTTCATTCAACTTTTTTCTGTGCCAAGGCACGCTTTTGTTTTGACATTGAAAACATCCCACGGCACACCGCCATGGCGCCATCCCAAATGTTACAAAATGAAACATAATAGCATCATCGTACGTTGACGTGAGTTCATTGTTTTGCTTTCTTTCTTTCTTTTTCTTGTAGTGGGCTCTTCATCTGTGTCAGGTCTGGAAGGACTTTGGTCAAGTCCAGGGTCTATATTTTTCCTCTTCAAATATGTATCCATCTTTGTGGTTACCATTGTCACGTGTGCTAGTGCTACCTCTATCTCTTTCCCTTCTATTGTTTGAAATCAACAAGGTCATTATTAGGCTACTAATCACGTTATGGCCACCCACAGGCATAGGAGGGTAGCGCAACCATAGACTATGGTGGTAGCGTGAGAGCTGTATGAAACCAGCTTCTTTGGTTTGGTGCAACTTCAGATTCATTTTTCATTTTTATGGACCAATTAAGTGAATCTCACGGGACACTAGTGTGCCGTGACACAGTGGTTGAAAAGCACTGACCTAGATCATCTGGCTTTCTACAAAAAAGAAGAGAAAAAAGTACACTCGGAGAGCACAGACCTCCACCAAGGTCAATACTCCAGTCTGATATGCAAATTTTGTGAGTTGGATCAGAACCCTAAACCTGGCCCATCCACATCTCCCCAGTCACTCCCCCTGCCTAACCCTCGAACCCCAACTCTCTACGACCTTCCTATCTCTAGCTCCGGCATCTTTTTGCTAGCCATGCCCCCTTTCCTGACTACGCCCCCTCCCACCATCCAGATACAGGTAGCTACTCCCCCTACCCACCCCTTGAAGTTCGAGGGGTGGGTAGACCCAGACAGACCCAGAGCCGTGTCTATACAGTAGAAGAGTCGCGACAGCTCCATTCACTCCAATGGACCAGTTTTTTGACTCTCAAGAGTTCCAGGAAGTAAGGTCCTGGATTAAGCAGCACTGTCGAGTTGCAGCAAAATGGACAGTTTGTGTTGTACTTTGATATATATATATATATATATTTTTTATCAAATTGTACATTATAAGCTTTATTTTAGCATTCAAAAGTAGCGCGAGACCCCTTCCTGGCTGTTCATTGGCTAATGAGTCACGCATTTTGGTCCTCCGCTGATGCCACTCTCTCTCTAGAGGACACTCCCCATTTCATGACATGTCCCCTCCCACCACCCACATCCCCCTATCCCAACCCTCATCTCCTATCCCTAGTTATGGTCCCGTTCCCCTAGCCCCGCCCCTTCCCTTGACCTGAATTGGATCAGATACACGCTGAAATGTAATGGGTTCTTCCTTGGCCCATGCTACACACGTCCACCAAGTTTCATGAGAATCGGCCAGGTGGTTTTTCCGTAATCCTGTTAACAAATGGCCACACAACAAGGCCTATTCCGTCCGGCGTGCACTTTCCCCCATAGAGACACTGCATGAAATAGGCCACGCCCATCACGGGGGAAATCGCTCTGTTCACTCCCATAGACCAGCATCATTTTCCTTGAATTAAACATAGCTAAAAGCTGTTGTGTGGTGGGGCTGCGCAGACAACAAATGTAAAAAATAGCCAGTTAACTTTTTTTGTACTCCTGAGCAAAACAAGGAAGCCATTGAGAATTGGCGAGAAGAAAAATGTGGATCTAGCTGTCAAGGAAGTAAGTTGGAGTGTTCATCTTCCGTATATACGATCTTTTTGTGCAACACGCAACCATGCACGCGACATAGGAGAACGCCAGGATTGGAGGGGGGGGGGGTTTCTGTTTCCCCCCGTTTTGGGCGTGGTTTCTGAATGATGACACGCTCCGCAGTGTCTCTATAACCCCCCCATTTTCCTCTTGTCGCCCGTAGGGCCAAACTGCTACGCGGACACAGCGGTGATCCCCGCCGGGCGCGAGGTGAAGATTGACGAGTGCACAATCTGCTACTGCACATACGAGGAGGGGACGTGGCAGATCGAGCGCCAGGCCACCTGCAGCAAGAACGAGTGCCAGCAGAGCTAAGAGCCTGGAGGCTGCCGATCAGCATGTCAAACTCTCTGCCTTTCAACCCCCAAAACAACACCCCCCACCCCCGGACATCAGGGTCAGACCCTCCACCCTCCCCACCAACCATCTCAGCATTTATAGTCACCCGTGTATTACCGAATAAAAAGCTTTTATGATGATTTGTAATCCACATACAGAATATCTATTTATCTATGTATGTATGAAATTATTTATGAATATATACAAATATAGGAGCTATCGATGCTGAATTAGTGGAAATATTTTTTATAGGCACTGTATTTTAATAAATAATGTGTCAGAGCAGAGGTCAGTTGAACATAACAGAATGTATAGACTGGTTTTCGCAGAATTGTGCGAGGCTGTGGTTTACAGTGATTTTACAACGGCTAAGTGCACGTTCACACCAAAGCAACGCCGAAGCCATGCAGTTTAAATTCAGCGTCCTTGTTAACAGGCGAGTCCATTCACACCAGCTGCACGCCATGCCAAAGCCAAAGCCACGCTGATCCGATAGTTTCAGCTTCTGTTCTATTTTCCAAGCGTGCCGCGCGCTGATCCCGAGCTGCCAGGCAGGCAGTCAATGCAATTTGTGAGGGGTGGGAGGGGCCTGTGAGGGGTGGGAGGGGCCGGAGCAGCAGCTCCGAGCCGGCCGCTGAGGAAAAGAGACTGTTTCTGGTGTGATCGCTTTTGGCGTCAGATCAGCTTGATGTCTGCTTCAAGCTTCAGTTCGGCATGGCTTTGGCGTATGGTGTGTTCGGCCACTAAGAGGGGTCTATTGTGTCCAATAAAGCACAATGAAAAGGTATCCAAATGAACACTGGAGAAAGTCTGTGTGAACTGCAAGCAAGATTAAAAAATACCTTTGTACTGTACTGAAGTCAAAAAGCATTTGATCGGCTTAGCCGTTGTAAAATCAGGGTAGACCATGATGACCTCTCGGAGCTTATTGCTTAATTCGAAACCTATCTTATTTCCTGTCACTGCGACAGGAAGTAAGCTAGGGTCCAATTTAGAATGTTTATGTTGTCAAGTTAAAAGCGTCTATAGAACCCCCACAGCCGTCCTCGGAGGTGTGAAACCTCTGCGTCTCGACGTGTGCTGTCCACCCCTCTACCACCAAAGTGCAGACTAGACTTGTGCTATATCCAGACGGGTAAGGATTCGCTGTGTAGAAATGATCAAGTGCAGAAGTAGCAAAGACCCTGTCGGGGAAGAAGAAAATCCATGAGGTGACTTGACTGTTTTTTTCGGACTCTGTTCTTTTTTGGATGTTCCGATGTGTTTTGATTTGAAAGTGCTTTTCTTTTTTTTTTATACGTGCAACTCCCTCCTACTGTGTGTGTGTTCTCGTTTCAAATAAATGCTGATCTGTCCTCTGTAATGCTCAAACTGAACTTTTCAGCTTTGTGTTCGGTTTTTACCGGCTGACAAGCCAGAGAGCACTTGATGTTGTCTTTGAAACTGGTGCTTCTAAATTGACTGACTACCAACCGAATAAAATGTTGACAATTCCACTCAAAGCATCGTGATATGGAATGATATTGACGTTGTTTGAATTAACTCCGGTATGCCTTCTTTTTGTGTCCTGCAGAGTTTGCATTTCAACCTTTGAATGGAACTGACTTGAACACATCCACTGAGTCGCAGTGTGGGAGAGCGTTCTCGTTCGCAGCTCTTGGATGAGAACAGTTACAGTAGCTTATTATACTTGGTGTGAAAGCTACTGGTGAATATTTCATGGGTTGTCATGAGTATATGAAGATATTTCGTAATTCGACCGTTTAATATGCAGTAGCTACACTATATGCATCAATTGGAAAAGTGAGAGAAATCTATTTCCATAATCGCCTCAGGACACATGGCTGAAACTGCTATTTCCAGCTGCATTAAGGGCCATACTGAACCCTCCAATTACGCTGATCACAATTTCCCTTCTCCGAGATTTGGAGTCAGCAAAGGTCGTCAGACTTGAAGATGCCAGTGTGGATTAAGACCGAATTAACGTGCAGCCGGGGTATATCTTCCTTGTCTTTCTTATCTGAGGATGAGGAGAAGTCTGTGGCAGAGGTGCCGCAAACCAGGTGCTTCCTCCTTCCTCAACCAGCAGAGCAAAATGATAATTAATAATTCATATCGCGGTTATGAGCAGTGGAGATGCAGTCTCTGATAAACGGATGCAAATGTTGTGTTTCAATAGAGAGGCAAAGTGAACGTCACTTCCTGCTTCAGCACTGTACCAGAGATTTTCTTCCGCAATTTATTTTCCCACAGACATTTCGTAAAATGCTTATAAAAAATAGTTTTACTTGGTCAAACCAAACGGTTCAGATATATTTAGACCCGGGAGAGACCATAGAACATTTCACTTGGACCAAAACTTAAATTTTTTTATATATTTTCTTTAAACCCACCCAGTTTCTAAACATATCTGAACCGTTTGGTTTGAACAAGTAAAACTATTTTTATAAGCATTTTAGGAAATGTCTATGGGAAAATAAATGGCGGATGAAAATCTCTGGTACAGTGTTGAAGCAGGAAGTGACGTTCCACTTTGGCTCTCTATTGTGTTCTCCCCCCTCCTCCCCATCTCCTCCTGTTTTCTGTTTCATTATCAGCCTGGCACTCCTCCCTGTGCCACATGTTGCACTGTGGCCACACAGCAACAATCTTTGATCAAAGAGAGGACGGTTGCCAGACAACGCCGCCGCACCTCCAGCAGGGAGACGTGCCTGTCAGCCAGCCGAGGTTATCGAGGTAAATAAGCCTAAATGCATGTTCTGCGGAAGGCGACAGGCTTCTCTCAGAGCAGCTGGGGGGAGCGATGCCACACGCATCTACTAACGCCCCTTAAACTCCCCGGTTGACTGCAAAGTCCCCTTCCAAACCGATCATTCGAAAATCGAGAAATGTGTGAGTGGTTAAACGATTGCAGGATTTCTCTCCTTTATCCTCGTACTTATGAGGCGCTCACTTGTAGGCTAGGGCCAGTGGTTCTCAAATGGGGGTCCGGGGACCCCCAGGGGTCCTTGAGGGGGTTCCAGGGGGTC
The DNA here is from genome assembly GCF_964638095.1 of Poromitra crassiceps. Classification (NCBI taxonomy): domain Eukaryota; kingdom Metazoa; phylum Chordata; class Actinopteri; order Beryciformes; family Melamphaidae; genus Poromitra; species Poromitra crassiceps. The sequence goes on along the minus strand of NC_139647.1, from coordinate 12,472,125 downwards.
CCCAGCCAAAAGGGGATTTATTTTTGCTATAATTCCATTCTAATTGTGTCCATAAGTAACACAATGACTATTTTGGTCATGGGTTTTATACACTTTCTGTAATAAAACATCTAAAAGCATCAATCTTATCAGATGGGGGACCACGGGACAAAATCCTATATCAAATGGGGGTCCGTGGTCTAATTTTTGACAGTTTAGGGGTCCTTGATGTGAAAAAATGTGAGAACCACTGGGCTAGGCAAGGTGTTCTCCTTCAGTATGCTACTAAGAGGGATTTACATCCGTGTCCTGTCTCTCTGTCCTCCCATCTACAAGATAACACTGCCCCCAGTTTAATTATGCTGCGTATCACCCAGTAAAGCAAAAGTAATGAGTCTGACCAGGGATCTTATCTATGACCCCTAACTGTTCCAGATAGGCCATTAACATTCACAATTGGCTTTGTATCAGTTCATATTTTCAGCACTTAATAAAATCAGGTAGGTGTGTAGCATCGGAGAGAGGAAAGTCCACGATTAAGTCTATACCCAGTGGAAAGAAGCCGCGGAGTCTTTTACTTTGAAATGAAATTCCCAGAGTAGCGCGCGTCTAAACCCGGTCTTCCTTCAAAGACGGCACATTAATTGGACACATCTGTTGGAGAGACCCGTCAAGAGATTAGTCCGGTGTCTCCGCTGGGTTTCTCCAACGCTGTATAACCATGTAATGAGGCTCCTGGCCCGTTCTGGACAATGCACACCGCTGCACCCAGACTAGATGTTCGTATTAGGTGATGAAATTCATTATTCAACTGTGGCAATCAGCCAGCTCTGTCATTTGATTTGACATGAGAAGCCTCTTTTTTGGCTTCTGAAAAACCCCATCTGGTCAAGTGCTCTTAGAGAGAGACATAAAAGCATCATCAGCATAGCAGTAGCATTGCAACACTGTTTTTGTTTTTGTTTGTTTCTTTGTTTGTTTTAAGCATGAAAACAAAAGGACTAAATGAAATGTCCCCCACCGGAGTTATTGACAACCTTGGTGAAGATGAGCCAAACACGCTGTGAATAACAAATTCTATTTCTCATGACTTGCGTTGTTTGTTATTCACGTGAGTCGCTGGCACCATGCTGTGAATAACAAACAACGCCAGTAATGAGCAATATTCATGGGTTCTTATTAATTAACTCCAGAACGCATCAGAAAACACTTCCAGCAACTTACTCAAAATACAATGACAGTTTCAATGCAGAAACTGAAATCCTCCTAATTTTGATATTCAGTCAAATGCCGCACAGTCTATGTATAACTTCATGAGTATATTTTTCCCAACACTTCAACCTCAACAAACCTCTTGCATGTGAATGCATCACCGTTGTTGTTTACTCTGGTTTGCTGTAGTGTGATTGACTGAGTATTGACTGAATAATGTCAAGGCATTGAGAAATAATGTGTTATTAATTTTGAAAACTAAAAGCGCTCTGCCATTCTATTTTCACTGCTAATTTATTTTGTCACCAAATGTAAGACGATGCATTTCTTACATTCCCACTTTTTGACGTCTTTGACGGCATGTCCCTGAGCCCAACTCATGGTAAATGGTAAATGGACTGCATTTATATAGCGCTTTTATCCAAAGCGCTTTACAATGTGCCTACATTCACCCATTCACACACCGAAGGCGGCTAGCTGCCACGCAGGGTGCTGGCACAGCCATTGGGAGCAATTTGGGGTTCAGTGTCTTGCCCAAGGACACTTCGACATGCGGACTGGAGGAGCCGGGGATCGAACCACCGACCTTCTGGTTAGTGGACGACGCGCTCTACCTCCTGAGCCACAGCCGCCCCAACTCATCAATTATTGAAAAACGCCTTGATTAGTTTGGTACACTCACTTGTGGGAGAAAAATCAGCAGGATATTTGGGGACCACGATTAGCTGCTTGATTGAGCTGCTTTATAAAGACTTAATGTACTGTGCGAAATTTGCAAAGCCTCGTTGGCTCTTGTGAAAGGATAACGAATGTCCACTTATTGTTTGCTCGACTATTACGTTACTACACCCCTAATTTGTGCAGTCTCTCCTTTAGCACAACAGGACAGGCATCGTTACCCCGACTCACAGCCACGATTTACGGCTGCCGGTATATCTGCTGCAGTCAACATATTCCTCAGTGAAAGTGACATTGCATTATGCTAACTAAACGCTCCTTTGGGGGATGTTAACATCAGACATCATGCAGTATCATGATAGCCCAGAGGCTGCTTTGCCGGGGGAGAGTGTGACCATATTTAAAAGCATTATAAAGAGCAGATTTTTTTTTCCCCACCGCCACCTCCCTCATGAAAAATATAGAGTGGCATATTCATTACTTCGTTTCCCCATACACAGGTAGAAGGAGACCCAAGTCAGTGGCCTTATCTGTCCGCACTCTTATGAAATGCATTAAAAGATTCTCTGGAAAAAATGATTTCGACGGAGGTGGGAAATGTTCCCGGCGCTTCTGAGACAAGGAAATAAGCAAAGGTTCCACGGTGCAGCAGCGGAGGTCTTAAGATCGTACGTGCAGACGTGCACACAGCTCTGTCTAGCCTATATGCCAGGAGATGTTAGGCCACTTTGCTAAATAATACCTTAATAAAGCATCTGTCAGATCTCTGAATATGATATTCTGTATAACACTTCTGCATTAAGAATTCACTTGAAGCCCCATGAAGCATTCCTGTAGTAGCCTAATGCCCAAGGCTGGATTAAAGCAGCCATGGGCCCTGGGGCTACGACTTCTTCAAAGGCCCCCACCTTACGACTCCTTCGACCCCCCCACCCCACACACACACACACACACACACACACACACACACACACACACACACACACCATCACGACTCAACTATTGCCCCGCCAAACATCAGCCGCACTTAATTTGCATACAATAATGCCATAGTGCGTTTTCCCTATGGTTTGTGGAAGACAGGTGCACGTATTTGGGTTCTCCCCCATGAAAACGTCATGTTTTTCAATGAAAAAAACAAACATGCAATTTCACATAATTTTGGATCATTATTATTACCATATATGTGTACAAAAAGTTGGGAAAAGCCCAAGCAGATAATAAATAAACAACATCCAAAAAGCTTAAAGGAACACTCCGCCCATTTTCAACCAGCTTTGTATCATTAGAACATCTGTAGTATATCAGAAAACTGTAAACGGTTTTGAAGTCTGTCATTTAATTTGACAGTTATTGAGTGTTAAAGTGTGGACCAGTGACATCACTGGTCCACACTAACTCAAATTAATAACTCATTAACTCAAATCAACTCTCAATAACTGTCAAACTATTCATCATTCATCTAGTTTGACAGTTATTGAGAGTTGATTTGAGTTAATGAGTTATTAATTTGAGTTAGTGTGGACCAGTGATGTCACTGGTCCACACTTTAACACTCAATAACTGTCAAATTAAATGACAGACTTCAAAACCGTTTACAGTTTTCTGATATACTACTGATGTTCTAATGATACAAAGCTGGTTGAAAATGGGCAGAGTGTTCCTTTAAAGACAAATCTTGCTAAAGAAGACCACCGGGAGTGGGGAAACAACTACAACCATAAGAATCAGAAACAGAATCAGAAAAACTTGAATGATCCCCGAGGTGAAATTGTGACATGCTACAGTTGCTCATACTCAGGCATGAAAATATCAACAGAACAATATAAGACAATAAGATCTAACATAAGATCTGGGAAAATACATTAGTTCGTTTTGATGCTCTCCACATTGATTGGACATCTAGTACAGGCTCACTGTATTCACCTTATGTAGCCACACCCATTTGACCCGGTTGTGTGGTTGTGTGACGACTTCCGGCTTAAAAAAATAATAAAAAAAAATGGCTGGCTGCTCCAATATCATCTAACTCTGAATTAACTAATAATTTAGCCAATTGTATGTAACATACCAAATAAAAGCAAACGGCAATGTCTAAGAATGCAACGCCATGTAACTGGCTCGTTAAGTCTCGCATTCCAGGGAATTACATTAACGTCTGCGGCTCTTATAAGATGTAAATGGCGCGAGCGCTCGGAGGAGAGAAAACTATCTGAAGCTTTCTTTGTTGGAGTCCAGGTATGTTTTACAAGAAAGTGCTCGTCATTGTCGACGATAACGTTATCTGACCTGGCTAACAGTGGATACTCGCTTGCTTGCTGTGTACCGAGCTCAAAGTAGTAGGCTACATTCTTTGTTTTACCCCCTGCACTGTCCGCTATGACGTTCTTTCATATTTGGCGCCGTGACCGCCGGAAGTGTTAACACGACCTGGAAGAATTTGGCCCACCCCAGCGTCAACATAAGGTGAATAGGGCAATATCCATCTCTCTCACACATAATGCACGTACTGTATATGTGAGTGTCCTTCCCCCCCTCCGAGCCTTGGGCCCCTTCACGTCCTGGGCCCCGGGCCTTAGCCTATACCTCCACAGACTTTTCACTTAATAGAAGCCAATAACTCGACAAGATGTTGTTTTCCCGTCAGACACGAAGGCATTTTCCTCTTCACAGAGCCCAGCCAGATGACAGCTCAAGGTTATGAATCTTTCAACGTCATATTATTTGCAGCATTTATTTTAATTTCCGAGGGAGCCCAGAGCTTTTAACAGGAATCAGTTCAAATAAAAGGCGGCTTGTTATCTGTAAGTGCATTTAGGCCCTCTGCTTAATACGGGACTGTTATCAACGGCGCAGTTCATTAGGCTCGCAGATTCCCTTTCAACAGAGAGTCGGTGCCGCTGAACTCTGCCCGGAGAATACTGAGTGGACTCCCCGCCCGCCTCTGTCTCTCCGATGGCGACTGTATTCCCGCAAAATTCCAGGAACGTTCAATTTACTCGACTCGCTGCTTTGAGAATTATATTTGCGCCATTCTGAAAATGATTTCTAAGCACATCGTCTCAAATCCATTCAAGCCCACTTTGAGTCCCCTGACGGTCTTGCGAATCATCATCCTCCCCCGGCGGCCATATGCAACGTTCCCATGTGATTACGACGCTCCTTGATCAATCGTGAATCGCTTCACGATCGAGCGGCCTGGCTCCAGAGTCCGGGGCCGGCCCGAAATTGTCTTTTATAGATTTGGCATTATATCTGCACTCCAGCGCTCCTCCTCTGCTATTAGCAAGGCATTCACATTTTCAATTTCACCTTTTCTGCCTCGTCCTTTGCCTCCGAGACGGGGTGACAGTCGAAGCGAATTGTCTTTTTCCCCCTCCATCCATTTCTGAAGCGTGCCACGCCAGCGAGAGAGCCACACATGCTTCCATTAGGGCCTGGCTGAACTTGCGTCCGGGTCTCAGAAGGGCAGGATGTGTGCTTGCGTTAGCGTCAAGAAGTAATAAAAACAGGATCTCAGCCCATTGGGGGGAAAAAAGTCAAATCCTGTTTCCTCTAAATGACATGGGTTGGTTAGGCCAGCACAGGTTCAAGCCGGCCCTATCCATCACAAGCTGTTGTAGGGGCCAGCTAGGAGAGTGATGGGTCAGGGGGGTATCTGGGAGGACAGGGGTTTCAGCATTTCATCCGTAGCAGGCAGCCCAAAGCCAATGTGTCCTGGTTTCCTGATCGCTTTTGAAGAGAGAGGGCGGGTGTTCAATTTCGAGAGAGCATTGTTGTCGATGCACACATCTGCATAACTTGCTGTCAGGACCCAGCGATGCTGGTTGCGGATTGTGTGCAAAGGTTATCGTAAAAAAAAAAGGGAGCAGCTTTCTTCTCCGCCCCGAGGAATACCAAGTGTCTGTATTTGCAGCACAACATTCATCTTGGGAGATTTTTCATTTTCCATGGCCCCTGTATTGTAATTCATCTACGTCTTGATACACACTGTCAGAGTGTCCGGTGAATGTGTGTTAGCCAGTAACACGTTCACTGGGCACTCTGACAGTGTGCATCAAGACTTAGATGAATTGCAATACAGTATAATACTGTGGCTCGCATGCTGCCATGGTTCCTCCGGGGGATGTTTGTATGTGCAAATTGGGATGTCAGACCTCAATGCAAACAACCCTTGACATGTTTGCTTCTTGTTTTGTTTTTTTGCAGGAGCCTCCTGAGAACATATAGCTCGTATACCCTAGCTGACAAGCAAACGGAGGTTCACAAAGTAGGTGAGCGGCTCTGAGGTGATGTAGCTTCTTTGGCTACGTTTAAGTTTCAATAGCGGGTAATTCACTTTGGTCCGGGGGAATGGAAACAGCTTGGGTGGGCAATATGTTGAAGGTTTAATAATGGAAAACGGGAGGTCTCGGGGGACAAGTCCATTTCTCTGAGCAACAGAGAAAGTCCATTACCTTCAGTGTGCCTTTGCCTAATGCGTCTTATTCATAATTGCAAATCAGAGCTCTATTATAGGGTACAGATAAAGAGGCGCAGCTGTAGGTGGGTCTTCACTGCGTCACCTTTAGAAAAAGACCGCTCTAAAAATATCACTGATGACGGGGATGATGTGAAACACCCAGTGACCTACAGTATGGTTTGATTTCTTTCATCTGAGCACTTCCATTTCAAATGGCAAAAATAAACGTTTATCGTGATGTTGCCATGCGGATCTGACAATTCTCTTCATTTTAAAGGCACCCCATTATGCTAATGTATTGTTTTATATATATATATATATATATATATATATATATGTATATATATATATATATGTATATATATATATATATATATATATATATATATATATATATATATATATATATATATATATAATGTGTTTATCTGTTACTGTCCCTTATGCAGCCCCTCAGTTCAGCCTCTGTCTGAAACACTGTTTAGCTGTGAAAAAGAATGGAACACTAGTGTCAAACTAATGTGAATATCTAAAAAAAACTATACATCACATCTCTTATATTTTGACATTGTGTGTGAGAGCAGAAGTAGCTGAAGGGTTTGATGTTTACAGTACAGATGTACAAATATGTAGTGTTACAGTTGTTGTGTGAACTGTCAGTTTTAAAATGTGTGAATTGAGACAAAAGTACAGCCTGTAAGGTCTGGTAGAGTGACTTGTGACATCACACACTCAAGGCTGGCTCCATAGGATCCCATTGGTTGGGTATGGTTCACATAATGTTTACCTTTATTTGAAACTTTTGCCACAATTAATATGTGAACATCCAACATTGTAACAGTACATGACACGAAATATGGAAAAGCATAATAGGTCCCCTTTAAAGGTTAAAAATATGCCAAACCTTGCTAATTTACCTACTTGTTTGTTGATTAAGTCCCTTCAGCAGACGTAATTTGCATTCTCTTTGCAACATTATTATGTCTCCCTCTCACATTTTACAGTCTCTATTTTTGGATGCTCATGGGTGTGCTTGCTTATAATACTAAACTAATTAATTACCATAATGATGTGAAAGTTGTACAGGTGACTCACAGTACAGCGACGCTCTCTCCACCATGACAGTTATCCCCCTCATTTGTGCAATCCCTTCCCTCCTTTGTGGACAAGCCAGGCATCGTTACCTCAATTTACCGCTGATTGTATATCTACTGCAGTCAACATATTCATCAGCGAGAGTGACATTGCATTATGCTAACTCTCCCATGGGGAATGTCAACATTAAAACATCATCCTCATGCAGCATCATGATAACCCAGAGGCTACTTCAATAACGGGGGGAGCGCCTGTGTGAAGAGTTCCATATTAACAGCATTAGAAAGAGCAGATTTCTTCAACCCCCCTCATGAAAAATGCACAGTGGCATATTCATGACTTCATTGAGCTAACTGAGTGTGACAAGCGCAGAAGCGGCAGGCCACCGAGGGCAGGGAGGCAGCACTACATGAAGCCTTTGGGCCAGTCTCTGAGGACATGGCTACCCCCGCTGCTCGTTGGGGAGCTTCGTCTCAGCACGGCTCGGATCGTTCCAAACGGTCGACAGGGCTGCACACAGCACGAGGACATGCTAATAGCATGGTCATCAGGGCACCAATCAATTCCACTGCCTTTACAGGCATGACGAATACAGCCCATGAGCTCTGACCCAGGGCCACTATACGCTATAAATAAGCCCAATGCATTTTCATCACTTTACAAGACATATGGATGGACATAATCCAAGCGGTGGATGCATAGAGCATCGCAACATGTTTTTTTTTGGTCTTTATTTCTTGCCCTTTGAAACACACCCACTGTTCTTCTAAACATTGCACCATGTGTACTGTGTGTAGGCTACGTTATGCATACAAAACACTGTTAGATTTAGGTGAGACTTTCACCGCCTCCGGGCATCTACAGGCACCTGATGTATTCAAGCTTGATACAGAAATAACAAGTCAGTCATGGGGCTGGGCTAGTGGCAAGCACCTCACAATATGTATTATGATAGATTGCAAGACTCTAGTCTATAATTATTTACTGCATTTTGTTAATAATATTGTTGAAAATACAACTTGCTGTGTACCACCTGGGTAATACATCACGTTATATTGATAACACTGGTTTCATTCAAAATTTCCATTCCAATTTATTAGATCACAGGGATCTGAGGGATCTTAAATCAGATTAAAACATTACTTTTTTTATGCACTGAGACGAGGGGCTGGAAAATCTATATAGTATTGTGGGGGGAAATATTGCAATACCCAGCTATATTGATTTTCTTTTTCTTTTGCACAGCCCTCAGTCATCTATTCTCATTCATCTGTTTAGTTTCTGGAAGCTCCAACATCCGTAGCACTGCTCATGAGGGAAGAGTCCAGTCTGTCTATACTACAGTCTAGTCTGCTGCTGCAGCCCTGCGCTCAGTAGCCATTGTGTCACCTCAACTGGCCCTGACGGTCTGATCCTGAGGTTTCATTCTGGGTCACCCTGGGTCGCCCAGGCGTCTGATTCACTCAAATAATCCCCCCGCCCCCTGAGGAACATCAGCCCATTATCGTCTACACTACAGACACAGTTTTGCTTTTTGATGACCCTCTGTAGCAACAACAGCTGAACCCGCACTAGCAGGGGCAGCAGCAGCTCCGACAACAACAACAACAACAACAGAAACAGGAACAGAAGCGATGACAGTAATAGCACCACTACCAGTCTAAAAACAACAATTAAAATCCCAGAGCAACAGTTTCTTTCAGATGAACGGAGCCGGCTTAAATTAGCGGCTGCTGCACCGTAGAGAGATCTTGTGAGATTTAAATAATTTATTTTCCGAGACTTCGGAGGAGTTTAGACTAGAGAGAGGCAGACACACTGACTAATAACAGAGAATTCAGTAACAAGGGTTGCGCTGATGGTAATGACTCCTCACTCCATAAATAGCCCTATCGCTGCCAAAAATAGTCATCTTGGGCAGAGTTTGGTATTTAAATTGCTGCAACAACAGAAGTGGGGGAAAAAGCTTGGAATAATTATGACACAATGGATGGAGGAATATATAGTACAGTCATATCGTATGGAGGATTTGATGATATGGGAATAATTAATGGGCTCCAGAAGTAATAAATCATGTGGACCTGGGGGCCTATCCTCATTCATTACAAATGAATGAATATTCATATTGAACAAATTGCATGGTGCTCCTGAGCAATAAAAGTGATGCAACAAATGGGGACGTATTTTATATGAACGCTGAACAGGCAATTGAATAGGAGCCCGCATCACATCTCACTAGTGTCGTTTTGATTTGTGAGCTGCTTTTGTGCAGGGACATGTGTGGGAGGCGGGCGTGTTCGTTCACCACACCGCACACATCTTTCTCTGGGCTGTTTACATTGGCTAATGACAGCCTTAGTAAAGAATCATCTCTCAGCCAGCATCAGCATCATCACCACTGTCACATTAACATGAATTCTCTCCCGAGAAGAATGTCACCCAAGACTGCCATCACTGTGTGGCATATATATATTATAGGCTATAGCGCAGCACATCTGCAGTGTATGCACACATGCAGCTAGTATTTATGCAACATATTTACATTTTAAATTACATTTTCAGAGACAGCCCGAGCAAACTAATTAATAGGCAGTGAGGCACACAGTATTTGACGCCGCTTTGCTCCAGTGAACATATGGCTCTCTTTCAAGTCAGCACATTCATTCAGATTACGCCCTTTGTGAAAAGAACACTTTTGTTTTTGTATGCATGTGATTTGCATAATTTTCATTTTTACTACAAGATCAACCTTAAATATACAGGTTACATTTGAAGTTGGATGTCAAAAACGACTAATTCTGGTCAAACGCCTCCCTCTCCTCTTGCAAAGAAATAAATAAAAAATTGCAAGTGTCTGGTTTAGCCTACATCCCCAGTGCAAAAATCATTATTATATTCCTTCAGGGACTTCTAGTCTGTCTGTGGTACTCAATAGTGAGGCTATTATAGGTATGGCGACCTTGTTGTATAGGCTACTTTATGGTATTTTTAATATCTTAATGTACCACAATAACAGTCCTATTGGGACTTGTATCTTTGATGTGATATTTTGTGTAGAGTCATGCAATTCATAAGGGATAGGATGGAACATACAGGCCTATCATCTGGCAAACCAGGGACTTTTACTCCATCTAGCGAGCATTTGGAGGCACAACAAGCACTGCTATAAATGCAGCTTGCTGTAAACGTATTAAAAAATTACCCCCCCTCCCCCCGCATATAATAAACAAGTCATATAGTGGCCAACTATTGGTCATATGATGCAACTACTACTCCAAGTCATAGTGGCCACCTGCTGGCCTAAACGATCATAAAAGATAATATTAGGCTGCTCGTCTCTCAGGGGGGTCAGTTCATCAAACTGAAGCACGGCCAAATCTTTTTGTAATAGCCTATTATTTGCTGCCAGAAACCTGTCGATTAAATTTAAGGGGACAAGTGATGCGGATACTGATAATAACTGACAAGTGACAACATATGATCATTATTTGGTCAGTGTGATAAATGACAATAACAAAAACGACCACATCCAATTCTGACTCGATCAGGCTAAAGTATGGGGGGAGTGCCCCCACCTGGCCATAACCAACGGGGTGACACACGGGCGTCACATTACGCACACACGTGTGTGTGTGTGTAATATGATTCAAGCAGCAAACACAGTCGGTCTCTGGGCAACAGGAGGCACACTCACTGTCTGCACCGATGCCTGACAATGGATCCATGACAGCACCGGTTCCGTCCGCCGCCGCGCTGTGACAGTGGCTCTGCAGTGGATCCCCTCCTCCACTCTGCTGACCCCACACATCCACATGATGCAGGCTGCGGTGGTGCCGCAGCCGGTGATGGCGCCCTCTGCAGAGCAGCAGCTCATCAGACGGCTCAACTCCAGCGTGCACCGGGCGGCCGGTAGTGACGGCTTGCTAGCCAGTCGTCTGGACACGCCGTTCGCCAAGTTTAACCCCCGGGCTCGCCCCCCCGCTGAGCACGCCGCGCTGGCCCCGTTGAGGTGAGACATGGCACTGGAAAAATGATGTCCAGAGTGACCTCTGACCACGAATACGTTTGAGAACCCCTGCTCTATGATATTTCCTCTCGCTATTTCCAGTGTGTGTGTGTGTGTGTGTGTGTGTGTGTGTGTGTGTGTCTGTGTGTGTGTGTGTGTGTGTGTGTGTGTGTGTGTGTGTGTGTGTGTGTGTGCAAGCAGGATGACTGCTTTCCTTGGAAAAGAGTAGGTGACACTGCGGGACAGCTACTAGGTTTTACCTAGTCTTTTTTTTGGTAGTATGTGAAAGCATAAGGGTAGCATTTTGGGGAAGATGCCCCTTTACACAATTTTACATTTACTTTGATAATAACAAAGTTGTAGTCTGTTTTGACTGAATTACCCTCTAAAGGTGTACACTTTAACATACTTCTTCTGTACATATTGTATTGATATTGAAATTATATCGATTTTAAAAGAAAATATGCATTGGCTTTAAGGGGGGCTGGGGTTATTACCCCGCTTTACTCTAGATAGGAATACAACTGGGACGTTTGGTGTATGTATTGTAAGTGCTACTGAAGTGGAGATTTCTGGCTCAGACTAAAAACAAATCATTTTGAGAAAACAAAATGTTATATAAATCAGGCTATGAATGATGTATGAAACCCCTCTGTAAAGAAAACCTTCAGAATAATAGTTAGGAAAATAAAACTGTAAAAAGTTTGGTGTATGTTATACTGAGGTGGAGATTTGTGGCTCAGAGTATGAGAGAATGGCTTATTCCCCCTGTGTGTCTCGACCTTAAGAGACGACGTGCCCCTGCTGGACCCGTGCTGTGGCCAGCTGAGCGCCGGCGCAGAAGTGGACTTGGGGGTCAAAGGTCGACGGCGGTTCATAGACATGCGTCACGTGGCCTCGGACCTGCAGGTCCCCGCTGGCTCCAGAGAGAGGCCCCAGACACCCCCAGACCATGCCACCACGCTCTGCTCCGAGGACACGGCCTGGAGCTGCAGGGGGGTCCCACAGGCAACCCTGAGGGCCAGCCTGGGGGGTAAACTAATGACACAGTATTTACTGTACATTTGCTCACATACTCTATCTATCTATCTATCTATCTATCTATGTATCTATCTATGTATCTATCTATCTATGTATCTATCTATCTATCTATCCATCTATCTATCTATCTATCTATCTGTGTGTTTGCTTGCTTGTCTATATCCTGCTTATTAGTATGATTATGATCAAAATTACAACTACATCTAGGTAAATCACAGAAAGTATCTTACAGTATACTGTAGTTATAGGCCTATTCTTACGGTATATATATTTGTGTAGTTTTATATAGTTATATAGTCATTACATAATGTAACCCAGGCTCTTTGCTCTGTTGTGTCTTTCTCAGGTTGGACCAGCCCTGTAAAAGTGAAGCCAGAGTCACACAGGCTAACAGCTAGTGTGATCTTCCCCAGTTTTTTCACTGCAACAGACACCGGAAGTCAGGTGGGCATCAGGGCGATAAAAACATGATGCAATCACACATGTCATTTAATGATCTAAAATAAGAGTTTTATGAATAAATGAAATGACATAGTTCAGCGTTTTAAATGACCATATAAACTTTAGATACGTATAGTTGGGGATCCAACTGGGAACCTCCAGCACGGGAGGCTGACTCTCTAGCATCTCTTGCAGTCAGCACTACCCGCTGGCCACCGTTACACAGAGACTTATAGCCTTACATGTCTTAGACCTGCTTTCCCCCGTGTCAGCATTATTCAGTAAACACAGATTCAGATTTCTCTCATGGATATCTGAGATAATTAAATATCGACTACACGGTACACTGTAAATAATGTGGAATGGCTGTCTGCACGTTTTATGTCTTTGGTGTTTCTGCCTCAACAGCCGCAGTAAAACTACTGTGATTTTATTAAGTGCCTTTAGTGTCTAAAGGTCATTTGATAACAGCCTACAGGCTATAACAGAAGAACACGTAAGGCTTATTTTTCCTTATGTGAGATCTAATAAAACATTTGTTATATCTACCTCTAAACAAGTTATATCTACCTATATTGAATAAAGTGACGCAGTGTCGCTTGTATTTTGGCTTTTAAGACTAATATCTATATAAATCAGGCTACACACACACACACACACACACACAAACAGCATTATTTGAAGGGAATTAATGAAAATGTTCATCTCAATGTCGAACAATAAAGCGCATATTCCCTTTTAGTACTTTTTAAGTAAAGAAAAAGAAAAAAAATCTATGTTAGTCTAATTCCCAGTAGAGAATGGCCCACCATTAAACAGTTTACATTGTGCGCTGCTCCATTTACTCTTGGAAAATAGATCTTACCTGCTGCAGAGATGATACAGGATGTAAATAAGACTCTTGATTTTCAAGGAGGCCTGCTCATCTGATGCGAGGGAGTGGACAGAGCACACCAGGGCAGTTCAGCGTTTCGTCTACACCTCCACCACCCAGAGGTCAGTTCTCCTCCTAATCAAAACAGGCAAATCATTTAATGATCCTGTATGCATGGATAAACACACATCCATTTTCTGTGTTGACTATAGCAGGAGTTCCCAAACTGTCCAGACCAAATATCATTATATACCAAACCAAATTTCCCAGGGACCACTTCCCACAATTAATTAAAAAAATAAAATGCACTTATTTAACCATGCAATGCATCAGAAAGGCTAAATAACATACGGCTACCTGTTCAAAACGAACTGACACATATTAGGAGCACTCGCAAAAATAATAATAAACAATAATAATAATCAACAAAAATGTAAACATGTATCCTTGTTTACTTTTGTGGTAATTCAATAACACCGTGCGGGTGATCTGACGGAGCCGGATTTTTTAATTAGGTAATTGACCTAATTACCTAATTACATCAGTGATGTTATCAATGATGTCATACCATCACTGATGATGTCATCAGTGATGTCACACATAGGCATTGTGACATCACTGATGATGTGATCAGTGACACACACACACATGAGAGAGACTGAGGGAGAGGGAGAGAGAGAGGGGGAGAGAGAATGAGGGATTGCATCAGTGATGTCATAAGACTAATGATGTCATCTGTGATGTCATAAGAGCAATCTCATCTTATGACATCACTGATGACACAGTCACACACATGTCGATGTCAGACATTGTGACATCATCAGTCAATCTTTCCCTGCAGAAGCTATAAGTTGGACTGGTAATGTGAGCTACCGTGAGTCCAATTCATGACATTACACCAGATAAAGCTGGTGTAATGTCAAGGACAAGGTTATTTTTACCAAATCGAGAGGCCAAGCGCAGGACATTGGTACGACCGAGCCAAAGTCCTGAGGAGTCAGATGAAGCTGTATTTGAAGGTGGCCACCTCCAGAGGCCACCTCTAATTTTCGACCTGGGTGCCAAACTGAAAGCCATTCGTCTCACTGGAGGTCCTGACTTGCGTCCCAAGCCTGCCCCCAGTGCTGAAGACTTTAAGTGGAAATCCTTTGATTGTCGGGACAACCCAAATGCTATAATCGTGAAGAAGGTTCGTGGTCATAGCTCCAGGCAGAAAGCTGCATCATGTTCCGGTTTGGAACAGCATGCCTCCCAGGGTCGGGATGCTGTGCAGCCAGAGGACAGAGCCAGTCGGGGGCTGAAGCACGGTCTTGGCACTCAAACAGCGAACAAGGCCAAGAGGCTAAAGAAGGGGCCAAAGTGGAATCGTATGATCCGTTCCTTCAAGCAGAATTATATACTCCCAGAGATGACACGTCGAGGGACGGCGGCTGCTGCTCCATCTGACGAGGCGGCAGGCAGCAGCAGGGACAAGAGAGCAGCCAGAGATGAACGGAGAAGAGTCCAGCACAACCCCCAAGAAGAACAAGAAAAAAGCAGAAACAAAAAAAACTCAAAAGAACAACTAAAAACAAAAACAAAAAACCCCCAAAAGAACAAAAAAAAATAAAAAATAAAAAATGCTGCCTCTCTGAACCTCCCAACCACCACACAGAGGAGCTGAAAACCTGTCTGACTTTAGGCATATTCAATGTTCCTATGGGGTTTGTGTGCATGTCTTTGCGTGCAGTCAAGTTGAGTCAAAACCTTGGCCTTTTTGGCCTTCCCACTGGTAAGTAAAAGTGAATATCCTGCTTTATGCAGATGATATAATATTGATGGCAGAAAATGAAAACGACCTGCAAAAAATGTTAACTTGTGCTGATGGATGATGTAAGAAATGGCATCTTTCTATTAATCCGAAAAAGACAGTGGTTATGGAATTTCGCAAACCTGGTAGGAAAAGAAGTGAACATCAATTTTACTTTGGCGATAACAAACTTGGATTCACAAATAAGTATAAATACCTTGGACTTTTCTTTGATGAACACATGTCATTCTTACATGGAACATCAGTGTTGGCAGACTCAGCGAGTAGAGCTTTAGGAGGCATCATTGGGAAAACTAAGATCCTAAGAAATATGGGCTAAGCCACATATACCCAGTTATACCAGTCATGCATCTGTCCTATTCTGGATTGCTCCTCTGGAGTGTGGGGGTTCAGATACTTTAACAAAAATGTAAGCGTGCACAATAGGGCAATCAGATATTTCCTTGGAGTCCACAAATTTGCTCCTTTAACTGCTGTTAATGGTGACATGGGATGGATACCGTGTGAAATCCGGTGGAAGAGCAATATGGTAAACCTGTGGAATAGAATGCTTGACCTGCCAGATGACAGAATGGCGAGCAGGATCTTTATGTGGGATCTCTCAATAGGAGGTCATTGGGCGTCAGAAATGTTAGATCTTCTCCAGGAGCATGGGCTTGAGCATCTCTACATCCACAGGCGGAGGAGGATGGATGTGGGGGTGTTCAAGGAACTTGCAATGATAAAATATAAAACTAAATGGTTGGAAGAAATCAATGATAAACCGAAATGACGTACATATTGTCAGTTTAAATCTGTGTATGATTGTGAAAAATATGTTGTGTATGATCTATCTAAGAGCCAGCGATCTCTGTGTGCACAGTTTCGTTCTGGGATATTACCACTGCATATTGAAACAGGACGGTACAGTGGAACTGAAGTAGCTGAAAGGCTATGTGGCTACTGTGATCTTGGCGTAGTTGAGGATGAAACCCACTTTCTACTGTACTGCCCACTCTATGATGACCTAAGAAATACACTCTTTGACAAAGTACCGTCACATGTAGGTCTGTCCCTGGATAGCGATATTGTTAAATTGTTATTTAATAACCATACATTTGCAATATCTAATTATATCCATAAAGCCTGGAACAGAAGGAAACATCTAACTTATGCATAGTGGCACTGTAGATAGATCATACCAACATGGTTTCAATTTGTTTTCATTTCTAAGCATTCTTCATGTGGTTTGTATTGTAAATTGCATCATCTTGTCTAGCCGCTAACATCCTTCTTCTTGCCCTCCTTCACTCTATCTTGAATAGTTAGAAAGGGTAAAAAAAAAAAAAAGTTTCTGTAGGTCTGATTGGAGTCATATATTGTATTTATAATGTTTATTATTTTGTGTCAGTGTGTTGGCACTGGAAACAATTGTATTTAAAATGTGTCTGAATAATCGCATAAGGGATGGGCTGCGTGCAGCCAGACACGAAAATAAAATATTCATTCATTCATTCATTCATTCGGTACAGTGGAAAACTGGAAGGTGATGGGAGTCTATAGTCAATAGACCATGGCAGCACTCACAAGTAGATTCATACAAAGTTTATTCTGCACAGCAGCAACAAAACAGAGACAAACGTTTCAGCCGTAGGCTATCCTCAGTGTGGAAAACTGGGCCATTGACTTTTCAGGACCTCTTTTTGTCTGTCTGCTTCTGAGGAAATGCCTTTATAGATGACACAAAATAGCCAACAAAGTCATCACGTAGTTCAATGGCTGAGAAACAGGTATACATTATTTGCAACTCGACACGTACCGATGACATCATCGGTGATCATGTCATTGATGATGTCATCAGTGAGTGATTTCATCAGTGATGTCACTTGAGGAATTGTGATGTAATCGGTGATCTCTCAGTGATGTCACTCACGCAATTGTGATGCCATCTGTGATATGATGTCATCAATGATGTCTTCTTCAGTGACATCATCAGTTGTCACTCGAGCAATTGTGATGTCATCAGTGAGTGATGTCATCAGTGATCAGCACACAATTGCTCAATTCCAGCTGGATTCTCCAATTCGTTTCTAACTGCCAAGTGGCAAATTGCTGTAAATCTAACATTGTATTAGTGAAGGTTCACAGTAGGCAGGACAAACCCACCGCTCTAACCACGCTGTAATGTAATCACTATGGGAGATTTCTGCATTCTGGGCTCATTTCAATCTAGTATTAAACATACTTTCGGGTCATGTTTAAATAAAAACACGGGTTGTATCGATAAATATGCACCATCACTACTACAAAATGAAAAAATAATTTTGAAAAAGGCCGAAATAATAAATTAAATCAAGCTCTGTTTAGAGGAGCAAATGCAGCGTTTCAGCCCGCTGGAATAAAAACGGCACAGCAAAAAATCGTCACTCCTCGCCTTTAAGAGTGGATTCCCAACTGGATTTTTTGATTTGACCATTGGTCTGCCACTTAAATTGTAGCCAACCCCTGTGACACGTAATGGTGAATGTACATTTTTGATTGGTTTGAGTTATACTGACGAAAATCGTGTAATTTCCCTTCAGTCGCTTGGCTGCTCGATTTAACTTTGAAAAAACATTGACATACCACACACGAAATTGTTCGCAAACTTGTTCTCTCAAACACTGTCGAGTCAGTTTTCGTTTTTCGTTTGGGGGTTTTTTGTTATTCGTGTCAAAACGTGCAGTGCGCCATGTAAAAATCCCCCCTGCTTTTTCCTCATTTAGCGTGAGAGAGCAGAGCACTGAGAGCAGAGCAGAGTAGCTGCAGCTGCGCTGGGCTGCTGCGCCCCTCCCCCTCCCCCTCCCCCTCCCCCTCCCCCTCCCCCTCCCCCTCCCTCCTCTCTCTCTGCACAATCAAGTCAGTGGTGGAGTGCTTCTCAATGTGGGGTCAGGGGAGAGGATTCAAGATTCTCTGTTGTCTCTCTCAACCTAATATATATGGAATTCTGAACAAAATCATATCTAGGCTACATTAAAAAAAAATCTGATTTGCATCTGAGAAACCAAATTTCATCATATTGGGGGTCCATGGCCCCAATGTGAACTAAATTAGGAGTCCTTAATATGAAAAAGGTTAAGAATGATTTACAGAAACACAATGCCATGGGTATTCCCTTTCCCTTCCTTTTATTTCTATTTATGATGAGGCAGGATTTGGTTTATCAATAATACATATAATTTCACCTTTTTTTCTCGACGCCCCTCCCACACACACCCCCTCCCAAAAGTGTTACACACTGTTTTTTAAAAATATCTATATATATTTTTAGGCTACATAAAGTAGTCTGTACAAATGTTATAATGTATAAGCTCACAGAAATATGTATGACAGTATGAATAGATGTAGCCTACAAATAAGCAAATTGCCTGGATTATCATACATTGTTCTGATACAATACATTTCTTAATTAGCCTGGCTTTTGACTATCTGACACATTGTTTTACACATTTATCCATCTATTGGTAAACATGGAGTAATTCATGTAGGCCAGGGATACTCAACTTGCTTTGACCAGGGGCCACTTTTGCAAAATGACAGGAGGCGAGGGGCCAGTTAATAAACTAAGATTAATAATATTATTTTCTTCTGTAGTGGATTGTAGTCCCTCCCCCATAACAATAAACAAGAAAAGTTAGAAATTCAGTTTGGTCACTTCAATTCAGTTCTCAAATCTGTTCAGAGTAAACCCTCTTCATAAATAAAGGCTCTCTCCAAAAAGAAAATGAATCAAACATCTCTTAGATGGGGGGCCAGTCGTGGGCCGCATCTGGCCCCCGGGCCACAAGTTGAGTATCACTGATGTAGGCTATGCACACAGTTATCTTCAGAGGCAGTGGAGGTGCGACCCATCTGACTTTGTCAATGTGAACTACAGTACCGTAAATGATCTTTGATTAAAGCCTCAATCCATAATTGCAGTATTATGCTCCAGTTAGCTGAACATGAATTTCAAATGCATTTTGAGACTATATAGAGGTTTCATGTTAAACAGAGCTGTATGTTAAGTTATCATGGGTTAGGAAAGTTGTAAAATACCTATTTCTAAGGCTAACTAAGTATCTGTGTAACTAGATCTGACATGTCTTGATAACTAAAACCTTTAATTTATGCTAAATGTTGGGTAATGCATACATTAACCATTTAACGGTGGCTCAGTGGTAGAGCTGTCGCCTCACAGTCAGAAGGTCCTGAGTTCGATTCTCGCCTGGGACACTGTGAGCGCTGTGGTTGTGTTCCCCCCCATATCTTCAGTGCCTACTGCCCAGGTGGGGTATCTCGTCGTAAGGGCCTTTCTCTCTGTGTGGAGTTTGCATGTTCTCCCCGTGCTCCCCCAGGGGGTTCCTCCGTATATAACCCCCCACTAAAAACATGCAGAAGATCAGATCGTCATCGTCATCCGACCAGTGACGACAACACCCGAAGTTGGTCCCCGGGCGCTGTACGAGAAAGCGACCACTGCTCCTGGCCTGCCCCTCGGAGGAAAGGACATGCCTGGATGGGTTAAATGCAGAGGACACTTTTCACCGGCCACCGTCAGCATGAGTGTGTTGTGGCCGCATGCATGTGTTGTGGTGTTCGTGTGACAATAAAAGACGGGCTTGTCCCGTTACGAGAGAGAGTTTTTTAATAGACAAATGTGGTCTAGATCAGGGTTTTTCAACTGGTGGGTCGGGACCCAAACATGGATCGCGGGGCCGTTTTGAGTGGGGGGTAAATTATAATTAAAAAAATCTGATGCCGCGCTTTTAAATTGAAGGACATACCTTGAAGCAACATATGTCCTACTATGGTGAAGGCATGGCCCGCCCGACTCTGCCTCTGATTGGCTTACCCTGATATTTTACCCTAACCTTAAAGCCCCATTATGTAGTTTTTCTATTTTTAGGGAAACTGTGCCTCCACAGTTACAGATGCCAATAAATGCTACACTTCCCTGTTTGTACATTCAGATATCAGCATTATTTTAGTGTTTCGGTTTATACTCTACTTTGCTAACTCTCTGCTATCTCTGCAGTGCTTCATAACTGATTCGCTGGTCGGGGGAATAACTCCAAATATCCCTAAATGTTATTGTTGCGACTTCTTTTAGTGAAATAATTCAGATTCTTGAAACTTAATGAACATCACCAGTTTAACTTGTTTAAAAAAAAACATATAGGCCTGTAATTAGTGGGTGGGCCAGCGGCAGCCACTGTTTGTATTTGCCAATATTGTTGTTCTTCTGGGAGGTTGGACTTCCCATGCATGAAAATAAACCAAACTTTGGACAAAGGTCCAGTCCCATGCCAAAACTTTGTCAACGCGAATTTGGCGCTAATAGTCCTGATGGTGGCGCTACAGTCTAAATTTTCAAAAATTGAAAATTCATAACAAATCAGGCATACGCGCTACCGCTTTACAACTTTCACCGAAATGTGGGCCCAAGTCAGGAGAAATGTTTGTATACTGCAACCGATGGCCAATTATGAAGTCCAAAGACTGCAAAACTGCAGAAACTGTTAAACTAATTAAACCCTACTCCTAGCAGCAGCTATAATTCAAGTTAAGTCTGCCTTTTTATTTCACTTGATATCAGGCCGCTATGCAGCCTTCAAATCTAGTTTGGTGGGGCCCTGGCGTCGTATTGTGTTGTGTGTGTAAGGTCTGTGTATTGATATGCATGTGTCCTGCACTCTGTTGGGATCCCAGCAGTGCACTCCACCAGTTTGAAGTTGATTGGATGAAATGTTCTCGAGATAAACCGCTTTTTGTGTTCCCAGTAGGTGGCGCTATACCGAATTGCACCAAATACGCCACTGAATTCCATCACGTCTCCTAAGCGTACTCCCCCAGTTTGATGTCGATGAGATGAATTGTTCAAGATAAACCACTTTTTGTTTGCCAGTAGGTGGTGCTATGCTGAATTGCACGGAATTCGGCACTGCACTCCATCAGGTCCCCCTAAGCGCATTCCCCAAGTTTGAAGTCAATCGAACAAACGGTTCTCAAGATAAACCGCTTTTTGTGCTTGCCAGTAGGTGGCGCTGTGCCGAATAGCACAAAATTCGGGCATTGAACTCTATCAGGTCACCCTAAGCGCACTCCCCACGTTTGAAGTCAATCCAACAAATGGTTCTCGAGATGAACCACTTTTTGCGTTTGCCAGTAGGTGGCGCTGTGTCGAATTGCACAAAATGTGTCACTGCACTCCATCAGGTCCCCCTAAACACACTCCCCAAGTTTGAAGTCGATCGGACAAGTGGTTCTCAAGATAAACTGCTTTTTGTGTTTGCCAATAGGTGGCGCTATGCTGAGTCTGTGTGTGTTTGGGGGTGGGCTGGCGTGGTATCAGACTTACTTTCGTGACGCAAATTGTGACTGACACTGCCCGCGGCCCGCCAACCAATCCGACCTGGTGTGTGGACATGATGTGGTTTGCAGGACTTTCCAGGTGGTTTCCAGGACTTTCCATGTAGTCCCAGGATATTCCAGCACTTTCCAGGTGGTTCAAGGACTGTGCAACCTGCCCATGACCCTCCCCAGATAATAACCCACTGCCATGCACATTTTCAGCCCAATCCGACCTGGGGTGTGGGCATGAGGTCGTTTCAAGGTGGTTTCCAGGACTTTCCAGGTGTTTTCCAGGATTTTCCAGGTGGTTCAAGTACTGTGCAACCTGCCCATGACCGTGCCAAGATAATAACCCACAGCCATGCAAATTTTCAGCCCAATCCGACCTGGGGTGTGGGCGTGAGGTGGTTTCCAGGACTTTCCAGGTGGTTTCCAGGATTTTCCAGGTGGTTCAAGTACTGTGCAACCTGCCCATGACCTTGCCCAGATAATAACCCACAGCCATGCAAATTTTCAGTCCAATCCGACCTGGGGTGTGGGCATGAGGTGGTTTCCAGGACTTTCCAGGTGGTTTCCAGGACTTTCCAGGATTTTCCAGGTGGTTCAAGTACTGTGCAACCTGCCCATGACCTTGCCCAGATAATAACCCACAGCCATGCAAATTTTCAGCCCAATCCGACCTGGGGTGTGGGCATGAGGTGGTTTCCAGGACTTTCCAGGTGGTTTCCAGGACTTTCCAGGATTTTCCAGGTGGTTCAAGTACTGTGCAACCTGCCCATGACCTTGCCCAGATAATAACCCACAGCCATGCAAATTTTCAGTCCAATCCGACCTGGGGTGTGGGCATGAGGTGGTTTCCAGGACTTTCCAGGTGGTTTCCAGGACTTTCCAGGATTTTCCAGGTGGTTCAAGTACTGTGCAACCTGCCCATGACCTTGCCCAGATAATAACCCACAGCCATGCAAATTTTCAGCCCAATCCGACCTGGGGTGTGGGCATGAGGTGGTTTCCAGGACTTTCCAGGTGGTTTCCAGGACTTTCCAGGATTTTCCAGGTGGTTCAAGTACTGAACAACCTGACCATAACCTTGCCCAGATAATAACCAACAGCCATGCAAATTTTCAGCCCAATCGGAGCTGGGGTGTGGGCGTGAGGGGTTTTCCAAGACCTTCCAGGCATGAATTACATTTGACGTGAGGCCCACTTTTTCAGGCGTTTGGCAATGTAATGAGTGATGAATCCTAATTTCCCCTTAAAATTTGATTTAAAACAAAAAAATGCACGATTTTGGCCAGGACACTCTTGATTTGTTGTTTATTTGCCATATACTAGTAAATATAACAAGATAGGTGCATCATAAACTGTTACAAATATGTTTTTCAGAAAAACACACAAACGGGTTTGTCCTCCCTAGTTCACAGTGTGATCGCCACAGCGGGCCACCTGGGATATTGGTGCGGCCTTGTGTTGTTGATCCCTGCTTTGCACTGCTAGATTAACTTTGTTTCTCCTTCTACAACAGTAAACACCATAGACTAGCAATTTATTGATAATATGATATTGCAAAAATAAAATAAATACATAAAATAGTATTATTCCTTTTTAAGTAGTAGTAGCAGCTATCAACCACTAGATGTCTCCTCCGCATGTTTCGCTGAAAATAAAATATCCGCTAACCCGACTAGGCTAGCTACCACGTTGTCAGGTTGTAAGCTAAGCTAACACTATACGATACTTAACTTGACTTGAGCTGTCCGTCCTGTTGTCTCCTCCAGCCATTTAAAAGCGCTCTCCCTTTCTTGGAAATTCCTCCTTCAGAGATGAGGTGAGTCTTTATCAAGTCCAAGCCATACCGTCGTCCTCCAGTTACTTGTCTGTTCACCGCCCAACACCAAAACCGGGTGCCCCCACGGGTCCTTGAGGGGTCCCCAGCAAAAGCGTAATAATTTATTTTCACTATAAATTCCAAATAGTAACACATTGACAATGTATGACCGTTTTGGTCATGGAGTTCATAACTTTCTGTAATAAAAAACATACAAACGTGTGACGACCCTCCCACTCTGCATAGCCGGATGTTGGGGTCATTAGGCTGATTGGGTGCACCTGGGCCCAGTGCAGTCGTTGGGCAGAAGACATCTCCCTCCTCCTCCTCACCAATGCAACTTTTGTTCTGTTGCTTGTTAATGTAGTTTAGTGTTAACTAGACAATTGTCTAGTTATGTATTTCCCCTTAGCTTTAATAGGCCATTGTTTTAACTTTTACTTTGGTGTATACATGCGGCTACAGTTACAACCAGGCTCAAGGAAGTAACAAGGGGAGCCATACACCAAAGTAAAAGTTGGAAATATATATATATATATATATATATATATATATATATATATATATATATATATATATATATATATATATATATATGATTATGTTAAATTTGAAAAATAATGTGGTCAAGTCTGTCTTAAAATGCACAGCAGGTAACCCTGTCATGTTTGGTTATAATAAAAAAAAAAAGAGTATAATTTTAATTCAATGCACTGACCAGAAGAGGGCAACATAGTTGTTTTGCTATTGTCAGCTTGTGTTTAACAAAGTAAATGAAATATGAGTACCAAATCTTGAAATGTCATATTATGTCCGCTTTTCTGTTACATCTTAAAGCCTTTTTTTTTATTTTTATCACTGAACACATCATGACAAATGCTGTGTATATAGTAGTTTCCATACTATACTGCTGAGATAAGGAGAAACTTTATGTTGAGTAATGTGGTTAAAAAAAGAGAGAGAAAATAATATAAACATAAAAATAGAATATAAGCATTTTAGTCTAACATAATGCTAAAAAAATATAACAATATACAAATATCAATATGTATTCAGGATGAAATGCTGGAACCATTTGTATTACCACCACTACTAGGTGACACACAGCATCATTTTGTTTCGGGGTTATAGTGGGGGGGGGGTGGGACTGACTACCCAGGGCCCCAATGCGGAGAGGGCCTTCGAAACTTTAAAAAGATGTCTGGCTTGAGAGACTAACAGGAAGTCTAAACACAATCCGAAGTTCTGATTGTGTTTACACTTCCTGTGACTCATAAACCCTAGTCTGACTCATATGTGAGTCAAACTAGGTTTGACCAGGTGAGCCAGACTAGTTTGAGCAGGTAAAACAGCCGGCGTCTTGAACAGGAAGTGGTGACACAATGGGTCAAGTGGGCGGGGCTACATAAGGTGAATAGGGCCCAGAATTGTGTGCTACACCCCTGAGGGTTATTGAGAGTTAATTGGTTTGTTGTTGTGCTCCAGTGATGTCATCAGGCACCGCTGAGTTGCGTTAATTGATGCTCAATGAAATGATGCAAACGAAGCCGGGCTCAGTGAAGAATGAGTTTAATCAGCTGTCTAATATACTTAGCGGAGTGAAGGCGAGAGGCTGCTTGAGAAACCCAGTCCAAAAACACTGCAACTATATCATTTGGGGGCTCAGCTGGTAGGGTGTGTCCTTCGTGCGGCCCATGGTCCTTTGCAGCATGTCATCCTCTCTCTCTCTCTCTCTCTCTCTCTCTCTCTCCCTCTCTCTCTCTCAAAATGGTCCAAAAAATAATCTTAAAGAAAGAAAAAATATATAATTTGGGAATCAATTAACGTTCAAGGTAGAGGCAAAACACTTCTCTTTGGTTTGCAGGAGTTATCAGGAGGTGGGCTGGGACACGAAGCTGCCTCGGCGCGTGAAGGCACCAGATAGCACACTTGAGAAAATGGCTGATCCAGTAAATGAGCGCTCCTCATCCAGGCGCTACCACAGCCAGCCCCAGCTGTGGCAGGTGAGCTGTGAAACCCTGCATCAAAGCACCAGTCATTCCCACTATCTAGAAATGGGAAACATTTATCATTTGCATGTGCTATATGTGTAGCATTTTTTAACATCAATATATCGTTGTTTGATTAATTGTGATAACTTGCTATAAATATTACTTACGATAATTATTAAGAGGATTGGTAGCCTCTATCTCTGTGGTAGGCTATCGCTGGTGTTTCTCAAAATTAAGACTACATTTCCCATAAATCCCCTTGCTTTCTGTCACAAAGAGGATTCCATGTAGCTTTGAGGAAAACAATGTTGGAAATGATTTTTTCATTGGACGTTCAAGTTTATGTGGATATTAGAAAAGACAAAATGTCTTAAGATGCTTAATAAATGGATATAAAGTTGACCTGTTGTCACCGTCCCTTCCTAGTCGATTGGAACGGAGTGGAACAGAGAGCAGCTTAGATCCAGGAGCAACGCCAGGAAACCCGTTTCATTGTGAGCTCTTTGACAGCCGGTAGATCTACAGTACTTCTGTTTTTCAGCACCAATCATGTTCTTGCTGATCTCTCATTTTAACACGTGCCTTCCTTCTCTGTGCAGCTGCAGTCAATTTTCAAGATCAGGTCAAATCCCACTTTACAGGCAAGTACAAGATCAGTTCAAATAAATCCCACTTTACAGGCAAGTACTGCATGTTTGAGAAGTCAATAAAAGTGTCTTAAGGGTGCTTTGGCATGAACTGAGAAACCCAAGTCCCAGGCATGTTCCCTAGTTGTTGACCATGTGTGTGTGTGTGTGTTCGCACGTACGTACGTGTGTGCATACGTATGCAAATGTGTGCCTTTCCAGTGGTACGATTGGTTCTGAGAACATGGACAACATCGACAACATTGATGAAGACTTCCATTCTCTGACACTGCTGAGGAATACCATCCCTCCATACATGCCCACAGCCCGGTAAAACACGCACGCACGTATACACACACACACACACACACACACACACACACACACACACACACACACACACACACACACACACACACAGCGGATGTCACTCCAGAGCTCTACTCAATCAGCATGAAATTGAATTATCACTTTAAATGTTACACATATACACTTGCTGTAACGTTAAGAGTACCTAGGGCAGATTCTGCAAGAGTTGATCCCGTTCAGTTAGCTCAACGCTGTGGTATTCAATCATTCATAAATCACTCCCATGTAATTCCTGGAATGGATCTTTATAAATAGTGTGTAAACTTTCTCTCGTTTTGTCTTTTTTGTTTGTTTTTCTTTCTCGTCAGCCGTACCACCATCCCCGGCTATACAGGCAAGGCTGCCTATGCTAATTCAGCTGCTGATGCTGCGGTCTCTATACCAGCGCTCTCCAGTCTAGCATACTCCTCTGGGTGAGTCTTCACAGTGCCAATATCTCTCAATACCTCTAAAATATACCACCCAGTCTGTAAAGGTGGCATCAATTGGACAGTTAAGGGCTTGAAATGAACACTGTTTAATTCTTTGCACATTTTGTAAAGAGTGTTGTGTTCAGATTGTAACAATATATATATTTTTTACGTTCTCTAGTTTCCACTGTCACACCCTTAGTTTATTTCTGATCCTTAACTCATTGAGTGCCAGCCACTTTTGGAGAACGGACGCTCCCAGTGCCAGAGTTTCAGAGCGTTTTCAGTGATTTCTCGAGGCCCACAGAATATTGTGTGATATTACTATGTAAACACTGAACACGCACAAAGAACGATGAGACTCTATTCTATCATCTGCAAAAAAAAGTTTATTGATCCCATTTTCCGTTCTTTAGTTATGAGCCGGAGAAGATAGCTTGATTCATCCAAAAAAAGCAATTTTTTTCTAGAAGCTGAGATAATTGGCCTTTTGTGAAATTAATCATTTCAAGCACATCACTGACTCTGAAGCTAATCTTTTCTAATGTAGTCACACCTCAAAAATAATTTCCTTCAATAAAACAGTTTAGGCCAGGGAATTTTGTTTGGCAGAATAATATTTTTAGCTACAACCAGCAGCGCTGGCCCCTGCGTGCGCTGCTGGTTGCAGCTTCTTGCTGGTTTTGATTTGCTGCTGGTGGGTATCGGATATTCTGGCTTGCGTTTGTCAATCCTGTCCTGCTGCCTGGGTCTGTCTGGGTGTTGCGTGCTGCTCTGCGTGCTGCTCTGCGTGCCCCCCCCCCCCCCCCCCGCCCCGCCCCGCCCCGCCCCGCCTCGCCTCGCCTCAACTGCACACTCCTCCTCCTGTCTGTGGTGGCTCTCTGCTGAGTTTGCTGTGCGCACAGTGAAGGGTGCGGAACAGCCAGGCTTTTTTACAGCGTTCCGCGTGTGTTTGTCACCGGCAACGATGCTTCCAGTTGAGAATAATAACTCCACGGTGTGGATGTGCAGATGTGCTGTCGCAACCGACACGGAGCGGCTCAATTGTGGGAGCAGATTGGCTGCTGCAGGCACAGCTGCAGTAACGTGCTTCAGCATATCGATGCATACGGATGCGATGCGATTTCCGTTTCCATAACGACTTCTTCTTTGTTTTTTCCTTGCCTTTCTGTTATGTGGAGAGCACTGTCGCCACCTAAGGGTTCTGTAAAATAGGTTATAGACCTCCAATAGCTACAATAGTTGTACCAGAGATGTATCAGGGATTGATCCACGTCCCACCGTCAAAAAACGCAATTGACGACAACCGTCGTCATTGGCACTCTACGTCAGTATTTGAATTGACGACAGCTGTCGTCATTGGCATTCAATGAGTTAACACCTGCTCATCTCCTCAGTTCATGACTGCTTTACAGGTTTAATTTACAACATCTGTCCAGTGGAGGGCAGTCTAATGCACTCCACCAACACACTACCTCAGGTTCAATGCATATGGTCATATTCACTGCCATTCCTACAACAGGGGAAGAAAACTCAAAGTAATCATCATTAATACTAACTCTACTAATTCTACAGTGTGTTATTTTAAAATGAATAATTTAAGTTTGATACATTCCCAAGCTTTTATTTAACTACTGAGATCAAGAACCTATTTGTCCAGAGAGATCTGTCTAAAAAAAAGTAGATATAAAGGTGTAGAAAAAAATATATATATATACAAGATACAAGCAACGTCACATAAAACACAGAGTGAAGTAAAAACTGCTGGATAAGGCAAGGCAGTAGTCCAATATTAAACCAGTAGCTCATGGCCAAATGTATGTAAATATTGACTAAACAATGTCAAGGCAGAACCTCAATGAGCTGTCAATAATAGTTTAAACTCCAGAGCAGATTTTTCAAGTCATTTTGCAGTAACCTGAGTCTGCCAGATGGGGGCGGTATTAGAGTCAGGTTAATATTGCAGTGGGATACAATGAAAAGAGCAGGAGACTTCATTCATGGCACATTTGGTTCTGACCTGAGGCACATTACAAAAACAACTCCTGTGAGAACTAGAAGGGCACTCGAAGTGCGCAGACCTTCGCCAAGGCTAATGCTATTATTGCAAGGAATCTGTATTTATTTTCAGGGAATGATGGGGCACGGTGGCGCAGTGGTAGCACTGTCGCCTCACAGCAACAAGGTCCTGGGTTTGATTCCCGCCTGGGACGCTGAGGGTGTGTCCCCATCCCCATGTCCTCAGTGCCTACGGGCCCAGGTGGGGTCGTCAAAAAGGGCCTTTCTGTGTGGAGTTTGCATGTTCTCCCCGTGCTCCCCTGGGGTTTCTTCCAGATAGGAACCCCTGCAAAAAACACATGAAAAAATGTACATTTAAATGAGAAATACCAGGAATGATATTTATTTAAACTCAAATACAGTTTACCTCACTGTAATTATGATGTTATTATTAACACCTCATTCTAGTGCTTAATGGTGCTTCTTAATCCAGTTTAGTTGCACTTGTTTATTTCCTTTGTGTTTTTGACTCGCATCACTTCCGAGCTTTGTAGGTGTTTTGCATCAGCTCAATGTGTATCTTCTTTTTGGATGAGTGGGCTGGTGAAATACACGTTGGTGGTCAGTTGATAAAGGCTGCAGTAATTGGAAACGCTACGACACGGAAGAACAAATAATAGGTGTCATTCCTGAAGATAGAAAGTGAGGAAATCGGAACTCTTGGAAAACCATGGAAGAAAAGAACAAGATCTTCCCTAATGTAAAGTGGAGACTTTGGTGGGACTATGAACGAAAATGGTAAATACCTTTAATTTACTTTTACCTGCTCCGCTGTGCGAAGCAGACTCAAGCAGTGTGGCCTCCCTGTGACGAGAGCAGCAGAGGCAGCAGCTCCCTCTGCCCGGGAGGCCCCGGGAGCGCTCTGCCTGCCTGTGTGTCTGTTGAGGATGTGAAAAGCTGTTTCCTAGTCGGGCCTCAGTTGAGCGAACTTTACCGGCTTTTGGAGCAGGCATCTCCAGATGGTTGAATCCAGAGCAGCTCGCGGTATTCGTGGTTTTCACAACCCAGATCCATTTTCCTGAGTTCCCCGACCCCTCCCCACACACACCCCCGC
Source organism: Poromitra crassiceps (assembly GCF_964638095.1). Taxonomy (NCBI): domain Eukaryota; kingdom Metazoa; phylum Chordata; class Actinopteri; order Beryciformes; family Melamphaidae; genus Poromitra; species Poromitra crassiceps. Next base: position 12,441,843 of record NC_139647.1, on the reverse strand, counting down.
CCCTAAGATCTGTTTCCTCTGCTGATTAGGCTGGCCTCCCATGTTTTCTTCCCCAAAACCGAAAAAAGACAAAGTACTTGGATTGATTGACTATCTGCTCCAACGGTCCAGTTTTCCTTTTGTTCACAGCTAACTTCCTCATAAAATGTCTAGTTTTAATCCCAGGAACAATATCTCCTACAAGCACTTCATGCAGCTGGTAATCACGTAATATTGAATGTCAATAATATAATGTATGTTTTCTTTTCTTTTCTTGTGTCTGAGCGCGTTCGTTTGTCTTGTTTTATGCATTGGTTTGAAAAATTGAAAATAAAATATTGGAAGAAAAAAAAAATCTAGTTTTAGTTCTAGTTTTCTGCTATTTTTTTTACAGAACAAACAGAGGATCGGGAAGCGGTGTTTCAGGCCGCGCTGCCCCCCTCTCCAGAATGGTGACCACGGCGGCTCCCGGGAACCCCTTCCTGCAGCCCAAGCCCCTGTAAACGGAACACGGAGGAAATCTCACAGCCCAGCAGATGAGAAAGTTTGGAGGTGTCCGCTTCCTTTTTATGCCATCCAATCTGTTTGTATGAATACATCTATAATGATGTGATGTCAGTGACTGATTCGGAGGGAGTTGGAGAATAATGAGATGCCCCATTAGCATAATTTCCCTGATTTAGATGAGTGGTTTTCTAACTCCGGCTAGTGAGCTCTCGCATTGTCCCCTTAAACATTCTCTCTCTCTCTCTCTCTCTCTCTCTCTCTCTCTCCCCCCCCCCCCCTCTCTCTCTCTCCCTCCCTCTCTCTCTCTCTCTCTCCCTCCCTCCCTCCCTCCCTCCCTCACTGCCCCTCTCCCTCTCATAGTATATAGTCTGTGTGTGTACACGTTCTGTATTTCGGTCATGAAGGGCAAAGAGAGGGACAAAACAAGGAGGAAATGGTGAGAGGGAAGTTGAGAAAGGTGATCTTTTGCATTACTCTTAACATATTTGACATTAGAAAAAAAAATGCGGCAGATATAATAGCCGCATTAAAGGAATAGTTCGCCCAAAAATGTAAATTCTGTCATCATCTTACCCTCGTGCCAAATGAAACACAGGTGAAATGTGTTAGTCCAGATAACACACAGGGAGGTTGCCAGCACAACTTCTGTGAAGCCTTCTCCAAAACAACTGAAGTCAGTAGTCAACCTGTGTGTCAGTCAACTGGCATGAGGGTGCGTAGATGACGTCTGTTCGCTCCATCTGCAACGTATACGTCTTTTAGTGCCGTTGAGAACGTAACGTAAATAGAGATGACTCTGCAGGGTCTGCCAGCTACAGCTTTAGCTCTGTGGTTAGTGCAGCTTCACGCTTACACAGGAAATAGGGATGAGTGGGTTTCCTGTCACTCTTCATCTATATTTTCTCTAGATTTACATTTCCTGAGGATTCAGGGTTTTTTTTTTTGCTTCAACGCAGCGTTGTTGTGATCACTAATCTGACACGTACAATTATCTTCTAAGCAACAAATCATCCTATTAAATGGTTTGTTTGGAGTTATCCTAGACTTTGCATTGCAGTGAATCCAGCGAATCTAGTTGGTGATTGGCGTCTTGTAACCACCAATCCATGTGCTGGACAATCTGACTATAGGTCTTAAAGGGACAGCTCACCCTGAAATCCAAAATACATATTTTTCCTCTCACCTGTAGTGCTATTTATCCATCTACATCGTTTTGGGCTAGTCCCCTGAGTTTTGGAGATATCGGCCGCAGAGATGTCTGCCTTCTCTTCAATACAATGGAACTGGATGGCACTCGGCTTGTAGTGCTTGAAGCACCAACAAAAATACATTTGAAAAACTCAACAGCGTTGTCTCTTTCCAGAAATCATGACCCGGTTACTCAATATAATGCACAGACTTTGTTGTGAGCAGTTTCATGTAGGAACTATTTTCTTTTGCAGTCTCATGTAGGAACTAGCTAGCAGCTAGCGGGTGTAGTTCAGTCAAAAGAAAATAGTTCCTCCATGAAACTGCTCATAACAAGGTCTGTGGATTATCTTGAGTAATGGGGTCATGATTTCTGGAAAGAGACATTGCTGTTGAGTTTATCAAATGTATTTCTTTGGCAGAAGAAACAAAAGGAGGGCTGCAGCGTTTCAAATGGTTAAAATAGAAGGTGCTCTTTGGTCAAAGGGACATAATAGTGTAAAAAAGACCGGAGGACCAAGGCACTTCTTCTAGCAAAGTTAAAAAAGCTTTATTATAGGCTTAATTCATAATGAATTGAATTGAAACACCAACATGTTTCGGTCAAACAGACCTTCGTCAGGGTGTGCATGAAACTGCTCATAACAAGGTCTGTGGATTATCTTGAGTAATGGGGTCATGATTTCTGGAAAGAGACATTGGTGTTGAGTTTTTCAAATGTACTTCTTTGGCACTTTGAGCACCACAAGCCGAGTGCCATCCAGTTCCATTGTATTGGAGAGAAGGCAGAAACTCTGCGGCCGATATCTCAAAAACTCAGGCAACTAACACAAAACCATATAGATGGATAAATAGCACTGTATTTTGGATTTTAGGGTGAGCTGTTCCTTTAATTAGGGATGCACCATATTGGAGTTTTTGCCGATATCCGATATGCTTTTATGCTTATTTCCCAACTCTTTTGGCCGATTGCTGATGCCGATACTATTATATATACGTGCATCTTTTCCCCACCTCATTTCAGAGAACATCAAGTCTCTCCTCTAGTGGAATTAACACATCATTATGCCCACTCTTATCATGATGGCCCACTGGCAGACATAAATACAATGCTTTTCAAAATGTACACATTCACTGGGCAAAATATACATGGCGTCAAGCATTTATCGAGTATTTGGGCATTATTAAAGCCTCATATATTGGGCTGATGCCAAGATTTCATTTTAAATCCATCGGCCAATAGCGATTGACGTGCCGATACCATCGTGCATCCCTAGTCTTAATTTAGGAAGCCTGCATCCATGATCGATCACATGATCTAATGATGGAAGGGATCGGACCTAGCTAACTGTGAAATGAACCATTTCCAAACTAATTATCGTCCATTTTTAAGCGATTTACTGTTTTGGGAGATGTTATTTTTCATTAGTTTCATATACTTAAGAGGTGGTATTATATATCTAGAGGATGCTGCTGTGTTTGTCGCTGCATTTAAGACCAAATAAACCGAGTAAACCTCCTCACGCAGCGATCATAATTCTATTTGCTAAGAAGAGTTCTCCCCTTCCTCGCGTTTTCCAGCGTGGCTGCCCTGTGGTGCGCGTCTCATCACTGGCTCCCTTTCAAAACAGGGTCACAAACATCGTGATTGATTCAGCTACTATCCTGCAGGATCTCTCAATGCCTGCCTCCTCGGCTGGAGAGATTAATTTCCCTTTCCTCATCTTAATTTTTACTCATCGCCTCTCCATAAAAAGGCTAAATGTCAAGCATGCCTGACTCCTTCTAGTGACACGTCTATTCCAGCAGATAATTACCATAAGGAAATTGATGCTTTAGTGTGCAGAGGGGAATTTAATTTACTCTGACATCCCCACAGCATAATGCATTCCTAAAGAAAAGAGTTTCTCAGTTTGCAATTGACTTTTTAGATAAATTGGACTATTTAATGTGATTATCAGCGTTGAACGTCTTTGACTTATTAAGGTGTTGAAACCAATTAAGGGTTACATGCTGCCCGTGCTTCCAAATGCGAAACAGTGAATACTGCTTAAAGATCCATGAAATAAGAACCAGGCGGAGTCTATTGTTCAGCAGTCGGGCGGCTACGTCGCCCGATGATGTTATGAGACTTGCCAGGTAATGATATTAATTACAGCAACATACCGTGTGCAAGGTTGTGGATTAACCTGAAGGGAGCAGGAGATCATGTTTAGTTTGATGTGCAGTCTTTTGGACTGTGGACTATGTGGTAAAAAAAAAAAAAAAGTGTTGCGGCTGTGTAGTGTAGAGAGGTAAAAGCTACCACCATGGAGCCGCGGGTTCGATTCCCCATAGCGGTACTTCCGGCTTGGTCAGACGTTCCCACAGCACAATTGGCCGTGTCTGCGGGTGGGATGCCGGTGGGGGTATGAATCCTGGTCGCTGCACTTTAGCGTCTCCTCTGGTCCATTGGGGCACCTGTTCGGGGGGGGAGGGGAACTTGGGGGAATAGCGTGATCCTCCCACGTGCTATATGTCCTGCCGGTGAAACTCCTCGCTGTCAGGTGAAAAGAAGCAGCTGTCAACTGCACATGGATTGGAGGAAGCATGTGCTAGTCTGCGGCTCTCCTCACTCAGTTTGGTAGAGGGGGTGGAGCAACGACCGGGACAGCAGGGGGATTTGGCCAAGTATAATTGGGGAGAAAATGGGAGAAAAATCTGAAGAGAAAAATAAATCTGTATTATACACAAAACCCTGTTATGGAAAACAAGAAATATGTTTGGAATTGCTTTCATGTGAATAATCCATAGACTTTATGCAGCTTTTACATATTCACATGATGATCAATACAGCAATTGGGTGGCCCAATTGCTGTAGGAGGCAGAGGCAAAACCAAAGATGATGGGATTTCAAGCAGACACCCCAACTTCAACTCACCTCCTGTAATTCTGTCACGTGGGTTTTGCCCATGGTTTTCCATGAACTTTTGGCAGGTCTGAGTCTATTGGAGTCAATCGGAGAAGTGAACATGATCCCAGATTATGACAGATTCTTTCGCCCCATAGTTATTAAAGTAAATATACGGGCCATTTTCCGAAGCCACATATCTTCTGAACATTCTGACACAAAAATTTTTTTCAGACAGACAGATCAGGATAAAATTGTAATTGTTCGAGACCTGTCTCTGTCTCAGCAACACTCTGGTGAGATTTGGCAACAGGAACTCACGTTGGCAGGGAGCGCTTAGCTAATGGCCTGTTCCTTTATCGCAAAACAACTGGGATGTGGAGGCTAAATGACGTTTTGTTAGCCTTCCATTTGCAGAAAACTGGAGCTGGGAAGTTCACTGTTGAATTGCGTCAGCTCTTGGTCAGATCCAGTCGCTAGCCAGGCTAGCAGTTGTTAGCAATAACAGTTGATAACAAGGCATTTCGCTGCATTTTGCACATACAAACACTGCAGCAACATGTCCACACAGATAGTTAGGCAGTGATGTGTGTGTACAGCTGATTAATGAGACACAAACAAGACAGAAGTGCTAATAAACAACATTTACTACGATTGTAGCGTGAGGCCGCTACGAACTCGGGACCTCTGCCTTGCGAGGCTTAAGCAGGCCACACCATACACTGCTCAACACCTTAACCTCTCGAGCTAAAGGGCCAGCCGATAGCTCGAGCGGTAAGAGCCGTGCCATTTCTGAAGCCTACACGATTATAACTACTGTTGTTGCGCGGAGCAGCCATCTTGGATTTTTGAGGTTGGGGATGCTGAGGCTCCTACGAGTTTGGAATGGGAAATACCAGCTCTGGTGACATCACTGTCCCAGCTCATGACCTTTGAACCATAAGATTACCCGTTCCCAGCTATAAAGGAATGCACGCTACATGTGAAGTTTGTTGATGTAGTGGCTAAATCTGGTTGGATTTTTTTTTTTTTTTTTTATCGAATATTTTAGTTACAACTTTATTGAGCTAACAAGGGGCAGCTTTGTGTTATATGTGTGGTTTGTGTGGAGTTTGGGAACTCACGATGACACGATCTCTATTTCAAGTTAGCTTGCTGCACCAGGGTCAGCAGCACAGACCTGCCGAAAGTCTCCTAAGTGGGCGTGTTCGTGGAAAACCATGGGCAAAACCCACGTGACAAAATTACAGGAAGTTTGTTGAAGTTGGGGTTTCTGCTTGAAATCCCATCGACTTTGGCTTCACCCCTGTGCCTCTGCACTTGTTTCTGTTATAAACTCGTCTGAATCATGCTTCTCAATCCGTTGTCCTCATACAACTCTCGGGGCGCACACAGACAGTGGGTGAAGCTGCTGTGTCACTGGGACAGGAGGACAGTAGCCTATCTCTGGGACATGGAAGACCACATGCCTCTGCTGGCCACGATTGGACGGCTCTGCCTGCCCTGATAGCGCCGCGACACGCTGCCAGCATTCCCTCTGCCTGGCGCTTAGGAAGCCGGCTATACTGGAGTATGTCCTAAGTTTAATATCCTCTATCACACCTGCAGCGCGTTCCGGTCCGCTGGGCTTTGAGGAAGTCACCGGGCATTGCGGCAATCCAACATTACGGGCCGTGAAGACACTCCTCCCAAAGTTCCTCCTTTTGCACCAACCGCCCGAATGTGGTGCTTCTCGGGAGATAAGGGGCAGCAGACTCCCTCCCGCGAAAGGTGACTCAGCAAATCCAGCAGCGCGCAGGCAGGCAGGCAGCCTCTCCTGAGATAAGAGCGCTGCGGGGGGCCTGGGGACGATGGGATACTGTCTGGGAAAAACAGTCACGAGAGAGAGGAGTGGAAGGTTCACTAACAAGAGTATCTCTTTTCCTGTATAACCCCCCTGTAGTGTAAGCATGATCACCAGTGAAATATACATCAGAATATATGCCTTATCTATTCACACCAAGTTAGTCAACACATGTTCATTCCCATGGTCACGAGTCACGACACTTTAGATTGAAAAAGAGATGGTGTCATTCTTTCACACTAGTTGGACCAGAGTCAGACAACCAGGTGCTTTAATAGCCTACCTAAAATCAACCTGGGAATAACCCTGGTTGTGAAAGGTAGTATTATAGGCTATCATATCCCCCTTCTTCAACTGCTGTAGGCCTACCATCAGACATCACATCACCTTTTAGAAACGGGAGCTCTAGCAATGATCCACTCTACAACATGTTCGAGACGATAATGACGGAACATGATTGAAAATGAGAGACGTGTGAGAGAGGTGTGACTCATAATTTATTTAGAGGTTCCGTCAATATTAATCCACAATTTCTACTTCTTTGAATAATTCGAGACAAGATGTGTGGGCACTCGGCGGCACCGCAGTATAGTGGCATTAACTAGTTATGATGACGCACCTCGTGATTGACACTTCAAATTGGCATTAGAAGAAAATTGGAAAAGTAAGGCCAGTTATTAAACAACTTGAACATAGTGGCACGCTGTTGCTGCGGCACTCAGCTGCACAGTGAGTCTGTGCGCGTCATATTCATATCAGGCATCAGCAGAGAGGTGGGAGCGAGGTGAAGTGTCGTCCCCCATTATGTGCTGATCCATGGACAGTGCGCATGGTGGGAGTTTGCTCATTTTAACTTGTGTGCTTGGGCCTTTGTGATTTCAGTTTCAAGTCGGCTTTAGATGATCAACGTCACAGCAGTGTTAATAAGTGTTGGTTTTTCTGTGACATTGATTCTGAGTTGTCAAGTGATAATTATCATAAAGGTGACTTATAAAGGTGATGTGGGTGTTCACAATTAGCCAAAGTGTTAAATATTAACTCTGGTGATGTAGCCTAAACATTGCCATAGTGTTGATTGTTATACCCTGAATGAAGTTAGCTTTGATGATTCTGCTGTGTATTCGTGTGTAAAAACAAAGTGGGGAATTCAAATTCCGATAGGCTAATTCATGGCTGTCCATCTACAACAGTACACACATATCACCTTTTTCCTGTAAACATGTGAGCAGTGGTGTGACACAGTGAGAGCAGCCAGTGCAGAGGCATCCCAAATGACTAACTATAAAGAAGTAAATGGAAATAGTCTGTATAGAGGTTATGGTTCAGACATGTGATGCTGGATACCTGTGATAAGGTCTAAGAGAGGCAGCTGCACTGTGAGAGCGCAGCAAAGTGCACCAAAAGAAAAAAGAAAAGAGGGGGAAATCTCATTATAGGAAAGCAAAGAGTTGTGTTAATTTCATGGACTGCTTCAGCGTGCCAGAACAGGTGACAGAAGGGGAGCTGCCCAATATGCAAGTGAGGAGAACCCCCCCACCGCCTCCTCCGCGAGAATGAAATAAATAAACAATGAATGGTCCACTCTCCTTGCGCGCCTCATCCCATCTCATGCATGGCTGCCAGTAATGGTCTACTGGGTGTCAGCTTTTATTGGCACGGTACAAAGCAAGTGCCAAGGGCTTGGTGCGCTCTCGACTCCCCGCCTGTACCCGATCCCGCGGCCTGTGGATAAAAGCAAAGCAAATGCCTCAGACGAGCACAGAGACTTAAGAGACATGATGATGTTGGGCTGGAACGAGGAAGTGCAGTGGAGAGGGGAGGGACCCAGGGCGCAGCTCCATGGGGCCGCTGCCGCGCTGCGACCTTCCTCACATGGAGCCGGGGAGAGTTGGAAGAACTTCATACTACAAACTCAAGGAATAGCAGGTAAAGTGACTTCCACCGCGCTTTCAGCTGCGACCGCTTCTGAATTTTGGCGAAGGGCTTTGGTTTGCGTCATGCGCTCGTTTAGACTTGAGAATAGAGGATTTTGCCCATGACTGGAAAACACTGTCCTTAGTTTCGGTGCAGGTGCGCCACAGCATCAGATCCTGCTGGGTAATTCTCTACTGGTAGCCGACACATAACGGATTGACATGCGGGAGTATTTTCCCCTTTTAATATCTAAAGAAAGACATTCAATTATGTTAACTCCCGGTTTTATTATTTAATAGCCAGCATTTTATGGAAAATTTTGTGGAATGTTCCCAAATTTCCATGCGTATTTTTTTCTTTCTTTTTTTCCTTTGGCAATGTAGGAATATTTATTTCACGCACATAAATATTTATTTTAAATTATCCTATTTCTAAACGAGCCTACATAATATCCAGTCAATCCCTCAACTCAATTTTAACCAGTTTCATCGTTTTTCTACTCTCCATAGCACCTGTTGCAACTGATGTGCGCACCCGAAGTGCTTCAAAGTTTACAACAATATTATTAACACTTTCAAACTTTCAAAACAATTTGGAGTCAGTAGCCTATCTTCGCTAGATACACATTTGCCGGATGCCTAAATCAAAAGTGAGTAATCTTCTAACCAACTTAAACAGGAAATAAGCACGCAGAGAAATGTGTCTAAGCCTGAAATCCATAACCAATAAACCTGATATTGTACCATGTCGTTAAGGAATACCTATCTAGTTTCAAATGTAAAGTCATGTGTGGAGGGAGAGAGAGAGAGGGCGAAAAACACATTTGTAGGCAGGACTCTTGAAACTTTTGACACTGCTGACAGGTGCAAAGACAAGTTGTTCAGCAACACCCATTCACTGTGAAACATTTGAGGAAATAAGACTCCATGTTCTGCTGTAGAAGTCTACAAAATACACCAAACTGCCCACTGCTTGCTTCTGCTTAAATTCGCATATATACAATTTAGACATGTATAATTTTGTAAGCTAATTAAAGTCTCTTTTCAGTGATGCAAAGCATTGAAGAGTTGTCATTAATGTGATCAAATCTTAAATATTGGATTGTATTCCATTAGAGAGCAGGTTGGTGCTGGTTTTTTTGTTTTGTTTTTAGCATAATGAATGTATATTTTGGGGTTTATTACAACTTCAGAATGTCAGTTTGCAGCATTTAAGGGAAGTTGGTTTAATCTTGAACAAATCGGATTTGAATACAAAAACTGTCACTTTGCAGAATATATGCATATAAAGAAATCCGTTTGATATTAGATCAACTTTGAAATAAATCCCAATACCTGCACAAATACGACTTTTTTTCATAGCTGAGTTGGAGAGAGAAGTGCTGAAAACCTGTCTCCAGATGCCTCATCTATCTTGCCAGTGTAGAAACAAGAGTGGGAGGGGGCAGAGGAAGAAGACAGACAGTTATTAAAATGATTGTACTGTGTGAATAGCAGAGTAGTGAAGTGTGTCAGATGCAAATGAAGCCAACTTCTTCTCAGCGCACCTCTAGCCTCACCCTCACCCCCCCCCCCCCCCCCCCCCCCACAATAGGCTCCCAGAACACATCCGCTAACACACCAACACTATCGACCCGCTTGCACCCATATATTTCATGAATTACTGATGAGAATCTCAATATGCATATTTATCCGAATTGAACAAAGGTGACCATGCATCACATAACATGGTGCTGTAGGACAATGTCTTTCCCTAATGGCTGATAAGGAAGCACCCACAGGTTGATTATTATTTCTCATAAGCTGATGGGCTGTGACTGAAAAATAATTAATTCACTTAATATGTGATGGATTGCTATAAGTCGACTTTGTAACGGCTAAACCTGGAAACTTTATATTCCAGGGCTTGTATACGTAAAACAATAATTTGAATTATGATTCATATGATTTGCTTGTAATCATAATAAGCTCAACACCGGGGCTAATACACACTGGGGCTATACGACATGTATATATGTCCAATCTAAACATAACTGTTAATTACAATATAAGATGTAAAATTAAAATATACATAGGCTATATCATGTGGGCATCTGTGGCTTTGAATCCCAGTTATATCTTATATTTATTTATATTCCAATACATGTAACAGACACCATCCAAATATTGTTTTTGTTTTGTTTTTTAACAACTTTACAATTTGTAATGGCTTAAAACAAATTAACTTCATAATTCTAATTGATACACTGAAGCCCTTGTGTCACTTTCTGTTGCCTCCATTTATTTATTTTCTGTGAATTCCCTCATTTATTCATGAGTGTGTTTGGTTCATGTATTCCAAAATGTGACTATTTCTCCTAAACCAGCGTTATGTTATATTATGATACGGAGTAGCTCCCCCCCCCCCCCACCCCCACCCCAATATCCAAACTTTGCTGGTGTGGTCCTTTGTATCTGTAACGGTTTCTCATCTCCACCCTGCTCCCTCTTTGCACCCTGCTATGTGTAGACACCTCTCCCCCCCCCCTCCCCCCACCCCACCACCAGCCAGCCACACACACACGCACACACGCACACACACACACACACACACACACACACACACACACGTACACAAGCGGGAGGACTGAGAATTTTGTCAACCCACAAGCCTCTTCCTGCCTCTCCTCACTCGATGCACTAAGAAGGCCAACACTTTTCCAGTCCTTCAGGCCCTCTGCGCTGTAATAACTTCCACGGTGCTGCTGGGTGAACTGGGTGAAAGATTCCACTTGGCCCCCTCAGTCAGTCCGTCAGTCACTCTGACACATCATCCCCACTTCCCCTCCTGGTTACAACCTGGACGTCTTTGACACGTCAACAACAAAAAATATAAATTTTCCTGCTATTTTCAACATTTGAGTTTATATATTTATATCGATGAGCTAAAATTAAGAACATGTAAAAAACAAAACAAAACAAAACACTGTTGACAGGCTGATTGCATAAAAAAAACATCTGCCTTTGTCAGAAAAGTGTGTTTAGAATATCGTGTTTTATAAAGCAGAACTTTAAAATCCCATTTTGGCCAAGCACAAAATTATCCAATAGGCTACAGGTATATCTAAAAATATCTGAACCTAACGCTATAGAAGCGATATTGGGGTGGGGGGGTGGGGGGCGCTGAGATCCTAAACAACTGACTTCAAAGGAATCTAAAAAGACTAGGTCACACCTAAAAAGCACAGGGGGAAAAGTTTGCTAAGTAGCGTCAAAAACTTACGTCACACGGAAAATAAGAACAGGGTGAAAGTAGCGTCACTGCTCGAACAGACTACTTCCTGAATCATCTTTGTGCACCTTAGTTTCTGCATGCCTAGTTGCCTACACAAGTGTGGGTTGTGGTTGAATGTAGGAATTGTCTTGTTTTTCCTCTGTGCGAAGACCCCCCGCTCGCCCCCTCGCCAACACATCCGCATTTCCCCTCTCACATCTGCCCAGAAAAAAGGGCAGATGAGAGTACCCCCACCACACACACACACACACACACACACACACACACACACACACACACACACACACACACCTCCAAATACTCCAGATGCTTAAGAACGGGCGGTAGGTTCGGCGCAGTAACACGCAACAATCTTCTGCACCAGTGACCTTTTAGCCACCCCCCCCCCATCACCCCCGTCACACTCTTGCATCCTGGGAGTTCTGCGGCCGTCGCGAGCTCAACGCCGCCCCGCTGAGCAGTACCCTCTGCGTTGCGACAGAGCGCCACCATGCCGCTTCCCACTATTTGTTCCAAATGTGTGGAGCCATCTGTCAGTAAAACAGGAAGGCCCAGGTTCCCCTTCTCCCTCGGGCTCGCTTCGCTATTTTCGGGAGCTTCACTTCTCCCTGTGTGGCTCCAGGGACCAGGGCGATGCCGCCGCGCCCGGGCCCCCCGCCGCACCCGGGCCCCCCCGCCGCACCCGGGCCCCCCCGCCGCACCCGGGCCCCCCGCCGCACCCGGGGCTTCTTGGAGTGGCAGGAGCCGAGGGCCGAGGCTGTCGGGTCCATCTGCTGCAGGCTTGAGGGCCATCCATTATTAATGGGGCCACGAGCACTGCCTCAGACATGCAGCCCGGGCCAGAGGAAGGCTTCTGGACTCAGACAACAACAAACAAAAATATGGGACTCAAAGAAAAAAACAGATTGTCTTTTTGGCTCACTCCTTATTCTGTCTCGCTCTCTCTCTCTTTCTCTCCTCCTTCCTGATGCACTTGCTCTTGCTGACTTTCTGACCTTGCCCCCCCTCATTGCTATCTACCTCTCTGCTTCTATCTTTCTCACTGCCTCTGAGGCCCTCCCTCTCCCTCTCCCTCTCTCTCTCTTTCTCTCTCCTCCTCTCTTTCTCTGATTGTGCCTCGCACGCGCCTGTGCTCGGGCGGCGGGCTCAGCGATGCGTGCTCAGTTAAATTAGAGAGAACACGAGCGCCGATCAGCTGGGCACGGCGGACGCCCGCGTCTCCCGCTGACCCGGGGGCCAGTTAATTTTCTGCTTAATTTTGCGGCAGTCAGTTTGCATTTTGGGATGATTACGTGGCAGGAAATTAACAATAAATAACAAATGCGGTCTGAAAGCTAAAACCCACCCCCCACCCACCCACCAACCCCACCCAACCCCACCCAACCCCCACACCCCCCCGCTACATCAGCAAGGCCCATCAGACAGCGGCGCCCGAGCCGCGCTCCACGGGACTCAGTCTCTCTCTGTCAGACTCGTAATGAAAACGTCTGTAATTCTTTGCAATGTAATGTGGGGGGACAGTGTGACAAGAGCCATCTCACCGGGGTGAGGGACTCGCGCGGCGCGAGAGGACGCCCTTTACTCTGCTCCGGCGTTTTATAATGTTGTTTCCCCCAGCCTGCTCTTGATTAAACTTAACACCCGTCTCCCTCTCTCGCCCCATTAGAATACCTGCACCGAATGGAGACAGAGGAGGCCCAGGAGATGCCAGGTAAAACACTGCATGATTGAGCTCTCACAGGGGCCGAAAGTAGATACAATAGGCCCCCCAAAACAGCCTCTCACTCTCTCAGGTAATTTTGGTGGGTCCTGCTGAATGGGACACGTGTGATGGGGGGGGTTTGATGGGTGTTTGCTGGTGTGTGTCTCCCCAGGCAGGGACAGCCCCCCCGCCAACGACACCTCCGAGGAGGCGGAGGAGCCCATGGCCGTCCCGGAGGACCTGTCAGCCGGCTCCACCCACCAGCAGAACAACAGAGGGGACAAAGGTATGGGCCAATTAAAAGATAGCCGATCAAAAGATCATCGTTATGCTGGTGCAAAGTGACAAGTGAATCAACACATACAGTACACACTGTGCCACTGCTACATATACATCTGTCAACTAAAATCCCCCAGTTTGAGTGTCTCCCATGAAGCAACAAAAATGAATACATTCCCAAAGCATCCAAATCGGCGTAAAATTGCTAAATGAAAGTAAATAAATAAATAAAGTAAATTAGTAGGCAAGTAAAATTAATTTATAGCTGCAAAGAGGCACATTTAGGTCATTGGCAGAAAAGGTAAAAAAAATAAAACGGTCTTTGATCCATGGCAAGTCGTTAATAGGTGAAATCTTAAGGAATTGCTAATGTGGCCTTGATGTTGAGTGAGTGAACATCCAGCCAGGGAATATCATGGCGAAAGCGAGGATGAAAGATCACAACTGTGGCAGATAGTTATCTCCACTCTCTTCTCACTTGGGTGGCATCATGTCAGAAAGCAGGAGACGTTATAAGATGGAGGCTTGGAGTCATTACGGTCCATTAGAAGCTAATCGGTTTTACATGTACATGACAGCAAGAGGGATCAGACGTGACACACAGCGCTCATACGATATAGTTTTGTTAGTTTATGACACTTAATTTAATCAAGTACACTGATGATGAGGAGAATCCAGGTGAAGGCCATTATCCCTTATTGATTTCCATGAGTAAATTTATACCAAACACAGAGGAGGAGATGTCCATAAAGGGAAGGATTTTGAAGCTCTAGATTGATCATAATAATAAAATGTTTCCATGTTTTACTGCATGGCCAAAACCGAGAGCGGCTCCTTGACTTATGTCAGTGTTTTTCCACTCCAATCCAGATAACGGTACAGATTCGCCGCCGGGCGCTTTGAAAGAGCAGATAGTCGGAAATCAGATGCGAGAGGAAACTGAAATAGGATGTGTAAGAGTTTCCTAAGAAGAACTTCAGCCTTCAGGCAGTTTCAACACTCCTGGAGATAAAGTGTTCAGGAACAGAGCCAAGCTCACACAGATCATCACCGCGCCACATAGGTCACACACCTGCACACACACACACTCACACACACACACACACACACACACACACACACACACGTGCTCCCGGTTTTACTTTACAACTGTCGAGCTGCCATGCGCAGATCTCAACGCACGCAAGGATCTCTGAACACGGCATCTAATTCAACACTGTTACGAGTTAGTGAGCGTGCATGCAGCCTCATCGTTCATAACAACATGCTTTTATGTGACAGTGTTACTGTTCATCTCATCTCAGTCGATCGATGGAACATCTAGCATGAGCTGGGAGAAAAGGGGGAATAGTCAAAGGAGAAACCTTTTAAATGTACGAACAACTCTCATTGGCTGCGAGGAATACGTTTCTAGTAAAACTAAAATGAGTTTGAGAGAGGAAAGGGGCTGGTCTGACAGAGTGTGTATGTGCGTGTGTGTGTGTGTGTGTGTGTGTGTGTGTGTGTGTGTGTGCGTGTGTGTGTGTGTGTGTGTGTGTGTGTGTGTGTGCGTGCGTGCGTGCGTGCGTGTGCGTGCGTATGTATTTCTGTCCATTTCCTATAGATACAATCACCTTTGTATGTGTGTATAGGCTACATGGGGACAGAGAGAAGAGAGCAGTGTCTGGTGTATCTATGCATCGCTGGCTCTGTGATAAAGCCCAAAATGTGAGTTATAATTATCAGGCAGGATCATGTACTTCTGTCGTGAAGAAGGCGAAAAAGCAGAGGGACTATATGTGGGACACGGGACCTCAAAGTACCGAGAGCTCGAAAACCACAAAGCCAGGTTGTTTCCTGTTCCAGATAAGTCCTCACAGTCTCGCAGTTGGGGATTGCGAGAAAGAATAAAATTAGAATTTCACACTTCAGCTAGAAAGTAGGCTTGTTGCATCTTATTCCACAGTATTCCTAGTCAACCTGACGCTTATTGTATTGTCGTGTGTAGCTTTTAAAGCGCCTATTTGACACTCCGAGCCAGTCAAAATCAGCATTGAGTATCATTTTTACGTCATCATTTTAAGTCACATGGGGGGGTTAAAATGACCCGTCATCATGGTATGAAAAGATTTCTCTTTCACTTTGACTGAATCAGGAGGCGCCATCGCTGTTTCAGAGACATGAAAGCTAAAAGCCGTCTAGTTCCCGAAAACGTGGAGGCAATAAGTTAAAAGAAAGAAAGAAAAAACACACACAAGTAGACTTTTTGTGTGTGTGTGTGTGTGCATGCGTGTGTGTGCGTGTGTGTGTGCGTGTGTGCGTGTTTGCGCGTGTGTGTGTGTTCCTTATCGAGTGCGAGTCGTGTCAGGGGTGTTGCTGGCGTGGTTTAACACATGTGGTTCCACTACCTTGCACAGTGGGCTATTTTCAGGCAGTGAGAGCAGAACAGGAACCTCCACCGGGCTCCCTGCATTTCCACACTGCAGAGACAACACAACTAACTACAAGCAGCTACCTCGCCTCCAAACTGTCGCCTACCTCCCTGCTAATTTCCTCCTCCTCTTGTCAAAACTGCTTGTCTTAACCAATACTATATTTGCTATATCTTAACATTCGCTGTTATCTCATTATTTGTTACCTTTTAGCTACACTGCTAGGTTAATAGTTACCTTATTATCAGTGTTGGGGGTAACTCATTACAAAAGTAACATGTTACATGTAATATATTACTTTTAGCAGTAACTCAGTAATATAACTTATTACTTATAGGATTTCAGTAATATTATACCAGTTACTTTGTCAAGTAACTCAAGTTACAAATTTAGTTTTTTTTTTTTTATCAAAGCACTTATTTTAAAAAAAGACAATAATTTCCTAATCAAACTGTGTGTTTTTATGCAAATAACCACTATAGATGACAATAACAAAGGAAAAGAATAACATTTAGAATTTTGTACAGTTTACATTGACTTCAAGGTGGTTGAAATTATTTTTTGGGATGGTTCCGGGGCGGCCATGTCATTCTGCTGCTGCTGTTGTTTTGGTAAAAGTAATCCAAAAAAGTATTGTAATAAGTAACGAGTTACTCTACACAGACAGTAATATTGTAAAGTAACTTATTACTTTCAAATTAAAGTAACTAGTAATATGTAGTATATTACAATTTGAAAGTAACTTGCCCAGTAACTGCCTATTATCTATAATCTGAGGATAACATTCAACATTAAGCCATTTTATTGCAACCGTTTTGTTTGTCCTCTATGCGATCAGAGACTTGCTTCCCAAAACCAGCAAATCAGGATGTGTGAGCGTGACAAACATGATATAAAGTAAAAGCTCTTCTTCCTATTCCCGATTTAGTCGCAACTTCCCCATATTCCCTGAGAAGATACAGGCCAGCGGTCGTGCTTCCCTCTGCCTAGTGCAGCGAGAACACTGCAGGTCACACAACACCCAACTGATGGTCGGCCAGTCAGAGCTATTATATTAAAAGCCTCGAGGCACATTCGCTTTCTCTGCAAGGCAATAGTCTGACTAAGTGCACCCAAAAATGAAAAATCCGTCATTATCGACTCACCCCCATGCCGATGGAAGGACGGATCAAGTTTTTTAGTCCACAAAACAGTCGTGGAGTTCACAGAAAAATATCGATGTCCAGCATTCTCCTAAACAAATGAAGAGGGTGATGACTGACTTTCAAATGTCAAAAAAATAAATCAACAAATCAACACATGAATAAATACAGAGAAAAAAAACAGGAAAAAATGCTCCATACTGCTCGTCTGGCATTACTCAAGTCTCCACTCCAGAAGCCCCGAGATGCCAAGTTGACTTGAACAGACGTCGTTTACAAAAGAAAATGAGCCAAAAACTTAACTGGAGCTTGTAGCCCTTCTTGGAGCACATGGCTACAGTGAAGATTTCAGCTAAAAACAGGGTGTAAATTATGTCTTTTCAAGTCAACATGGCATCTCGGGGCTTCTGGAGACTTGGATTACGCCAGACAAGCAGTATGGAGCCATTTTCTGTTTGTTTTTTTGTTTGTTGTTGTTTATTTGTTGTTGTTTTTTACGCTTGAAAGTTGGTCAGCAACTCTGTTTCCCTGAAAAACTCCACAAATGTTTTATGGATTAAAAAAACGGCATGGGGGTGAGTAGATAATGACTGAATTTCATTTTTGGGTGAACTTATCCTTTAAGCCATTTTACATGATACCATAATTTGATATGTGCCCAGACCCATAACAATCCAACTTTTTTTTTAATTATCCAGAGGAGAACTGTGTAAATCAGAGAATTTATTGCTAAACCCTTCTACGTACCATCAACTCTGTATTTTCCATACTCCGAAAAGTGTCGACTGCTGCCAGTCCATTTCCCCTCGACCTCCACATCACACCATGAGCTGGTCTCATGTGCAACTTGACCGATGTTCAAGAAATGGAACCTAACCACTGTCTATGAATGCACATAGTATGTCACTGTGATTACACTTAGTTCAACTAGAAGAGCAGAATTGCATTAACATAATCAGAGAATGGTGTTTATTACTTGCCTTATCGTCTTCACGGCAATATAATAATAATTTGATTTGCATGTAAATGTAACCAGTGATTACCTAATTTGCCACAAGTATATATATATATATATATATATATATATATATATATATATATATATATATTTAATGGGACCTTCTCTCTGTAATGGAATTTTAGCAACACTGTGACTGTACAGTTATGAGGAGAATCCAGGTAAAATCCATGATCCCTTATTGATCTCTCTTATTATAAGACTACACCGATCACAAAGGAGGAGATGTAGGTAAGGAGAAGCAGACGGGTTAGAGAGGGATCTTATTATAGGACTATACCGATCACAAAGAAGGAGATGTAGGTAAGGAGAAGCAGGATCTCGAAGCTTTGACACAACATGAGACGTGGATTGTGCAAAAAATGGCTGCAACTCAATGCCAGGAAGACGTCCCCTCATGCGTTCTGTTGTGTGTAGTGTGAAGCACGGCCTTCCCTTCCCCTGTTCGCTGTGTCACTTCTGCAGCGCCGCCGGAGCACTATTGACACATGGCCAGTGTTTCTCTTATCTCATCTGCTCAGCAGAAAGATACAAGAGTTTTTGTCCCAACACATGTCAACAGGCAATAGAGAGCCACAGTGGAACGTCACTTCCTGCTTCAGCACTGTACCAGAGATTTTCATCCGCCATTTATTTTCCCATAGACATTTCGTGTAACATGCGTATAAAAACAGTTTTACGTGTTCAAACCAAACGGTTCAGATATATTTAGAAACAGGAGAGACCACGTGACATTTCACTATGGTCACTATGGTCTCTCCTGATTCTAAATATAGCTGAACCATTTGGTTTGACCCAGTAAAACAATTTTTTATAAGCATTTTACGAAATGTCTATGGGAAAATAAATTGTGGAAGAAAATCTCTGGTACAGTGCTGAAGCAGGAAGTGACGTTCACTTTGCCTCTCTATAGACGAACACATTGTTGTTTATGCGAGAGCAAATTAACCTGTGATTAGGTGAATATTAAGTATGAAAAAGCAATAATGAGCATCTTGTGATCCCACGCCATTAGCTCTGACATTTGTGCCCCCCCCACACCCCCCGGCTGGTTGAGGGAATGATGCATCATGGGAGTTATGCGACGTTCACTTTGCCTCTCTATAGACGAACACATTGTTGTTTATGCGAGAGCAAATTAACCTGTGATTAGGTGAATATTAAGTATGAAAAAGCAATAATGAGCATCTTGTGATCCCACGCCATTAGCTCTGACATTTGTGTCCCCCCACCCCCCGGCTGGTTGAGGGAATGATGCATCATGGGAGTTATGCGCCCGCCCCCCCCCCCCCCCTCCACAGTGAAAACAAGCCTCCTGCAAAACGCCTGTTTCAGTTACAGGCTGTTTTACAATTCCTTGCCTGTGCTTCCCTTTCTGTCACTTCTCCATAATTCTTGGTGTTTCGGTTAGGCAGGCCCTCTTTCTGAAGCTTCCCCTTTTCCATAGATTCCTATATTTCATGATCTCACCTTCTTCCTCTTCGGCTGGAGGAAATGGGGAAATCGGGCTGCTGCCGAGACACGCAGACCACAGGCTCGGCTCATAAGTTTGTTGGACTCGCAATATTTCAGCTCGGGTTAGACATTAGTTCCCTGGCTGGAAAAGAGGGAGCTGACAGTTTGACACACAGGCCACTTCTCTATTCAGATGAAACTGGGAAACATGAGCAAATAAACACAGACAAACAAGTTTTTATCATAGCTCCACAGATAATAGTTATCGTAATCATTCGGTATTTACTTATATGTACTAGTATTGTGCTCTAAAAAGTTGCAAATTTCAATAATTAGGGGAATTAAGCCCCTTTAAAGTGATGAGGCGTGTGTTTTTGTGTGCGTGTACTACTTTGCTCTACACCGCTGCTGCTGTCCCTAGTTTCACACCGTTTCCTGTGTCTCTTTCCTGTTTATCTTGCTGTCATTTTTTTTTGTACAAAAGTGTGATGGTGTGACTGAGATGCTCTGTGCGTTTCCTCATCCCATCGCCGACATGTACAGCTCTGCACCTCTGTATCCTTAACAGACACACACACACTTTTGCATTGGAAAGCACACAAAAAAATGAGCTTCTCCAGTTTAAACATGCTGTGTGATATTTGGTGTGTGTGTGTGTGCAGTGATCTAATATCTTTGTTGACCTTGCTCAGACTTAAATCACACAAAAACACACGAAATATCATGGTAAAATGCTGCAGTTTTGATGCATAGCACATGGAACTGTCTTGTCTGTAGTCGTAGTGATATTACCAGATGGTTGCAATGCTAATACATGCAGGTTCGTCCCTGATAACGGCAGCACATTAAGAGGGAATGAACAGAATCACATGTGTACAGTTCATAGATAAATACAGAAATTGGCACATTGTCATGTGGATTTTTTTTAAATTAATAATAATTGTCTTTTTAATCAATAAGTCAATTAAGCAAACTGAAAGGGAGGCACACCCAGGTTCCCCAAAGCATGTCACAAATTCACATGTAGCAGCATTGTAACCTTACAAGAAGAACAAACCAATGCCTCGTATTCTAAACCGTGGCACCTCCCCCCTGCCCTCTTTTCCAGCCTGTAACATTAAAGTTGAGGCTCGCAGTGATGAGGAGAATGGGCTGGCCTGTGACATGAATGGCGAGGAGGAGGAGGAGGAGGAGGAGTGCGCGGAAGACTTGCGCGTGATCGATGCCTCGGGGGCCAAAGTGAACGGCTCACAACCGAGTCCCGAAGCCAGGGCCTACTCCGCGGCCGGCGGTATCCGGCTGCCCAACGGGAAGCTGAAGTGCGATATCTGCGGGATAGTTTGCATTGGCCCCAATGTGCTGATGGTGCACAAGCGAAGCCACACCGGTAAGCCACCTGCGATACTTCTTGCCCTTAATTAACCTTTGCACACCATGTTCACTGTTAGCAATGATGGAGGGATGAGCATCTGAGGGTGGGTTAGAAAGCGGCCCGAGAAAACTGGAAGTCTGCTGTGGCTCCTCCCCCTTCAGCCATTTTTACAGCTTTCTCATACCTTCATTGGTCGATTTTTGCCTTTGGTGTAACTCCCTAAAAGGCGTTCCCCCAAGTTACACCTCATGTTAAGTTTAAGGTGATTAAAACTACACATTGCAGCGATTTCACATCATCAAGATGGTTGTCTCTACTGCTATTGTTTGGCATTGACGCAAGCAACAGTGTATATACCCAACTATAAGCATAGCCTCTTTGTAAGTAAAGCCCACTGTAATGGATTCTTAGAAATAACCCCAAACTTTAGAGTTTATACTTACACTGAGCTGTAGTTGCCTTGGCATCCAATGCAATTGGCTGCATATAGACCTCTCTATGGTGCGTGAAATAGACTTTGAGAATAGCAGATTAGCAATTATTATTGTTCTCAAAATGATTTAGAATTACCAGACGACAAGCAGCAGTAGATGTGACGGAAGTAGAAGAGACGAACTCGGTCCGGAAAGAAAAAAAAAAACCAACATGCCCTTAGCTGAGAAACAGGATATCTGCCGCAATTAAAATGGGATCTCCATGAAATGACAATTATCTGACTATTAAAAGTTTTTCAAATTTCAAAATTGATATTCTATTGTAATGAACCCAAACCAGTGGTGGGGAACATTTTTGAAAAAGGCACTTAACTGTCAAGCTTTAGAAACTAATGAAACCCAAAATGGAAGAAAGGAACACTAGACTAATGTAAATGCAAAAGAATGTACAATAAAAGATATAATGAAGTGCCTCCTATTTAAATCGAAAATTTTCTGTGGTGAGTCTTTGCTCCTGAAATGCATTTTTAATGAGTTTCCTTTTTTATTTATTTTTGCTGCTTCACTGGTGACTCTTATTTTATGGGGGGGGTGGGGGGGGGTGCCTTTGAAAAAAAAAGAAAGACGACACATTAAAACCTTCTCACAGAATGCCACAACACTCGGAGAGAGAGGCTGGATATTGGTTTTATTCCAGAAGCGCTGATCAGGAAGACTGGCTCTCAACACAAAGTGTTTCCTTCGCTTTATTCAAATGAGGGCTGTGAATTTGCATTGTGATCTGCCGCCTCTTATTTTAGAGACGAAGAAGAGGAAAAAAATGAGATTTTCAGATCAAATTGACCTAGGCAATGGTGCATTACGGAGCTGCCAGGCTGCCTCTGAAAGGCTCTTGTTCGATCAGAGCGCTGGCAGCCGCCCGGGCAGGAGGGGGAGCAGGGAGCGACTCTGTCACTCTGGCTGTGCTGTGTGTGAAACCTGCTCCATCGTGCGCCTTGTTCTGCCACTTGGGATCTCTTGTAGCGCGGTGACCCCCACATTCACGTAGCATGGGGCACCCTGCTTTCTCTCTCGCTCTCTCTCTCTCTGTCTCTCTCTCCGCATAGGCAAATTAAAACTAAGGCTTTGCGCTGCTGTTGCTTTTATGTTGTTGTCAGTGGGGGGATTCGTGGAGATTACGGGAATGTAGTGGCGGTGAAGAGTCTTAGCGTTCATGATGATAAGCTATATCACACTGCTTGATATAGGAGTCATGAATAACAAAAATAAAATAACAAATTGGGTGCCAGTATTAGAAAATAATTTAGACTTAAAATAAAAAGGTAGTGTAGTACAGCTTCAAGATTTCTTCAAGTGTTCCCATCGCATTCAAAACAATTGGATGTGTGTGTTGTTGCCATAGACTGTATGTTGTTGCACAGCATTTTACCCGACTTAAAGGGCCACATTGCCGATTTTCAACTAGCTTTGTATCATTTAGGAATTTGGTAGTGTATTATGCAAATGAACCATGTTTAACCTCCCTCCATCTTGCCTGGAGTGAAAGCTCCCCCGTTCATTCTCGGAACTTCCTGGTCTAAATGATGTCATTATGACATCATTTGGACCAGGGAAATGAAAGTGGCCCTTTAACGCACACACCTTACGCACACGCACGCACACACACACTTTATATAATTATAAGTTTTGTTCATATTCAATCTAACTGTCCAGCCTTTACAGCCTGTGATACTGCTTATATATATATATATATTTTGTGTTCGTTTACAGTGACGTGTGTTTTCTGTGTGTGTGTTGTGTTCTTGTCCTCAGGAGAACGTCCTTTCCAGTGCAGCCAGTGCGGCGCCTCTTTCACCCAGAAGGGCAACCTGCTACGTCACATCAAGCTCCACTCGGGGGAGAAACCCTTCAAGTGTCACCTGTGCAGCTACGCCTGCCGCCGGAGGGACGCCCTCACCGGTCATCTGCGCACCCACTCTGGTGAGCATGGTGTCACCCAGGCTAAAAAAAAAACACATGCACTCATGGGAGTGTTAGGAACTCTGGATTGAAGTGTGAATAGAGAGCCAAAGTGAACGTCACTTTCTGCTTCAGCATTGTACCAGAGATTTTCATGTGCCATTTATTTTCCAATAGACATTTCGTAAAATGCGTATAAAAATTGTTTTACTTGGTCAAACCAAACGGTTCAGCTATATTTAGAATCGGGAGAGACCATAGAACATTTCACTCCAAAACCAAAACTTAAAAAAAAAACATAAAAAAATATTTTCTTTAAATCCTCAATCTTTTACGTTTTGGTCCGAGTGAAATGTTATGTGGTCTCTCCCGTTTATAAATATGTCTGAACCGTTAGGTTTGAATTAGTAAAACTATTTTTTATAAGCATTTTACGAAATGTCTATGGGAAAATAAATGGCGGATGAAAATCTCTGGTACAGTGCTGAAGCAGGAAGTGACGTTCACTTTGGCTCTCTATGGTATTACTTCCTTTCCTCTGTATTAGGAGCCAAGGGGAAGTAGACAGGCTGTAGATATGGGTGTCACTTTATTTGCAAATGCTTTGCAGAAGTTTCTGTTTGAGTGGAAAGAAAGGACACCTACAGTACAGACTGAGATCACCTGTCAACAGTGTGTCCAGTATTGTGACGTCTTTTTCTTTCGATTTTCTATTGATGTAGTTCGAGTTTCTGTAGGTGGCGCACTTTTCTTTGTCTGTTCAGACATTGTGGCCATCACTGCTCATGCAAACTACCCAGATCTTCTTCTGTTTATTCCAAACAAACCAGAAACACAAAAACGCTTCACTTTCTGTCGGAGACTCCCCCCCCCCCCCCAGAAAAGACACTGGATGTTTAGAACTGCAAAATGCAAAAGCTTTCATGAACTAACTTCAGGTTGAATCACTATTGTGTTCAATCAGCAATATAGAGTAGCAAAAGAGACATTTATTTCTGTCAAAATGTCATAGATTCAAATCTTATGATTAACGGTGTATCATACCGCTCTGTTGACGGATGTGACATTCTTTTTTGCAGTCGGAAAACCCCACAAGTGTGCTTACTGTGGGCGGAGTTACAAGCAGCGCAGCTCTCTGGAGGAGCACAAGGAGCGCTGTCACAACTACCTCCAGTGCATGGGGCTGCAGAACAGCATCTATACAGGTTGGTGCCTCGCGGGACGACGCACACTTCTGATGACCTACTTTTACCCCGAGCACAGGACTCGCTATGCATGCAGCGTCAGTCTACCGTGTCGACAATGTTGCAATTACAAAATGCTCCAACAGGTCAGGCTAAATTAATCTCATTCATATTTTAAAGTCAAAGTGTTGTTGTTTTCTGATGGACGCTGGTTAGTGGCTCATCTAAATAACTGTGCGATAGTCGTGAAGTTTGTTGCCACATTTCAACGATTCAACACTTTTTCATTGTTCATATTTTCAAAATAAAATGAACCCACTATAGACTCATGATTAAAAAACAAACAACAACAACATGTATGGTATAAACTGCTGAGCCGAGGCTGAGAAATACATTTACACTCTGTCTGTGATCATGAACAAATACTTATCGACCAAGTGCTTCACATGTGTCAGAATAGTCCGACCTGTGCTGTAAGCACCGTTATCGCTGAAAAGACAAGGCCCTCTTTACACCAATTCCTCACTTTTGAACAGATCAAAATTCGAAATACTTTGACTCTGAAACCTACTTCTCTGTCTTGCTTTCCAGTAGTAAAGGAAGAAAGCAACCAGAATGAGCAGAGGGATGACTTAAGCCAGACGGGATCTGACAGAGCCTTGGTGCTAGACAGACTAGCTAATAATGTAGCTAAGCGTAAGAGCACTATGCCACAGAAGTTTGTGGGTAAGGGCTGACGTCTGCTTCCTTTGCATATCAACAAATGACATTTCCTTTGACTGAAGAATACGTGTAATTGCACCTGTAAGAACTGTGTTGTATATCAGATAGTGTTGCATTTCCCGTGCCTCTGCAGAATGCATGCAGTTTAACCTGATCATCAAATTTTGTGCCTTTAATTTGTCGACACTTAAGCCATATTCCTTTTAACGTGTGTCAGGATTTCCCCCCATCATTTACAAAAGTGTTTAATTGTTTTAATCCTTTATATTATAGACAGCCTATAGATATATATACAGAGGGAAATGATGATATTATGAACCAGGAAGAAAGATACATTTTACAGATAAAGATACACACAAGTGGCTGAGGATAATGCATTTATGAGACCATTCAACAGAAATACTCAGTACCAGAAAGTTAACTACCGGTAATTAAACTCAATCACACATAGAGAGCAGCAGGGACTCTATCAATTTGCTGAGGTCACATGACAAGTGCATCAGTCTAAATGTGACCTTCATGTGTCCCTCAGGTGATCGGCGTCTGTCGGACCTGTCGTTCGAGGGCGGGGCGGGCGAGCTGATGCAGTCTCACGTCATGGACCAGGCCATCAACAACGCCATCAGCTACCTGGGGGCCGAGTCCCTCCGGCCGCTGGTACAGACCTCCCCGGCCTCCTCGTCCGACGTGCCCCTGGGCTCCATGTTCCCGCTGCACAAGGCCTCGTCGGAGGGCCATACGGGCCCGTCGGCCAAGGACAGCGCGGCCGAGAACCTGCTGCTGCTCTCCAAGTCCAAGTCGGCCTCCAGCGAGAAGGACGGCTCGCCCAGCCACAGCGGCCAGGACTCCACCGACACCGAGAGCAACAACGAGGACCGGCCGGGCGGGGGCGGCGGTGGCGGGGGGGCGTCGGGCCTCATCTACCTGACCAACCACATCACGTCGGGGGTGCGGAACGGCGTGCTGCCCCTGGTGAAGGAGGAGCAGCAGAGGCAATACGAGGCCATCCGGGCCAGCCTGGAGATGGCCTCCGAGGGCCTCAAGCTGGTGACGAGCGACGGTGAGCAGGTGAGGGCGTACCGGTGCGAACACTGCCGCATTCTCTTCCTGGACCACGTCATGTACACCATTCACATGGGCTGCCACGGCTTCAGAGACGCCTTCGAGTGCAACCTCTGCGGGCACCGCAGCCAAGACCGCTACGAGTTCTCCTCCCACATGACGAGAGGGGAGCACCGCTACTGAGCTGCAGCGCTCAGAGAACACACACACGCGCGCGCGCATGCGTGCCCGCATACACACACACATGCACACACACACACACACACACACACACACACACACACACACACACACACACATGCACATTCAATAAATACATGAAAATACATATTGTAAAATACACTGTTAATCTCTGAAAGTGGTGATTTTTTTTTATACAAAATATGCATGTTTGTAGAAGACCGATAAAAGAAAACATCTAGTTCCTGGTAGAAAACAATATTCAATTTCAAATGCCATGTTCAGGAGGAAAATGAATTTTTCATGTTTTTTGTTTACCGTAGTTTTTTTAAGAGAAGAATTATTGTTCAGTGAAGGCAAAACAGTGACTGTGCCTCAGTACCTTTGAAGTCATTTATTTACAGTTGCCACCTGTATAAAGTGTATAAACGTGTCTCTTCTTTTGGATATCCAGGCAGCAACATTTTCTTTTTCTGGTTTTAGAATAATAATAAAATATTTTAATCTCTACATTAAAGTAGCTCTATACTGAACTGTCTGTCTGAAATGTTAATAAAGGATTTTGATTATTTTCTCCAAATGCTTGCAGCGTGGGTGAATTCATATAAATATTGTATTATGGAATACAATCAATACGTTATTTTTATTTTTTGTACAATCAATGTAGAAAAATGCAAACCCATTTAGTATTCATTCCATTACCAACTTATTCCATTGCAACCTGTTATTCTATTTGTAACAACTTTCCTATTATTTATATCACAATTACATGCCTGTTTGTTTTTGTATTTATTACAGTGTTCAATGTTTTGTCTGTAGAGTAGTTCTAAAAACTGCATCCCTTTCTGTTCAACTGTACTAAATGTGTTTGAGTTAAAAACATGACTGCTGCTGGAAGCTATTTTTGGTTTGATAAAAGAAAATGTTTTCCTGATCTTTGTTTTATACCTGATGGCTGAAAATTGTATTACTCACAGAATATGAGCCATTTGAAGGTCCATGGGAGTTTTATGCTTGCAAAATATCAATAAAAGATATTTTATATATGCATCGAGTATTCACACTTTTTTCTTTTTTCTCATCAAAATAAGATTGCAGTAATAAGCAATAAGTAGCAGAAACTTACTTATTGTACTTTTACGTGCATACTTTAACGGCATTTTTACAGACAAACCTAAGGCTACTTGTAATACATACAGTACAAAGGCATTGTGTTACCTGTATACATATGGATATTTAATAGCAAATTTATACATTTTCAAATGTAGGGATCTTTACTGGATAGGATAAACCAGTTGCCAAACTATACTTTATCATCTACATCTACATTATAATTATTGGCTGTTCACACTATATCTGGGCCAAGCTCAGGAAAATGTTTCTTGGAGTTGATGGAAAGTTTCTTTGTTTCATTTTGCTTCCATTTTACATTCTAATATTCTAAAAGTGAAAGAAATATGGAAATGTCATTTCACACTCAAACCCTGTGAAATAATTATGCTTAGACGTCATTCAAGAGGCTGCTCGCTCCTACCTGTCAAGGAAAAGTCCAGAGAGAGAGAGAGACTGACTGGCATTTTGCAGAAAAAAGAACATAGTTTAGGAAAAACAAACCACTTAATTTGGTCTGAATAAATGAATACATCTTTATATAAAGTACAAATTGATTGCATTGGGGGTTGGAATATGCAATGCGACGTGAACATTTTGCAATAGGATACACAAAGGCACATTACCATCAAATAGTTATAGTAATTCTTTTTGTCTTATAGTTCTAAAAACCTCCATAATTTAACAAGGCTGCCAAACAGACAATGGAGTAGCCTACCACATTGGCATTTGTCTAGAGACCACAGTGTTGACCCGGCACACACACACACACACACACACACACACACACACACACACACACACACACACACACACACACACACACACACACACACACACACACACACACACACACACACACACACACACACACACACACACACACACAGAGGGGAGGGAGTGCATGTGAGTGTGCAGGCCCAGTGTGTCGGGTTCCAGCACCAGGAGAGCGATGGAGTGGCCGGCCGGTCCAGGCAGCAGAGAGCTGGGACAGTGAGGATGGTCCTCAGACAGCAGAGAGCTGGGACAGTGAGGATGGTCCACACAGACAGCAGAGAGATGGGACAGTGAGGATGGTCCTCAGACAGCAGAGAGATGGGACAGTGAGGATGGTCCTCAGACAGCAGAGAGATGGGACAGTGAGGATGGTCCTCAGACAGCAGAGAGATGGGACAGTGAGGATGGTCCTCAGACAGCAGAGAGATGGGACAGTGAGGATGGTCCTCAGACAGCAGAGAGCTGGGACAGTGAGGATGGTCCTCAGACAGCAGAGAGCTGGGACAGTGAGGATGGTCCTCAGACAGCAGGGACAGTGAGGATGGTCCTCAGACAGCAGAGAGATGGGACAGTGGGATGGTCCTCAGACAGCAGAGAGATGGGACAGTGAGGATGGTCCTCAGACAGCAGGGACAGTGAGGATGGTCCTCAGACAGCAGAGAGATGGGACAGTGAGGATGGTCCTCAGACAGCAGAGAGCTGGGACAGTGAGGATGGTCCTCAGACAGCAGAGAGCTGGGACAGTGAGGATGGTCCACACAGACAGCAGAGAGCTGGGACAGTGAGGATGGTCCACACAGACAGCAGAGAGATGGGACAGTGAGGATGGTCCTCAGACAGCAGAGAGATGGGACAGTGAGGATGGTCCACACAGACAGCAGAGAGATGGGGTAGTGAGTGTGAGGATGAGGCAGTGGAGCATAAGGCTGGGGCCGGTGCTCAAAGGCCAGGCCAGAGACAGTGTTGTCCAGATGGACTGCTACTGTGTGTTGTGTAGGGACAGTGGTGTCCAGATGGACAGCTGCTGTGTGATTCGGCATAAACGGGAAGCAGCTGTGGCCAGCGCCGAGCCCCCACGCTTCACTGGGACCCGGCGGGGGAGGGAGGGAGGGAGGGCATTTGCATGAGAGGGATAATGTGGCCAAAAGCATCTCCTGCCCTGCCAGAATCCCAAATCTCACTTCTCCTTTTCAGCCAGCCCAGTTGACTGAAATACCCCTTTAAGAATGAGAGTTGAGCAAATCGGGAGGATCCAACCATTTTCAGATGCCCTTACTTCAAGACACCCTAAAGTCAAACATCTGTTTTTCTTCTTGTTCCTACGGCTGAGCTTCACTGTGCAGAATGATGTCTGTGCAGAGTTGAACACTAGAAGGCTGTTTTCACAATTGTCTGCTAAAAGTGGAACGTTTCGGTTTCTCTGAGCTCACTGAAGAGGCGATTTTCAACGTGCATGATTTGTGATATTGCAAATACTGGAGCCAATCCCTGTCCAGTATTCAGAAGTTAAAGCCCCACCAACACATTCTCACTCCCAACTCATCATATACTGCAGATCGGTCAGGAACTCTTCTTTGCCACAAGTTGGGAGTGAGAATATGTTGAAAGCCCGTGTTGTATGCTGTGATGGGCTAGTTAGCTTCCAGGTAACCCTGATTGGGTGCTTTGTCTTTTTAAATGAGGGAGAAGGAGGGGAAGTCATTGTAAGCATTTTAACAAGATAATATAACCTTTTTTGTGGGGGAAACCATCAGACACAAATTATTATTCAAAGTAGAGTATTTTATATACATCTTAAAACATGACTTTAGGGGGTCTTTAAGGTATAGAAGAAGATCAAACCACATTTCTTCACACTCCGTACATGTCCCATTAATGGATGGTTGGTTTGTGATCAAATAACCCTAATGGTGTAAAATGCGTTCATTTTGATACTTCCTCACACAGGATCACAATGAGCATGAATAAATTCACATGAGTAGCTCTCCGTTAAACTGATGCTTTGGACAATAGACACTAGAGGTAATGTAACCTGAAACTGGGCTGAGTATGAGACAGCATGGATGTATTTCATATAGACCCTTCTGATTGTAAACTGCATGAAACAATTAGTCCAACTGCCAGTATGTAACATTATTTGTGTTAAATTCAAACCTTTAATGAAATAATTATTATTATACAAATGGCCAGTATCTCCTGCATCCTCTCTGGCAAAGATGCCTCATATCATATTAAGCTTGGAGCTCAATTTCATATATTGATGTTCCAAAATGCAAGCAGTAATACTTTTGACTATATATTTTTTGGACAAGTCTTCAAAGCATGTGCTTTTGGCCACACAACCTCAGATGTGACCACAAAATCATTGCTGCACAAAATTGAGCTATCACACACAGTTATCAGTTCATGGAGCCGACATCCTGGGTGGGTGGCACCAGAGGAGGCCTGTGCATCTGTCCCGGTCCAGCTGTGATGAGTCCTGTGTTCTGGTTCTGAGACAGTCCCGCCGGGCCTGCTGGGATCTGTGACTACTTCCACTGCTGGCTAATTCCACAAAGTTTCAACGCTGTGGCCAACCACACAAACGCTGAAATATTTATCAGGGACTGGACAAAAAGATGAAAAATGAATGAAAGTCTTTTTTCATGGTCTTCCAGTTTTTCAAAGACTGTTTCATGAAAATTACATGACAATTTCATTTCATGTGTGCACAATCTATAATGGTCTCCTCTTTCAACAGCACAGTATATGACCAGTGAGGCGTTGTGGGGCCAAAGACATCAACAGCATTAAAATCCCTGCTGACCAGAACTAGCAGTTGGTGCTGGAGGAACAGTTTTGTGCTGTACGTGGACAGGTAGTACTCTTGCATTTACTGTATTGAGACCAATAGCAAAGACATCAACTGGACAGAACTATTCAAGATAGCTGTAAACTTACACACCTTCAAAGCGGTCACTACTAGGCCTATAAATCAAATACTAAAACGATAGCAATTAGTTGGCACGTGCTTACTGTCGTAACATAATCTAATAAAAGGCATGTATTGCTGTAACACGTCCCTGTTGTCTCCACTGCTGTCTTCATCACTAACAGGAAGGGAGGCAAAGTGTGTTTTTATCATGAGGCCAGGATACTGTCGGCGTTGCCCAACTTCCGCGGGTATGATTAGCACATATAGCTCCAGGAACTTTTCAGGACTATGAGAATTAAGGCGAAATGTTGGGTGACACCACAGACAGATGTTAGTCAACCTCCCAACCAGTGACAGATCAACAACTCTCTCTCCCCACTCCCAACAGAGTGAACACTGCCCTCTGTGGATTAGAAGGGCAGGACCGAGTGGGGGGGAAGGGGAAATTAATACACTGCCTTTATATTCTTCTCTGCTGCAATGTTTTGTTCCTGTGGTATAAAAGGAAAACATTTACAAAGGAGTTATTTGGCGATTTTTTATTTTATTAGGAACAAATTACGTAGGAAATCCAGTAAAGAACAATATTGAAACAAAACTAAAACCTGTGGGTGAAGTAGAGAGATGGCA
Organism: Poromitra crassiceps; assembly: GCF_964638095.1. Classification (NCBI taxonomy): domain Eukaryota; kingdom Metazoa; phylum Chordata; class Actinopteri; order Beryciformes; family Melamphaidae; genus Poromitra; species Poromitra crassiceps. Next base: position 12,409,897 of record NC_139647.1, on the reverse strand, counting down.
TGAATGAAGGAGTGAAGAGAAACCAAAAGAAAAGAAAAAGAGAATGCCTCCGGGAACAAATACTACCCTGCAAAGAATGCATTTTGAAACTTGTCTAAAAGTGATACCACTATCTATTTCTGAGTTTATAAAGATCATGACGAACCAAAAATGTGTATCAACTTCTGAAACTCTCAAAAATAAACTAAATCATTACTGGCACAACGGGCATGGCCAGAAGCTTCACCTTTGACCATCAAAGCCATGACTGTGGAGATCAAGTGTTGGACATAGTGAACCTGGTTGGAACAAGCTATTGATCTAACATCAAGCATACAAGAGTGTCAGAGAACTTCACACCAAAAACACTGGGACTCTTGGCAACCTTGTTGACAGGGAGATTAGCAATGTAATTTGTCTTTGCTTTTCAAGTGGAGGAAAATCCTCCCCTCCTCCCATCCAAAAAGCCCTCATCAACTCAGGTGTCAATGAAACAATTCCCACTTCCTGAGAACATGTACAGTACACAGCGCACCTGTGCCTGCTGCCCACACTGAATCACAAAGCAGTCGTCAAGAAAGTAGCATAAACACCTGGACATCATTTGAATGCAATATGCAAACTGCTGGGAACAATTTGTGTATTTTGAAATATGACTGAAAGTTGACAAATCCTTCACTTGTCTCACTACAAAGTGCATAAAGATGATGATAAGAACTAAATGGCTGCATGTCATAAGGTCTCCAATGGCAATAAAGCATATGTGCCGAAGTGCTGACAATGTCATGACCTTGTTGTGTCTACGTCTTTGTCCAGAGGAAATCAGTGCAAGTGGTTCTGAGACTCAGTGAGGAGTTACAACAATGAACCGGCCATCAAGAGGAAAAAACAACAACAGAGAAATCAAACATGTCAAATGGGACAAATTTAACATTTTGCACTAGTAGGAAACAAAGAAACGGGTGAAGATTTTTTTCCCTTCGATTTTTGAGAGTCCTGTTCAGCGTCCGCATCCAAAAGTCTTGTTCCACTCCTCGTACAGCTCCAGGTCTTTTGAAGACACGCTGGGCCGCACGGTCCTCAGCGCCTCCTGGAAGTCGCCGTGCAGGATGGGGCGCACCTGATCAGCGGTGATGGTGGCGATGTCGCTGAACTGGATGCTGCGGATGGGGCCCAGCGCCGCCTCCCGACACAGCTGAGTCATATCGGCCCCCGAGAAGCCCTCCGTCCCCGACACCACGGTCTCCAGCTCCTCCTCTCCCAGATGATGCCTCTCCTGAATAGGATCATCATGATTTACACAATGCAGAAAAAAAAACAGACGGAATCATGGAATTCTGTAATAAAATTTGAATCAACTGTAAAACATGGAACATTGCAGAATTTTCCATAGTTTTGGCTGAAATTGATACAAGTAGGCCTAATTATCAGAATCAAAAGTAGACCTAATAATTGTAGCAACCTAAAAATGAACCTAAATGATTTCATAATTTTAACAATAGGCCTAGAGAAATAATTCAGTTTTCAATTGGGGTGTTTTGAGTCACCTCACAACTTGGTTTTCCCTTTGAGAAACAACATGTCGAAGAGGCTGTCTGAGAGAGCCAAGTAATAAATAAATAAATGAATGGAATTTGGAAAATCAATAGATTTCAGATCATGGCCCTCCCTACCTGAACCATGAGGTTGGTCACTATCTGCCGTCGGGCGGCAGCTTCCGGCAGGGGGATGTACAGCCTCTTGGACAGGCGTCGGCGGGCCGCCTCGTCTATCTCCTGAGGCCGGTTGGTGGCGCCCACCACCAGGATGCGGTCCTCGGCCGCCGTGGCCGCGCCGTCCAGCTGGACCAAGAACTCCGTCTTGATCCGCCGCGACGAGTCGTGCTCCCCGTCCGTCCGCTGGGACAGCAGGGAGTCGATCTCGTCGATGAAGATGACCGCTGGCTGGTGGCAGCGGGCGATGGCGAACAGGGCGCGCACCATTTTCTCCCCGTCGCCCACCCACTTGGAGGTCAGCGATGACGCGCTGATGCTGAAAAAGGTAGCGCCCGACTGGCAAGCTATACACTTCCCGATGAGAGTCTTGCCGGTCCCCGGGGGTCCGAACAAGAGGATGCCTTTGGGTGGACCACGCAGGCCAGTGAAGATGTCCGGTCGCAGCATGGGCCAAACCACGATCTCTTTTATGGTGGCCTTGGCAAACTCCAGGCCCGCGATGTCTTCCCAGGACACAGGAGGGCCGTTGTCCATGATTTCGCTCATGATCAGCTCAATTATTTTGGGCTCAAAGTTTTTCAGACGCTCATCCAGGAGCTGCGTCTCTTGGGCGGAGCTGTAGCCGGCCCCGCCTTCCTGCTCCTCCTGCTTCGGCATCGGTGACACAAAAGGCCTGTTGGTGCCCAGGGACTTCTTCATGGCCGCCGCCATCCCAGGCGCCTGACCTCTCTGGTGCTGGTGGGAGTGTTTTTTGTGCTGATCAACGATAAGCTGCTCGTGAGCCGTTTTGAAATTACTGCCGGCTCGCGGCTCAGTAACCGCCTGACCGCGTTGCGCCCCCCTGCTCCCGCCTTCCCCTCCGTTTGGGGTGTAGAAGTTCTTCCGCTTAGTTTGGTTGGAGGTGGGGAAGAAGGAGGCCTGGTAGTTTTGCGTGCCACCGGCAGGTCCTGGGTTCCTCTGTGGAGGAACTGAAGACGTGGGATCAAACACAGACTGTGGCCGCGCTGCTGGGGGCCGGGAGAACAGTAGATTACCGCTGGTGCCGCTACCACCCTCTGTTTTAGGCTGTGGGGGTGCTACTGCAGACTTGAATAATGGAGGCTCTGCCCTGACCCGCGTAGAGGGAACAGACAGGGAGCTGCCACTGCTCTCTGGTCCAACAGATATGTCAACATCTGCTGGTGCCACCAGGGAGCCTCCTCCTCCTCCTCCCCTCGTCCCTGCCTGAATCATCTTCTGCACGCACGGCAGCTCCAGCACGCTCTCGGCGGTCAGGGACGACTCCCACTTGTCGCTGTGGTTCTTCTGACTGCGGGCCAGGTGCAGCGCGCTCTCTGCATAGTTGTTGAGCCCTGTGTGAGGGTGGTCGGAGTCCACCACTGCGGCGTAGTGCTCCGTGTAGGTCCTGAACAGGCTGGCCATTCCGGGCTGAGAGAGCTGGGAGCTTGCCCATGCATACTGAATGGAGAGGATGTGCGCCCGGTAGGCGTCCGCCGTCTGTTCAGGTGTGCAGGTGCCAGATGAAATGTCAAAGGACCTCCTCTGCCACTCGTCCAGGTGTGGCCCGCTCATGCCTGGCCTGCTCCAGCCTGTTTGAAGGACAGGGGGATGGGAGACATTAAAAATAGATGACCCCAGAAACAGCCAGGGCAGATGTACATGACACACTATCTATCCCAACACAAAAACATAACATTAGATACTGTCTGCAGCAGAGAATATGATTTGACATGTGACTGAGGCACGTGACTTAGAGATCATATGAAACGAGGCAATATGGTATTCAGTAGGATAGACAGGAACTGAATTACCCCGGAAAGAAATTCAGGTATAATTTCAGTTATAATGCTGCTGCAATGTCCAGTCGATCTAGGTTAACACTCCACTGACAGACTGGAATGGCTAACGATACAACGATACAAAGCAGCGCCTACAAGCTAGTATGCTGCGATATTCAGAAATGTCAGTTAGTTACGGTTAGTAGTGATAAAGCAACTTTATTGTGAGTTTAGTTATGACAAAAGCGAATGCAGGCGAGCTAGTCCTGTCTGACTTGTTCCCGCCAGCTGCTTGCTAGCCGTAAAGTGAGACGTACTCTGCTGAAAATAATTGGGACCCAGTAGCAGGATTCACAGCAATTTAGGAGTGCTCGTAATCCTGTGCGTTTCTCGTCAACCCCTTTTTTCGTAACTTTGGCGTAGCCCTTTTTGTATAAATTGGTAATAGTACGACACAGACTTACCCACTGCGAGATCCTTTCTCGTGAGTTGTCTCTGTTTTAATGTGTGTGGAGATTTGGTGGAGAGAGTGGAGAGAGTGGAGTTAGTAGCAAAGTCTAGGACGCCACCTTGTGGCCATAATACAATAAAGCAATGTAATAATGATCGCGTTGCTTTCTGGGAAATGTAGTATCTTCGATACTACTCGAATCAGTTGTAATACTGAATCGAGATATAATAAACACTCTTGAATAATATGTATTTGTAAATGATTTGTATTTAGAGGCGCGATGGACTTTTATTGCACATATAAAAGAGTTTTGAATAAACTAGACGACACGTCATTTTACGCGTTGACTACACTAACCACAACCCCGGGGGTAACTGTCTGCCTTTCCGAAGCCCTGCCACTCCGAACGTTAACTTCCATTATTCGGACTGGCGGTCGTTCACCTTAGAAGCCGCAATGCCGACCTTAGGTTTAGGCGTGGGGGTGGGAGAGGTTAGGTTTTGGGTTAGGGTCTGGGGGAGGTTAGGTTTAGGCATGGGGGGAGGTTAGGTTTGGCGTGGGAAAATGGGGAATATAGAACCCGGGGAACATAGACATGATCCCTTTCTGAGTGCCGATATTTCGGAGTGGCAGAACGTCGGAGTGGCAGCACGTCGGAGTGGCAGCATGTAACCAACCCCGGGGGCGTTGTGTTTATGCTGCTGTCTGTCGATTGAGGATGACAGCAGCGGCTGCTGAGCTCAGAGACGATGAGCTCCAGAGAATAAAGACACAGCCCGTGGGAAAAATATATACGTGCTTACCACCATTGTCTAGCTAGCCAATGTTAACGTTACTTACCATTAAGTGTTTAGTACTCGTCTTTGAGGCTTAGTAGACTACCAACAAAGTTCCTGGATAGCTAGCTGCTGACTTTGGTAACGTTAGCAGTTAGCAAAGCCGGAGAGAGGCTCTGTCCAGACAGGACACTGGGCAGGCACACCCTAATCTGGACACACTCTGAAGGAAACTGTCTGCTAGGCGGCATGAAGTAGCTAGTATTCGCTGTGTTGTTACGCTGGTCTTTGTCTAACGGTAGACCGCTGAATTGTAGCGTTGCAGCTGTGGGTCGTTGGATATGACTGATTTATCATCATGCCACCACAGACAGAGGAGATAACCCCGACCACCAGTCTGCCTGCTGCAGCGCCAACCAGACAGCCAAGCGACTATAGCCAGAAAGCTATCCACACAGTCGTGCTGTAACTGCTCACCCCTCCGTCAGTATTGTGGTGTCGTGATGAATGCCGCGATGTACACCTTTGTCAGCCGTGACGACAGCAGCACGGTCTATGCAGAAGTTTCCAAGATCCTCGTCTCCACCGGACAATGGAAGAGGCTGAAAAGAGACAATCCCAGATTCAACTTGATGCTGGGTGAACGGAACAGACTGCCCTTTGGACGTCTAGGTAAATCATCACGATTGCCTCATTTCACTCACAACAGACTTGTTGTTATACAATTGTGCTATGTTTGGTGTCCACCCACCCGGGATGAGACAGTGAGTGGCTGTGCACAATGATGCTGCTATAGCTCTTCCAGCATGCTGTGGGGAAGAGATAATAGATAAATCCCTGCCAGCCTGCACTGCAGTGTCCCTCATCAACATCTGCAGTCTAGGCCCAGGCGGTTCCGCTATTTGGATGTATTTTTGTAATGTATTCACTTGCTCTCTGCAGGCCATGAACCAGGACTGGTGCAACTGGTGAATTACTACAGAGGAGCAGACAAGCTTTGCAGAAAAGCCTCCATGGTCAAGTATGTATACCAAAGCCGTTCAAATGTAAAAAAAAAAAAATCATTCTCATGTTTTGTCAATTCAATTCATGCTGCTGTTGTGTTTTCTAGAAGTAAATTATTCACTGGATGATGCATTAGCTGACCATTGTTCCATTGACGTGACCATTGAACAGGCTAATAAAGACAAGCTCGGAGCTTTCGGACTGCTGCGGCTGGTTCCCAGAGTCCTACATCATCTACCCCACTAACCTCAACACTCCTGTCGCGCCAGCCAAGAATGGCATTAGCCACCTGAAGAACAATCCCAAGACGGATGAGCGGGAAGTTTTCTTAGCCTCCTATCACTCTAAAAAAGAAAGCGGGGAGGGGACAGTGTGGATAGCTAAGTCGTCCGCCGGCGCTAAGGGTAAGCTGTATTATCTGTCATGTGACTCATGTGTCTCAGCTGATCTGTAGAAAGAGTGCCAAAAACGTCTTGTTATGATGGATGGATAAACTCTGTTGTGAAATGGTCTCATGGTCATGGTGTGTTTAACGTATGATTTATTGTTGTTGCAACAGGTGCTGGGATTTTGATATCGCATGATGCAAATGAGTTGCTGGAGTACATTGATAATCAGGGACAGGTTCATGTTATTCAGAAGTACCTCGAGAGACCTCTTCTTCTGGAGCCTGGCCATCGCAAGTTTGACATCAGGCAAGTGTTACTGTACCTGGGCTTTTTACATGTCGAATACAAACCCAACAGAGGATTATGCTAGTTTGTTTGGACTTTGTAACTGAGGAAAATGCAATGCCGTTGTTAGGAGCTGGGTGCTCGTAGACCATCAGTACAACATCTACTTGTATCGGGAGGGTGTGCTGCGGACTTCCTCGGAGCCCTACAACAGCTCGGACCTCCAGGACATGACCAGCCACCTGACCAACCACTGCATCCAGAAGGAGCACTCCCAGAACTACGGGCGCTACGAGGAGGGGAACGAGATGTTCTTCGACGAGTTCAGGCAGTACCTGCTCGCCACCCACAGCGTCGCCCTGGAGACCACCATATTACCTCAGATCAAGCAGATCATAAAGTAGGCCCTCCTCTGTTGTTGTTGCTTTTTGACCACAGCTTATAAAAAGGTTACAGCGGTTGTCTACTTTTTGCAAATCTGCCGTTTCTTTAAAGGGATAATACGTATGATTTTTTTTAACCATCCCTTAGCACAAAATGACATAGTATATCAACAGGGGGTTGATAGGGGTTGTTGATCGATAAAATTAATCAACAATTACTTCACTAGGTGCTGAGATTTCTGGCTTTCAAAACTCGCTCTCCAACATACTGGCATTTTCAACTGCTCAGTGATGGAATTCGCTGCTACGAGCATCTGAATGGCGCTGCAGTGCAAACATTTGAGCAACGAAAGCTAATAAGCCTAAAAAGGCAAATCACAATGCAGTATTCTTATTCCAGTATTTCACATGGTGTCACGTGATATATATATATATATAGATATATGTATGTGTCTTCACTTGACATTTATGTTGATCTCTGCTCTAATCAACTAGCTTATTGCTTTCTATTGTGAAAATTGAACTTTATTATTACGAATAGTAATAATAAAGTAGTTATGAATACAGGCCACGGGGGCGGGGCTTGTGCTAGAGACTTGTGTAGGATAAGAGGTTTATCAATGTTGTTGCAATTCCTATTGGTCAGCGTCACCCAATAGAAGTCAATAAAGCTCACAGATGACTTCATGTCCCTTTAAATTGTTCTAAATGAATTGTAGCACAAGACCTTACGTGGCCTTCACAGTAGCTGCAGTAGCTTTGGTGTTGGTTACAGAAACGGTGACATGCTTAGCAATGGCTTTGCTGTGTGATCTGCCAGGAGCTGTCTGACATGTATCGAGCCGGTCATCAGCACCAAGCACCTGTCCTACCAGAGCTTCCAGCTCTTTGGCTTCGACTTCATGCTGGACGAGAGCTTCAAGGTGTGGCTGATTGAGATCAACGGAGCTCCGGCCTGTGCACAGTCAGTACCGTTCTTCTAATCAATTCATCGTGCTTCACATGTCTCTTTCTCATCGGTTTTCCCGTTCCTTTAGCAAAGCCCTCTTCCATGTGTCATCTGGTAGCATTTATCGCTTTCTACTGCTCCTGTTCACATCTTATTTATTAAGTCTATATAGAGACACTGCGGAGCGCGTCACAGTTGGAAAGCCACGCCCACCGATGGGGAAACTGGATCGCTAGTTCACAGGCAAAGGCGGCTGTCGAGAGGAAATCTCATCAGATATGGTCCGGACAGTCTGACGAGGTTTTTCCTGTTTTCAAGTAGATACATCTGTCAAAGAATTGTTTCAGCACTCTGCCTCTGTCAGACAGGAGAATGTACAGTATATCGAAAAAAACAAACTTAATGGCCTCCGTCAGACGTCCTTTCAATTAATGTTACTCCAATAAAGCTGGATAATAAATGATCCCACACAGTGGCCTGACATGAAATACTTTGAGATTTACCAGTAATGTTACTTGATTTAATCATCAGGTAAGATAATATCTATTGATATTTAATCATTTCACTTCATATCTAAAAATCTGAAATACAGCTACAAATACTGATACAGTATGAGTATGCTATTCAGCCTAGTTTGAGTGACACTGCTGTTAAAGTGGATTGATGCGAAGTTAAAACTATCATATCATTAGATAGCAAGTCAGTGAGATTTCGCATTACTTTTGTACCCTGTGTGTAGCCTACTGGCAGTCAATGAACACAACCAACGCAACCCATCTGTTTTATAGAGAGGAACTGGCTAGATCCACATTTTTCTTCTCAATGGCTTCCTTGTTTTGCTCGGGAGTACAAAAAAATTATAATTGGTGATTTTTTTATATTTGTTGTCTGCACAGCCCCACCACACAACAGCTTTTAGCCAGGTTTAATTCAAGGCAATTGATGCTGGTGTATGGAAGTGAATAGGGAGCTTTCCCCTGTAATGGGCGTGGCCTATTTCATGCAGTGTCTCTTATTGGAGAATGTTTTTGGCTAGTTTTTAACAATATGAGGAAAGCAAGTTTTGAATTCTCTTTTTCCTAATGATCTAAAAAATGATATTGTGTTGGGTGGCATGTGCTCCACTGTCTTCAGGCCAGCATTAGCTTGTGCTCGCTTGTCTCCCACGGAGGGTCAGACTCCGAAATAGGAAATCCTTTGAAAGTTTTTCCATTGTTCAAAACTAAGCTATTGTGTTTGTTGTGCTTTGCTCCTAAATGGACATTTTATTTTTGGAACTTTGACTTTATCATGAAGTTGAATGTCTTGCGGTTGTAAACGTGTCAATCGCAATTGATTTTCCACACTAGATAATGGAATCAGTCATAGTTAGCGGTGGCTTGTGACCACTTTCTAATGATTCTGTTTGAGCTCATCAAATCAGTTGAACAAGCGCGAGAGCAAACAAATTCCTCTGTTGATCTCTCCCCCTCCTCCAGGAAGCTATATCCGGAGCTATGCCAAGGTATCGTGGACGTGGCTATCTCCAGCGTCTTCACCCTGAACAACAGTGGCGGCGACTCGTCGTGCGCCTCCTCTTCCCCGTATTCCTCCTCGCCCTCCTTCTCCACGATCACCACCAACTCCTGCTCCTCTCCCAAACTGAGAGCGCCGCTCCACGTGGGCCCCTTCACCCGCCTGTAAGCGCACGCCGATGTTCCCCTCCCTCTCCCCCTTGCTAGATCTTACTAGAAGCTCCCTTCACGCTCCGTCCATCAGTCCTAAACTGTTCCCAAGAGGTAGAACATGCCAGCAAGCCTAGCCTTTAATCGCCCTTTGCCTGCAGAGCCTGGAGGGAATCGATGTATTTATGGAAAATCGCCCGATCCGCGTCAAAACGATGCAGTAGATTCTCTGCTCCCTCTGTGAATGAGCTTATTTGAGACGGCGTGGTGGACGCAGATTATGAACGTGAGGTTGAAGGTAAAGTATGAACCGACGGAGCAGCAAAACATCTGGGGGGGGGGGGCTTTCAGAACGATGGTAGATGCCCTTCCATCTCAGTGGCATCCACCATTTCCCCCCAAGTGGATGGATGGTGACAGAGGTCTGGAGGATGCGACCCCTGACACTGTAGTGCCTTACATCTCCACCCATGCTCCCTTAAAAAAAGACTTGGCTTGCTCTGCTACCATTGAGTCGTGCGTGTCCTATAAGCCTTTGCACTGTTGATGGGCAAAGTCCGTGTGTCTGCTGTGCGCGCGCTGTCGTTCTGATGAATCCGCGGGAGTCCACAAACGTAAAAGAGATGCCTTTCATGTTTTGAATTGTAGTCGATTTTTTTTAGAATTTCAGATGTTATTTTCCTCACGGTCTCAAAATGGAGGGAAAAGAAGTATATGTATAAACGGCAGTATATGTACTGCTCTACTGTATTGATTATCAGTGTTGGGCAAGTTACTTTCAAAATGTAATATACTATATATTACTAGTTACTTTAATTTGAAAGTAATAAGTTACTTTACAATATTACTTTCTGTGTAGAGTAACTCGTTACTTATTTCACAACTTTTGCATTACTTTTACCAAAACAACAGCAGCAGAATGACATCGCCGCCCCAGAACCATCCCGAAAAATGATTTCAACCGCCTTGAAGTCAGTGTAAACAATCCAAAATTCGAAATGTTATTCTTTTCCTTTGTTATTGTCATCTATAGTGGTTATTTGCATAAAAACACAGTTTGATTAGGAAATGATTGTATCTTTTTTAAATATGTGCTTTGATTTAGTAAAATGTAACTCAATTTGTAACTTGAGTTACTTGACAAAGTAACTGGTATAATATTACTGAAATCCTATAAGTAATAAGTTATATTACTGAGTTACTACTAAATGTAATATATTACATGTTACTTTTGTAATGAGTTACCCCCAACACTGTTGATTATACAGTAGATGTACCCATTTGTTTCAATGAGAAATGCTCACAACAATGGTAAGAAGCGAGAGAGAGAATACTGTATGTAGAAATGTGTAAGGACTGATGGTGATGCTCCCCCCCCCCCCCCCCCCAAATGTGATCGACGAGGAAAAATAATGTAAAATTTGAAAAATGTCAACATTCCTCCTACCTTGCTGTGTAAACAATAGCACTGAATTACATTTGGGGCAGCAGGGTGGCACAGTGGGCAGGGAGAGCGTGGGTTTAAGCCCCTGTGTCTGTCAGCCAGTCATCCGTCCTGCTGAAGTGTCCTTGAGCAAGACACCGAGGGACATATCTTAAGCCCAGTGCAAGGAGGTCAAGGTCAAGGTTTTCTTTATTTGTCTCCCTTGGGAGAAATTTGTCTTGGAGACAGGGCCACAGCTGCATACATAGAAACATCTTACAGAAAACACCAAAACCATGGTGGACATACCCATGATCTTCCCAGCCATTTGTGCTAGCCTAGCAATTTGAGATTTGTATTTAACAGTCAGGTTGCCAAACCAGCTGGAAATACCATATCTCAGGATGGATTCTATACTAGCCCTGTAGAAAATCAACATAATATTCACACTGACTCCAAAAAGCCTGAGTCTTCGAAGAAAGTGTAGACGCTGAGGCAGGGGCGGTTTTAGCATCAGAGCTTTGGGTGGGCTCAGCCCACCCAAAGGTCATGGACCACTGAACCCCTAGGGGGGTCCGGGGGCATGCCCCCCCGGGAGAAAATTTTGTACAGTTTCAAGTAAAAATGGATCAAACTGGCGCACTTTGAGATCAAAATGAAGAGACTAGATCTATGAAGAACTACACACATCAATATCTTCTTTACCGTTCTGTGGTTTTACAGCAATGAAAAAATAATTGTTTCCCTATATATACTATATATATTCTGCATACAGGTTACTATATGGTAGAATTATGCTTGCATAAATAATACCAAAATCACTTCAGGGGAGTTTCAAGTAAAGTAACATTTTGCTTTGTAGGCAAAACAAAAGTAAAATTAAATCAAAAGGGAACTTCCTAACTTATTGGCTGGAATAATATTCAGACAAGATAATAATATACTGTAAGCACTAAAGCAGGAGTTTGCAGTCGACTAGTTGAAATTAATATGTGGCAGTATTTGTGGGGGTCAAAATCTATGTAGGGTGTACCACCACAAATAGATCAGTGTATGGGAAACACTGACTATTAAATTGTGTGACTAGAAAGACACCAATAAATCTGAGAAAATGTACTTTAATTTTGAACAACAGCACTACAACGGTGGCATTACAAATGGTATTATGAAATTATTGTGTGAAAAAACAAGAATGCCACTTTTTTCATGAACTTTAAGCAGAAAATTAAAAAATAGTTTTAAAGCAAAAATAAATAATAAATAAAGATAATTTTAACATTGGCTCAACCAGCCCATCTTACTGACCACCAGGGGTCCTGGTCCTTAATCCCTTTTTATTACTCCCATGCCACTGGTACTGTACACAAACAAGGCTGTTTAAATATCTGCCTTGCACTCCCTTAGAGCAGGGGTGTCAGACTCATATTAGGTAGAGGGCCGGATTTGTTCAACTGAGACCTCATGAGGGCCGGATTTTTTTTTTACTAAAATCAATTCGACTCATTTACCCATTTACTTCACAAAAGAAATACTGCTCTTTCCATTTCTCTTGAAACTGCCTGCATTCCGTGTCAACCTTTCTCTTTTTCGACAGCATCTTGTTCAGGGGCGGACTGGGATCATAATTCAGGCCGGGCATTAAATACCAAGCAGGCCAGGCCGATACGGGCCGACGCGCGTGCCGGCGTCAGAAAAATTTGGGCCGTTTAAAGCTCAATTTGGGCCGTTTGAAGCCAGATGTGGGCCGTTTGAAGCCCAATTTGGGTCGTTTAAAGCCAGATTTGGGCCGTTTGAAGCCCAATTTGGGCCGTTTGAAGCCCAATTTGGGCCAAGTCCAATTTTACAATGAGATGCACCCACTTTAATCCTGAATAAAGTAATAAAACCACTAGTAAACCAGTAGGCGGCGCTTGGCCTGCTGTTCAGTGAGTGGCCTGACTGCGGCACAATTTTTTTTTTTTTTTTTTTTTGCAGGCCAGGCCACCGGGCATTTGCCCGACGTGCCCGATTATGCAGTCCGCGCCTGATCTTGTTGATTCTTTTGTTTTTTGGTAGGTAGCTGAATGCGCGATTCAATTCCAGCGTGGCATCATGGCGGCTTTGTTTACACCTGATGACCTACTGACATACTTCCTTGTAGTGCAGGTTAATTAACTTATGAATGAACTCTTAGCTTGCTTATTAGCCACACGTAGTTCATGATAATGGGGTGCGAATTTAATAATAATAATAATATATATATATATTTTTTAATATTCCAAAACATCTCGCGGGCCGGATGAAACCTGCCCGTGGGCCGGATCCGGCCCGCGGGCCGTATCTCTGACATCCCTGCCTTAGAGGGAAATAACAAGCCTGTAAGAACTTTTATTGAGATACTGAACTAACATCACAGCAAGACATAAGTGATGCCATGCACGCATGTTAAGCTATCATCATCATCACATCAGACAGGCTGTGTAAAGCAGCCACTTGCGATTCTGAAGGGCTTAATTTCATTCAGATAACAAGGGACCCGTTTGAAAATGTTTGTCACTTATGCCCATATGTTTCTCAAAAGACATCACATCCATTTACACCCGCTTACTGCGAGCTAGCATGACATGGCTGGCTGGTGCCATGGTAGCCTACCTACCTTCCTCCAGTCCACATGTTTGTCTGGCAGGCACAGCGACAAGTTCTTTTGTTTAGCCTACGACAACGTTACGTGCTAATTTGCATATCAATATGCGCTAATTAAGTAACTACTAACGACTCTGACTGCTCAATGCTCACCTCAGTTTCATTGATCATGAGTGGGGAGAACGATTGTGTGGACTGTGGAGGACCACTTCGCTGCTGTACTGTGTGTGTGACCTGTGTGAAGTGATGTGGGATTAGGCAGATAGATGGAGGAGGGAGCGCCTGCGCAGCCGCGGTTCTAGAAACTTTTCGGGTGGGCTGAACCCCCCTAAATTTTTGTCTCAGCCCACCCTAAGAACATAGAGGGGGTGGAGAAACATGCACACAGCGCATTGAGTGTAGTCAGAAACTGCTACTAATGACCACCATGGATTTGGAGAGGGATTAAAAAAAAAAAAAAAAAAAAAAAAAAAAAAGTTTTTTTGCCTCTATTTTTTTTGGGTGGGCTGAGACTATTTTTGGGTGGGCTAAAGCCCACCCAAAAACGGCCTAGAACCGCCCCTGCGCTGAGGTATCTTTGCGCAAAAGGTTGTAACATGCGTGTGCCAGCTCAAATCCTGATCAATCTGCACTCCTAGATATTTATAGGAGGAGACCTGTTTGATGTTATGGTTGTGAACACTGATGATAGTGTGGTCTCCTATGGACCTGGGGTCTACGATGACCTCCTCTGTTTTGTTTACATTTATTTTTAAATGATGCTGATCGCACCATTCTACGAACCTGTCCACTCCAGATAGAAGTGTCCAAGGACAAGTGTTATCTTTGCTAGCTTCTACTCAAAATCTCCCTTTTCTTCCTTTTAATACCGGTGGGGTCGCTGAAACACGTCCGTCGATGTACTGACCCAGTGGTCATTAAAAGAAAAAATTAGATTAGATAGATTTTGAAATTAGCAAAGATAACGCTTGACCTTGCACCTGACCTTGACCTTGTAAAATATGGTGCCGAATCCCTACCAGCTCCAGGGCTGCTGCTCTTTAGCTGACCCCTCTGACCTCCCTCTGGTGGGGGCTGAGAAAAATATAAAGTCACAGGTCGCGGCACGCACTGGATTACGATTATAAGCCTACTGTACATTATTCTGTTTTCAACCAATTCTTTACAAACCTTTTCCAGATAATTATATAATTAGAGACACGTTGACGTTTGATTTTCCATGTGAAGAGGGCAGAGCGTGTTAGTGTGGAAGCATGTTGTAGGATACTATGTCTTACTAAGACAGTCTTAGGCATCCTTATACAAGCCCTCAACCGCCCCACCACACCCATCTTTTGCCCCAAATCCTCAGTTCTTTTTTTAAGAGCTGCCCCGATGTTTATGTTGTTTTCATCCTGGTTTATAAAAAAAAAAGACAATTATAATTGTAAATTGTTCTCGACAAGTGTGTGGGTTACTTTTTTTTAGAATCGTGCTTGAGTTGAGTGTAGATTGTACAAAAGTGTGTTCTTGATTATTTAAATTATTTCGAAGACCTCATGAAGTGAAAAATGACCCGAGTAAGCAACATACTACTCGTCTGTAAGATAACTTAATTGGAAGGAGCTGATCGAGACCAAAAACATGCCCCCAAATCAGATTTCCTACACTGGTCCTGTAAACAAAATTTGTCTTTTACCAAAGATTAGCATGCTAACAATTTCATTGAGTGCACAGCCAGTGGGTCCCATAGTTACAGAATACAAATATACAATTTGTCCTCAATCATATCTCTACGGCCTCTTCACATTTAATCATCACTTCTTCAAACTTTTACCAGTTGCGTTACGGTGGTGGTGGTGGTGTTGTTATCAGACTAGCACTTACTGAATAAGCTCTGATGTTTGTTTCATGGGGTCTTTCAAATGTTTTGTGGAAGATTTCTTTTTTCTTTTGACCAGATCTCTTTATAAATAGGAGAGGAACCTTAGAGTAGTAACTGTCCAGTTTGCCGTGTGTCAGATGACATTTTTAATCGTCTTTTTTTTGCCCCAATTTGTTTTCTGTCACCGGAACTGTTGCAAAGTATTTTTTGTCAAATGTCCTCGACTCGAAACTTTACATTAGCTTGGAATTGGTGACAAGTGTACGCTGGGTTGTTGATTTCACTCTCCTTGGTTTGTATCTTCTCACTGTGGAATTCTACATGGACATTAGTCTGTTACGTTACGTTCTTAGTGTTAATTAGTTTTGACCCCTAGTTATTCGCAAGTAGTTTTGAATATCATTTACCCTGTGTATGTATGTTTTTATCCCTGCCTTTCCTTTTATTTTAGCCTCAATTCCAATGCGTGCCGCTGCACTTCCCATGTTTTGAGTATGAGAAATTAAGGGACACCATTGGAGCATTTATTTATGTTTTTAAGCATAGTGTGTTTATGTTTACAAGATTGAGGAATGAAGGACAAGGAAGTGTGACTGACAGCGATGAATAGTCTCCATGTGAGATCAGAAAGAGGGAATACAGGACAGGGTTACACTGACATAGATTGAGCCTGGTTCTTTGAAAGGAACTTGACTGTTGTCGGATGAATTAATGTCTGATATTTACGAAGCCCTTGCTGTAGCTGAAATGTGTGAAAGTTTGGCAAGACAATATTGCATTCAGAAAATTGGTATTTATGTCAAGATTGTGTTTGGCAATGGGTTGCATGTCTTTGATCCTGCTTATTATTTTGTTTGAAAATATCAAAAGGAAGCTATCAGTATTTTTTTTAATTAAATTGGTAGGGAAATTTCTTTCCATTAAAGGGAAGGGGTGCCTTAGAGGGAATTGCCTATTGATAAAGTTAAAAAGAAGCAATGGCCCTCCTGCATTTAAATGCACCTTCATTTGTTGTTTGATTGTAACTTTTTATGTGAAATTTCCACGTCATTTTCCTCTTATTCTAAATTTCTTTGCATATGTGATCATTTCAATCTGTTTCCCCCAAGAATGTTTCATGTTCCAATTTTGATATGTCCTGGATTCCTCATCTTTACCAAAGATACATTTCCTGCTGTTTTCCTTCTAAATGGGTTTCAATATTTTATTTTATTTTTACGTTTTTTTGTAGTATCTGACATGATCATTATCACATTAATTGGCCAACATGATCTAAAAGCAAGTATTCAATTCATATGAATATCTGTGTTGTGTTTTTATTAGTTGATGTTTTATCAAAAAGCTTGCATGGAAAGTTGACTGTCTTTATCAGAAACAATGTAGAATAAAAAAACATTGCTATCTACTGTCTATTATCGAGTTCTCTTGTCATCTATACATTGTCTGTACCACATAGGCTACTTGATGTTTTATATCAATTTAATTGTATTTGATAGTTGTCAGAAAAAAGTTGATTGAATTACATAGGTGTATTACTGTGCCCTTGTAACCTGACGCTGCCAGATGGGGGCGGTATTGTTTTCACAGGAGGTGCGTGTCGCGTGTCTTGTGAAAACATCCCATCTGCCCTTCTATGGACAAACGTAGCCCACACTACACCACAGTTTTGACCATAGACTGTAGAAAGAGACGCAGGATAGCCAAGCGAATGTGATTGGATGAACGTTTGACGCTAGGCCAATCACAGGCAGAGAGGGTGCCTCCAGCCTTCGCCATCATCCGAAAGAAAATATCGCGTACAGTAACAGCCAGGCGACCACTTCCGCATAAACTACAGTACACGAACCACACACGGAACCACAGCTGGTAACCTCATAAACGTGGTCCCAGCAATGGATGAGGAACATGTGAAGGCGATATTGTTCGACTTGGACAACACACTCATTGAAACATCTCGTGCTGGTGCAGTGGCGATACAAAAGGTGAGTTGATTAAAAATCCTCCGTATCAGCTCAAGTTAACCAGGTGCTCATTCAACTCTCAACTACACAGAATAGTACTAGCAGTTAAATGGCAAATTCAAATGTGTTGAAAGAATGATAATATTTCAGCTAACGTCAACTCAAAGGAAAGGTCCAGACCAGAGCCACGTAGATAGAAGACATCTCCATTCATTCCAATGGACCGGTTTTTTGCTCTCAAGAGTTCCAGGAAGTAAGGTCCTGGATTAAGCAGCACTGTCAGGTTGCAGCGAAATAGACAGTTTGTGTTGTACTTTGTAAGGGGTTTCCCCCCTTGAATCAAATTGTACTTTATCAGCTTTATTTTAGCATGCAAAAGTAGCGCGAGGCCCTTTCCTGGCTGTTCATTGGCTAATGAGTCTCGCATTTTGGCTAACTTTAAAAATGTAGCTACAGCCTCTTGTGGTTTATTGCTTATACTGACTGCAATTTGACAAGGTCATGTGCTGTTTGAATCTTACAGACGTGTGAACTTCTAAGGAATGCCCTGGGCCTCGATGACACCACCATCAGCAGCATCTGTGATCAGTTCAAACACAAGCTTCTGCATGAGACATTTGACCCCGCAGCTGGCAGATCCATAGACCAGGTGCGTGTGGGCCACTGGCAGGACGCCATCCAGGACATCCTGGGTAGTTGTCCCACACCCTCTCTGGCAACCGACTGCTACCACCTGTGGAAAAACAGTCGCCTGGAGATTCTTGTTCTTTCTCCTGAAATATGCAGCCTGCTGAAGGAACTCCGGAGCAGTTACAAGCTACTGCTGCTGACCAACGGGGAAGCTCAGACCCAGAGGGAGAAAGTGGTGGCGACTGGATGCGAGGAGTTCTTTGACGCCGTGGTGGTCGGGGGAGAACATGCAGAGCAGAAACCGTTGGTGTCCATCTTCAGACTGTGTTTCCGCCTGCTGGGGGTGGAGGCCCAGGATTGTGTTATGGTTGGAGACTCCCTGGACACAGACATTGAGGGAGGCTTCAATGCTGGGGTGCGGGCTTCAGTTTGGATCAGCACCACAGGAGGCCCTCTGCCAGAGGGTTCAGTTAAACCAGACTATACCATTCCAACTGTGTTAGACCTGCCAGGTGTTTTGACAGAACTGAAATGACAACTGCTGATTTAAACAAATCATGTGTGGAGCAAGCATGATATCATTAGAAAAACTGGGATGTTGTGGGAACTTTCTATGCAAGTCCAGAGATAAATAACTGAAATATCTTCCAACTCGAATCATATTTGCAACAGGTGACAGACCTGTGATTTTACTTTTTAAAGGACAGTAATGAATGACTAGTTGATATTGAATGATGGACTCATCAGGTCAATTATATTTTCTTCTCAAATATTCATTAGTTGCAGGTTAATTTGGTGCAGAACATGAAGTGGCATTTCAGTCATTACACACACACGCACGCACACACACACACACACACACACACACGTAGACTCTCTCTATAGTCTAGGTGTGTTGGGGCAGCATGATATACACACTGGCTGCAGCTAGAGGGAAGTAGCTTGTGCAAAGCTGATGTGAGCAATCAGTGTGAGCCATGAAGAAGAGATACAGATAAGGTGAATAGATAGTTTCATTTCTGTCACCCAGCCAAAGATCCCCAGCAACAGATTGTGTCCTGTAACAATATCCAGCAAAAACATATTAAATCCTCTTCTCAACATGGCTACCTGTCCTGCTCACTAATTGCAAGTCAATGTGGATTGGCGCATCAGCTAAATACTAAATGTGTATAGCCTATGTAACAATGGGGCAGTGGTGGCTTAATGGTTAGAGAAGCGAGCTTGTGACCGGAAGGTCGTCGGCTCAATCCCCGGGACCGGCAGGATAAATCTAGGTGGGTAAAGTGAAAAGGCAGCACTTGCCCCTCCCTCATTACCAACACCGAGGTGCCCTCGAGCAAGGCCCTTAACCCCAACTGCTCAGTGGCCAGCAGATCAGACTGTGGTTGTACTGGGCAGCTTCCAGGTATGAATGTGTGTGTGAATGTGAACAGGATGCTCCTGAAAAAGAGCATTGCTCTGTGAGACCCCCTGTATAAATAAAGGTAAAATTGAGTTAACCAGAACATGTTTGGCTTGCACAGAGTGCCCCCTAGTGGCTGTGAGGTGTCAAGAACAGGTTTCCTAAGGCATTTTAGCACACACACAGTGTCCCTTTTTAACATTGCCTCAGATGAAAGCATCTCATTCGTCATGAGACAGAATGGGCCTGCTCAGCTGTGTTGTGCTTTTTGCCTTTTCTAGCTAGGCCTACATCTCAATCTAATCTGATTTGTAGTGACTCAGTGGCAGCGTCATCAAGTATTAAAACTGGAGCAGGGAAAAATCATCAAGATTTAGTATACAAACGGTTGTTTGTTAATTCAAGGTTAGATAGGCAGGTGAAAACTATAAAGTTCATGTGGGTGCCAGCACATGTAGGAATCTCAGGT
This sequence comes from Poromitra crassiceps, assembly GCF_964638095.1. Classification (NCBI taxonomy): domain Eukaryota; kingdom Metazoa; phylum Chordata; class Actinopteri; order Beryciformes; family Melamphaidae; genus Poromitra; species Poromitra crassiceps. The sequence continues at coordinate 12,390,149 of NC_139647.1, read as the reverse complement.
AATGAGAAAGCAGACAAGGCAGCAAAGGAGGCGATCTGGAGAGAACAGGTGGACATTGACATCAAACTTTCAAAATCAGAGGGGAAGAGCATAGTATGGAGCGAAATAGTTAAACAGTGGCAACAAAATAAAGTGGGAGTGGTGGGGAATTAGTGGGGCTAATAGGAGTGAACAGAGAGTCATAAGTAGATTGAGAATTGGTCACAGCAATTTAAATGGAACACTTAGTAGGGAAGCACCCAACTGGGCATTGTAGTCAGTGTCAAGTAAGGGAGACGGTGGAGAATGTACTGATCTCATGCAGGAGATATGAAGCAGAGAGGGTGATGACTGGATTGCAGAGACTGGGACAAATAGAGGCCAGTGTGAAGGGTATAATGGGATGTGTGGGGGTAATGGAGGGGAAGAAACTAGTTGTCAGTTTTTTGAGAGGAACTGGACTGTTAAAGACTGTAAAGGATTAGGGGAACATTGGGTGGATTAGTCCAGAAGGAGGCGGTAATGCAACATGTTGGATGCCAACCCCCGTAAAACCAAACAGAAGAAGAATGGACAGAGGAGAATGTTGGGAAGTGTAGTTCTCATGTTACTAGCGGATATCACGTGTTGTCCAGCTGGGTCAGGCTGGGTGTCGTCTGCGCTGAGTTGGACGAATCATTCGACGTTGACAGTCTTTGGAGTTACATTACTTTGTTTTGTTGTTAGCAAGCTAACTTTAGCTAGACAGTTAGCAGGTTATGAGATTCAGCTGAAGGAAAATCATTCGAGTGCCAACGCGTTCTGTGGATGTAACGTTACTTGTTTTTCCGTTAGCTTATGCGATGTCATTGGGGTTATAATACAGTCAATGTGGCCATATTAGCTGGGAACGGAAGCTAACAACTTTAGCTAGCTAACGTTAGCTAGCGTGACACAAGTTGTTCGCTGCATAGCCACTGTGTGGGCCATCTCACTAACGTTAACGTTAAGCTTAAGATTGCCATACGTTACTGAGGGTAGCTAGCTGGGCAATTGCTAGCTGTTATATTAGCAAAATAGCACAGCAACGTGCAGTAGGAACCTAAGAATTAGCCAGTGAAGCTAGCTACGCTTGGAATTAGTAATATGAAAAAAGCAGCGTCTGACACATTAGGATTTGTCCCTCAAAAAGACATCGTGTACAACAAACTGCTGCCGTACGCGGATAGGTTAGACAGCGAATCCAATGATTTACTGAGTAAAATAAAGGGGAACTTGAGCCGAGCAGTCCAGCTCAGAGAGATATGGCCCGGGGTGCTGTTCTGGACAAGGAAACTTTCCACGTAAGTAACTAACGCTAGCTATAGCTACTGCCTGGGTGCTGCTTTCATTGTGTTCTCCATTTGAGTCTTGCAAGCTAGCCTGGCTCCAGACTAGAGTTGACGATTCAGTCTGAATATCAGGCTAATGCAAGCTAATTGTACCCTAAAACAATCAAACTTATACTTCAATGGTTGATGTTAGTGTGTGTGTTTGACTGCCGACGACATTTTTAGCTCTACAATTTAATAATATTGATCATCTTAATCTTAATAAACACTTAATAAAACACTTTTACCTGTCAAAATAGCCAATTGTAATGTTACGTTTAGCTAACTCTTCAGTTAGATTAGTAACGTTATTGCAGTTGCACACATTCATCACCCATCAAAACCTCTATGTTCAAAACTCTAGTGTTAGCTTGCATGCTAAGCCAATGATATGCTAGCCCATAATATTTTTCGTAGCCCGGCATGTCATCATGCTTGAATGTTGGCTATGTGTGCAGGCAGATTGCCCAGGACATCTTGTTAGAAAACAAGCGGTTTAGGTTCCATATTCAGGAAGCAATAGCGGTAGAAAATACACAATCAATGACCCAGGCAGTGGAGCACAGTGCCATGTCATGGTCATTCACACTCCTCCTGACGATGACTGGGGGGTGGGCATTTGTTTTTGTAGCAGAGAGCCAAGCTACCAGATATTTCACAACGAAAATATTTTCTTGAAATAAGCATAGCTTTAATGAGCTGCTATCAAGTTACAGTATCAACTGAGTCTCATTTAAACTCAGCTGCCTTTTGACGTGTTGGCACTGCAGGCATTACATGTTCTTTTTAGACTCATACACGTTTGATCTGATATGCTGTGTTTGTGTCCCTCAGCTGGAAAATCAAGTGACAATATTGGTTGTGGGCATTAAAAGACAAACAAATTGCAGATCAGATTTCTCACTTAATGTTTTTTTTTCATTCAACATTTGATTATGTTGTAATAGAATTACATTACACATTGCTCTAGCACACATATTATAAACATTAACAGTGGGTTGCTTTGGGTGTGCTGAGCTGTTGTTAATCCGTTTCAGTCCTCATGCTGGCAGACAGACTGCTCTGTCCAAGAGTGAGTCACTGCCGGCTCAGAGAGATGGAAAGTTTGTTCTCCAGCTGACCCAGATTGTGTTTGCTGGTATTTTGGTGCTCCAGTAGAGATACAAACACTTTATATGAGTCAGGGGCTCACCAAAGCTTATTCAGTGTAGGTTGTGTTATTTTCAACAATGTTGCCTCTTTTGATTGAAGATACATTATTTCTTCTGACTGATTTGAATTCTGGCCTGTTTGTAATATTCCATATTGTCTGTTTATATTACATCAGAGGGAGCACAAGCAGCTTGTTGAGTTGGTGTTGTGCATGCTGTCTACTGCTGCTTTCAGCGCTTCTCAGATTATGCATGTAGAAATGTGTGAAATGATCCCAATGATCTCTGTACCCCTTATCAATGTACATGCGTCCGTATGATCTCTGTACCCCTTCTTTAGGCACATGTGCCTGTATGATCTCTGTACCCCTTCTTTAGGCACATGTGCCTGTATGATCTCTGTACCCCTTCTTTAGGTACATGCGGCTGTATGGACGGAAGTTCAGCAAAGAGGACCACGTGCTGTTCATCAAGTTGCTCTATGAGCTAGTGACAGTCCCTAAACTGGAGATCAGCATGATGCAGGGCCTTGCACGCCTGCTTATCAACCTCCTAAAGTAAGAGTGGGCCTCCGGCCTCAGTATGACTCAGTCAGCGCTCAGCACATACAGTATACAAAGTTCACCGCAAATTGTTTACCCCTTCAATGCTTATCAGCCCCCTAAAGTAAGAGAGGGCCTCGTCACTGTTAGTCAGCAAACTTGCACAGTGCACACATTCCATTTAGGGGTGGGGTTGGGGCGGATCGATACAGCATAGTATTGCGATATTTTGTGTGGCAATATATAGTATCGCAGGAATGCCAAGTATCTCGATATTTGATTATAAATTGTATATAACATTTATGACAGTTTTTTATGACAGTGTTGGTCAGTCTGTCTACTTGACGATGTTGCTGCAATAAAAATGATTGAAGTGAGATAAACAGACTGGGAACTTTATCTTAGATAAAACAGATGTTGACAAAGTTTTTGTTTGGCCACATCATTTGCTGTGGAAAAAAGGTAATAAATCACAATATATTGCAATACTCAATATATCACAATACTAGCATATCACAATACATGTACTATCGTATTGTGACTTAAAGAGGACAGGAAACATTTGATCATATGACTAGTTCTTTTGTATTTCACCTCAGACAAGACAGGACACTGCTTTCATGTCTGAAATTTACCTTGATTTGCTAGAAAGATGAACATTTAAATAGTGCTGCACGATTAATCGAATCGCAATCATGAGGTCAGCAGGTGTGATTACATAACCGCAAAAGGGTGCGATTATATAAAAAAAAGTGTGTGTGTGTGTGCGCGCCTCCTCTAACGTTACACGCGACGCAGCAAATAAACACACGTTTCTCTGCCATCACACTGGACATCAACACTAGCGGGAGACTTCTCCCACCTCCGCAAATATACAGTAATGTTATGTTAAACATCTTACCGAGGGAGAGACGTCACCCACCGCTAACAGCTAAGCTAAGTAACTAGTAGCCGATCAGAAAAGAATGTAAACAGCCGTGTGATTAGTGAGAAAGTGTCCACAGTAATCGCTAATCGCACCTTTTCCCCAAATCGTGCAGCACTACATTTAACCTTTTCGCCAACGAGGGCACTGCGTGATGATGTCACTAGGTCGACTGTACAGCACAGTGTAAGGATTTTAAACGTTTTGATGAATCAAAACAACCACAATCCAGAACCACAACATCATATGCTGTGAGCCTGTTGGAATTGAAAATTCTTAAAACCAACACTTAACTAGACTGTACTCCACTGTACTGTACTGTACAGGAGGCAACCTATTGACATCAAACAGCGCCCCAGTTGGCGAAAAGGTGAAATGTGTTAATCTTTCTAGCAAATGTAGGTACATTTCACACTTGAGAGCAGTGTCCCGGTCTTGTCTGAGGTGAAATGCAAATGAACCAGACTCATATGATCAAATGTTTCATGTCCTCTTTAAGTATTGTGATATCTTAATCGTGGGGCATCTGGGGATGCCCACACCTAATACAGAGTTCAGCACAAACTGTTTGCTCCTTCAATGTTGCACATTACAATTTTGTTCAGTTAGATTGTAAGAATCTGCCCTAAATTGGCCATCAATAATTGCCAAGATATTGTGGTTTCTCTTGTTTATATGGAAGAAGTGTGTGACACATAAAGACAATGAGCCAGAATGCTTAGTCTGGTCCTTACCTGTGTGTGTGCTCAATCCAACCCGTCTAACAGGAAAAGAGAACTACTCTCACGGGAGGACCTGGAGCTGCCTTGGAGGCCGCTGTACGAGCTGCAGGACAGGATCCTGTACTCCAAGACCGAGCATCTTGGCCTTAACTGGTTTCCAAAGTATGCCTGTTTGTTTCATTTCATTAGCCTCATTCTCTTTTACCTTGAACTTTGACGTTCGTCGATCATTCTGAATATATTCAGCCTGGAATTAGCATTCAGTGGCATCCTAACGTTAGTACTTTTAAATTGTACTCTAAAGCGCATGGTTCTGCACAACCTCGACAGCGAGTCTGTGCATACTCGAACGTTAACTCGGCGCATCGGCTGCGGTACACGTCCAAAACGTTATCGTGTCGTTTACCAAGAACTTGCAATCATGTCGGTGGGGGGACATTTTATTGTCCCTCCATTTCAAAACTCATTCCGGTGAGCCTGCAGAAGGCTTTGCTAGATGAGGGACAAGCACGTTAAATGAGGAAATGGCATTTCCTCATTCCTCACAACAAGGAGTTGACGGCGCAGAGTCACATTTTCGAGGAGCTGCACGCCCCCTCCGCCGAGCTGCGCCGATAGGACGCCCAGCTGCGCCGACCCCCTCGGCGCAGTCAGCGCCGGCGATTTCGCTCGAGCATAATTTGCGCTTTAATGCCCCCTCATTTGTTTGGTGAGACATTAGATAACATTGTTTTAAGCCAGGGATTTTATTGCTTAACTCTTTTGATGTTACAGTTCGTCATAACTTTCCATCTGGAGTGTGTGTTAGTCACTGATATTTTTATTTCCCCAAACCCTATTCTAAAACCTTTGCTAATAGGCCAAATTAGTCATTGAAAAAAATATCCCAGAACATAGAATAAACATTTTGGTGCATCTGTACTCCACTGTAAGGAATACATGTTATCAAGTGACGACACTCCTGCTACCGGAAAACCAATTGTTGATGGTTGACTGCGCAGGAACTTGAATGAGACTAAAGAAAAGTACTGAAAACTGTAAAGGTTATACAGTTAAATATCTCTGAAACCTGGGAGCTGTGTGTGAAGAAGGTGGATAGGGGAGGATTATAACCTTATTGGGCTTTACATTATTCACCAATACATGATTCACCATTTCCACCTTGTTCACATTGCTTTTAGATTAGTAAACGAAAGCCTACCCATTTTAGTTGGGGTTAGTGGTCTTTCTTTTTAAATGATCGTTAGTTACCCCTATTATACGTTTGTCAGATGTTTTCACAGTATCCATCTGCTATTAATGATTTTAGTATTCATGGATGATTCAATGTTTATTATTATAATTATTAGTAGTAGTAGTATTTTACTTTCCTTTATAAATTACGTGTGGTACAAGGCTAGCAATAATACTGATTGCTAACAGAACATTGTGGCTTCTCTCCTGACTGAACAATTGTCCCTATATTTTTTTTACATTGACATTTGACCTTCAGTGAAACGTAAACAATGTATTGTAGTAGGGCATAAATGACAATTTTCTTCTCAATTAATCTAGCGACTATTTTTTCGATTAGTCGATTGATTTTTTCAAAATATACTACTGAACCTCAAATTCAAATTGCTGATAGATGAATGTTTAAACTGGAGTAATATGCAGTTAAGATAATCAATGGCAAGTGGCAAATAAATGCGTCCATTAGTGTGGGGCAAGGAAAGTAATTGAAATGATTTAACATTAATTAATTAATGTGTCAATTAATCTATAAATTAATTTATCAATTAATTAATTTGTCAATTAATATATGATTTAATTGATCAATTAATTAATTGATTAATTCATCTTACATTAATTTAAGTGCAGGGATGCAAATCATGGGTAGTGAAAAAGGTGACCTACCAGGGGAGACTTTAAACCATTCAAAAATCCTATTTTAGGAGGAAAAAGGTGACTGTCATCTAAAGGTGACTAACGTTCTACTAACAAACACATTCAGCGTGTTGATGATCCTAATATGCGTGGCCAAAAAGTACATTAAACAGGACTGACTTGGTGGTGTCTGCTGCCCAGACACGCTCCGGGTGTACATCATGTTAGGGTTACGTCAACTCCAATTCGCAGTGTTTAACGTTACAGAGCAGTGCATTGTTGGGTCTCGGTCTAAAATACTCCCACACTAGATGATCGTGGACGAGGTTTTGTAGCTGCAGCTTGTCCTATGGCTTGGGAATACCATTCCATGCTTAGACGGGCACAGCCATTTTTACTACCTAACATTAGCTGGCTGGCTTCCACTAGCGAGAACAACAATACAACTTCCAGTCTGATTTTTTCCAAAATAAAAAGCATTCTGCAGAAGTCTATAGCAGACGGAAGCCATTAAAAATGTTTATTTTGAAATCTGTTATTGGAACGGAGCTAACTAGTGTATTAATTATCTTTGCTTCACTTAATTTCGACGTATCGATGCACGTTATGCAAATCGATGCAATTATGTAGTGGATGTCATGGACGCGTCGGGACAGCACTATCTTGTAGACATCATACTGTAGTCTCTTTCTTTGTATAACAAGATGGTTTCATAAGTCAGTTTTGTCCAGTTGATTGCTCTTCTTAGGTTATGTGTTTCATATTTTGGATGAAATCTAATTGCTTTCAAATTATTTGACCAATTTGAGGGTAGAACACATTTGGCAAACTCTGTACTCTGCAACTAATAATAATAATAATATAATAATACATGGCATTTAACTACTTGTACTCCTAAGTAACAGTGTTGGCTGAGAACTGTGCGCTCAGTGCAGTTTGGGAGGCAAAGTTAAAATGTCTGACCAGTGACCACCTACCCTATGTTACACCCTTGGACAATATGCCATTCTTACAGCAAGCAGTGCGAGGTGCTCTTTTATGGTGCTATGGCAACATTGTATGTTTCTCACAAAAATGCCTTGCTAGCACATCACCGTTGAGTTACAACTGAGAAAAGCAAGCTGCCTTGGCTGATTGCCAGCTCATTTTCTAATACATATGTATGAACATCATACATTATAGTCTGATTGCATAAGCTGAACATGCCGGTGACAGTGAACTGTATAAGTAGATGTATAAAATGTTCATATTTGGAGTGATTGGCGCTATCGTCATGTGCTGAATGTGTTCTTTATGCCTTTGTCTCCTTTCACATTCAGTTCTCCACGGCCTCGTTCATCCTATAAACTCATAATGATAAAATTGGTTCAGAGGTGGTAAGGACAATACTTCTCTTTGTGTTTGAATTCATCATTTGAGGCACTTTTTTTTTTTTCCTTTAATACATTGCATGTGAAAATGACAACAAAAAATACACTGGGCACCCTCACGCAGCTTGTTTGATGTGATAGAAGAACGATCAATACAATATATCAATGTTAACATTCCACTCATATTGGAGACTGTCGCACTGCAGCTAATACCCTCCCCCTATCCCCCCATCTCAACTGTGTCAAAGTCATATTTTATACTCTATGTGTTAGTTTGCTTTTTGTTTGGGTCTCTTAATCTACTATCAGGTTGTTTTCCCAATATGTCGCCAATAGTTATTTGTCAGCAAAGTAGTAACAAAATACAAAGAAATTACTATATTCGGAAATAATACAGGATATTACTACATAATGCTTTAGCACTAGTGTTGTTATTTACATTCATTTAATGATCTCAACCATTTACCTACTGTATCTATCCATCATCTGACCCACTTCCAGGGAGGTTTTGCTCTTCACACCCGTCTTTCTGCTGTAGCTTCTGAAGTTAGCCACCTGTGCACCACTACATTTTCACAAGTCACGTTTCCTCCCCTTCTGGAATGTAGTCCAGTTCACTCCAGCTCCAACACTAAGGTCATAGGTCATAGGTCATTAGGCTTCCCTCTCCCTGGGGTTTTGAGTGTTGGTTGCACTTTGCAGCGGGGCACTCCGTTTTAGCCTCTGATCTGGTTGATGTTAGATTTTTGCAGTGCATGAGTTTGATGCTGATCTGTGGCCTGTGTGCTGTGGGCTTACAGTGTTACAGCTAAACCCTGCATTTAGATGTAGCTACTTGCAAAATGGACTGGCAATGGGTCACCCACCTTGATCTAGCCGTTAGTTTGACTGAATTACATCTGTAGTAAGTTGACTGACATGACAACTGCTTCGGAGACAACTAAGTCAGCAGTCCAGTGGCTGAATGGGACTGGCAGGCATGGGGAGTTCCAGTAAGGTGTGAGCGGATAGGTGGGATTGTGGGAGGGGAGCTCAAAGGCTGCGCTTATATTCGTCCAGAGCTTTGGACACGGCTGTGTGACCACAATGCAGAGCATCTGTGAAGGGAGACATGGCAGGAGTTGCTGACGCAGACGAAAGCTTTCGCATTTTCACACTATTGTTCCAGCAGTGGATCAATAAATGGGGGCATGCATAAGGAATGGGAATCCATTCACACTGCGGCCAGCCAGGAAGGTTAGCCACTATTGGCCACAGTTATTAATTACGCTTCTGACAGTGAAGTCAATGTAGTCTATGAATGTCATTGTGTCACAGTTTTTCCTTACTATACACCAGCCCCTTATCATTTTTCTATGAATGACTGTTTCACTGTACGCCAGTCAACTGTCTCAAGCATCTGCTGTGTGCATGCAGTCAGACTAAGTCTAATTGCATTGCTGTGCAAAATAGTTTTAACTGTCACCCTAACATCAATGCTTCTGTGTTTGTGTTGACAACTCACCACTTTTCTTTCTCACTTCCTTTATTCCAGCTCTGTGGAAAGTGTGTTGAAAACGCTTGTGAAGAGCTGTAGACCGTAAGTACACTTCTGTCTGTCTGTCTGTGTCTGTCTGTCGGTCGCTCTTTTTTTGATTTAGGTGACTGAAAAAGGTTTTTAATCTGCAAGTGAAAGATTAACTGAAGAACTGTTTTGTCAACATCAGAGATTTCCAAGTCTGTGTGTGCATTGAAATGCTTGTCTCAGCAGTGCTTTGACTAACTGGATAAGAGATGTCATCACCAGAGGATGGATGCATAGAAACAACGATTTTGATAATCGGCGAATAGTTTTGAGAAGTTTTGTAAGAATAAAAAGTCAAAATGATCTGCTTCCGGCTTCCAAAATGTTAATAGTTTCTTTACTCCTCTGATGGTAAACTGAATATCTTTGGGTTGGGGACAAAACAAGACATTTGAGATTGTCATCTTGAGCTTTGGGAAACACTGACATCATTTTTCACCATTTTCTGACATTTTATAGACCAAACAACTAATGGATTAATTGAGAAAATAATCGACAGATTAATGGATAATGGAAATAATGGTTAGTCGCAGCCCAATATAGCATAATTTAGGCATCACTCACAAGCCTTATCATGCTGATGCAAATATAGCTTTGGCCTCAGCAGCAGGTCCTTGATTGTGCTAAGTTGTGCGTGTGCCCATGTCTGAGGTGCGCCAGAGCTCAGTCCCTCAGTTTGCACCTAGGCTGATAATCCTATTATCTGGTCTAATTCTGTCTTGTGTGAGAGTTTCTGTTCCTGTGAGAAGAGAGTGATTTGTCGTCACTGGTGAGGCAGGGAAGCAGCAGCATTTTCTAGTCCTCTGGAGAATGGTGTGGACTAGGGCTGCACGATTAATCGTATTTTCATCGTCATCGCGATATGAAAATGCGCGATGAACACATCGCAAAAGTCACATGTTATCGCAAAAAAAAAACATGCAAGATACCGGCTGAATAAGTGTCCAAATGTTCATGTCATTCTGGCCAATACTCCACTTCTGTTATAAGATTTCAGTCTGGAATATGGAATATCTTTCAATAATCGTTATGACTAAAAGGCTAAAAGTAATCTCATGTGTAAGAGATGACTGTTCTACATTGAAGTAAAAATGTAAATAATTAACTTGTTGGTTTTGGATTTTTTTTTGCTTCAAGAGTGCATTTTTGTTCGTATGACCCTCAACACAGGCTTTGAGAATCCCGTGCCACTTACTGATACGTATGCTTAAATTAACACACTCATATTGCAAAATGAATTTAGGCCCTCACTGTAATACTTCAGAAGTTGAATTTGAAGTCCAGCATAAATACATTTGTCATTTTTTGTCTTAGATTTACCTTTGTGTGTTATTGCAATATAAAACTACATAATTGAGAATCAATTCTAGATTCTGGAATCGAGAATCGATTCTGGAATCGGATCGTGACCCCAGGAATCGGAATCGGATCGGATCATGGCTTAGCCGGATCGGAGCACCCCTACCCATTAATATTTTTGTTTATAGCATTTTTTTATTTATCGCAGGTCATATCGTCATTGCAACATTGAACAGTGTTATCGCACATCGCAGCTTTTCCTCATATCGTGCAGCCCTAGTGTGGACCAGTGATTGCCGAACTGTGGGCCGTGGCCCACTAGTGGGCCATGGAGGTACTGCAGTGGAGTGGTCTGCCAACACTCCCGATTTTTGTGGGCAATCTAATGGCTGTAGCAGGGTCATTTTTGAAGCTACAGTGGATATCCTGTTATCAGAAGAAACTGGAAGACCTAAGGCATCCATTGGTGTCAAGGATAATATGCTAGCTTGTAGGGAAGGGGGCTAAATAATGCTCCAAACATAGGAGGACCTATAGGACCCCTTTGAAAAACTATTTCAAAGGGGTCCCTTGACCTCTCAGCTCAATTTATCTGAATGAAAATTGGTTCAATGGGTACCCATGAGTCTCCCCTTTACAGATAAAGTAGCATTTTTCACAGCCTAGTAGCATAAATAGATTAGATAGTAGATTTAATAGATAATAATAATAATATAATAATAGATGTCTTCTGTTGTTGCTCATCACATTTTGTCTCAACAAATGTGTTATGCATGCAAATACTTCTGATGAGTAAGCGGGGAGAAAATGTTGGCAATCTTGCTTTTGGGTATTTTGCCGAAATGTTTTTGTATGGGATGGATTATTAAATTCCCTTATGCCCAAATTCACATGCTCTGTTAATGAAATAAAAAAGATATAAGTACCGGTAATAAATAAATAATATATAAAAAAACATATAGTGAAATACATCATCTTAGTCTTGTGTGTTGATCAGAGTTGTCCGGCCCCGGAAGATTTTCAGATTTCAAAGTGGGCTTATGTTTGGGACCTCCTCGTGTGGACCATTGAAACAGCAAAAAATGTGTCACTTTCACACCAATGATGACCAGGGTCGGACCAGGGTTACTTAACCCACGTTCAACCCAGTGGGCAAAATGCCAGCAGGGGGCGGCTCCTTGGCTTCAGCAAGAGATCAGTTAACATTGAAGTGAATGGGAAAATGACCCGACTTCTCTCTTGATTTCAGGTCTTAAATAAACACTTTCCCAATGAGTTTATGGTCTGAATCAACAATTTCAAGTCTTTTTCATGCTGTCATGGTCCTCATTTTGTAAATTATGGCCCCATTTAGAGGAAAATAGAAAACTGTGAATTTGAAAATGTCAAATGTTACAAAACATTTGGAAAATGCATTACTGTTCTCAATATGAACATTTTGGCCAATACAGATAACTGATATAATATCATGTGAAGATGTGATTTGGTACTGTACAGAGCTAAGAGTTGTCAGCTTCTTTGCAGCGCGCTCTAAGCCGCTCTGCTGGTTGAGTTGCTTTAAGTGAACACAAGCTGATCATATTAGTTTGGCATAGCTCAACCCGCATTAGGTTGTTAGTGTGTCAGTAAAACGTGTGTTAAATTATCTTATCCCCTTTTAAGGTCATCACCTGTCATGGCCTCAATTAAAAACAAACAAACAAACAAACAAACGGCTAAAGTCCCGTTTAGATTGGCCCAAAAACCCAGTAATCTCCACAAACTACCGTGTTTTTTTCTGTCTAAAAGTTACAAAGGTGTTAGTGACAGTTGATTAGAACAACCGCCGAAACACATGGCTAAATATCAGATCAGCTGTGAACGGCATGCGATATAAATTGTACACCACTTGGAAACGATATATTTCTCACCTTGATAACGTCAGTGCATTCCACAGGCTGAAATTCGACTTTGTTAACCGTTAATTACTTTAAATTGTCTGTACATTGTGTCCAATGGAACCCAACTGGTGGAATATGCCAACCAAAAAAAGTCTCTCCTAGGATGAGACGGTCTTCCGCTTTAAGGCTTTCAAAATAAAATCCGTATTGTAATGTTAACCTTGATATTCATTTTGAGTAATGCTTTACATCCACCGTTTCACTCCTTATGTAATCTTAACATCACGAGTATTTTGATACAAGGTTTGTTTCGTTCATAGAAATACCTTTTTTTCTCTCCAAAGGTGAGAATGTGAAAGCCTTTATTCTGAAAATAAATCGCAGTATTTCTGTTGCTAGTCTGGCTAACTGTCGCTGTTTTGACACAGCCCAAATATTACTGTTGTGTGTTTCAGAAAGGTAACGTTAGTTAAAATTTCTATATAGCGAGTACATTGAGTGACTGTTTATCCGGCCATGACCATATGGTGACTCTGCCTGCCAGAGTTTATGTAGTGGAGAGAATGAAGACAATCTACTGGTTTAGTGTCCAGGTTGCTGCAGCCTGCGAGTGACAGTGAGTGGATCCCTTGAAGCGCCCGCTCCGCGGGATCAGCTGTAAATGTGTTAGGAGGCGAATCATGTGAAAGGGTCAATGGTGTATTTCTAACGTACCTCGCATATAAGTGGTAAAACATTTCATATAAGAAGGTATAAGTCTTGTGATTCTGTTTCTTTTCAAATAGATATTTCCCAGAGTCAGCTACTCAGGAGATGCTGGAGGAATGGAGACCACTACTCTGCCCCTTTGATGTCACGATGCAAAGAGCGATCAGCTACTTTGAGCTCTATCTGCCCACCACCCTGCCCCCCGAGCGCCACCACAAGGGCTTCAAGTAAGAAAGCCCTCACCCTCTCTACTTTAAGCTCTATCTGCCCACCACCCTGCCCCCCGAGCGGCACCACAAGGGCTTCAAGTAAGAAAGCCCTCAGCCCCTCTACTTTAAGCTCTATCTGCCCACCACCCTGCCCCCCGAGCGGCACCACAAGGGCTTCAAGTAAGAAAGCCCTCACCCTCTCTACTTTAAGCTCTATCTGCCCACCACCCTGCCCCCCGAGCGGCACCACAAGGGCTTCAAGTAAGAAAGCCCTCACCCTCTCTACTTTAAGCTCTATCTCCCCATCACCCTGCCCCCCGAGCGGCACCACAAGGGCTTCAAGTAAGAAAGCCCTCAGCCTCTCTACTTTAAGCTCTATCTCCCCATCACCCTGCACCCAAGCTGAACCACAAGGGCTTCAAGTAAGAAAGCCCTCAGCCTCTCTACTTTAAGCTCTATCTCCCCGTCACCCTGCACCCAAGCTGAACCACAAGGGCTTCAAGTAAGAAAGCCCTCAGCCTCTCTACTTTAAGCTCTATCTCCCCGTCACCCTGCACCCAAGCTGAACCACAACGGCTTCAAGTAAGAAAGCCCTCAGCCTCTCTACTTTAAGCTCTATCTCCCCATCACCCTGCACCCAAGCTGAACCACAAGGGCTTCAAGTAAGAACGCCCTCAGCCTCTCTACTTTAAGCTCTATCTGCCCGTCACCCTGCACCCAAGCTGAACCACAAGGGCTTCAAGTAAGAACGCCCTCACCCTCTCCACTTGGACTGACTGGCCGTTAACACCATGGCGATTTTCACAGATTCACGTGCCGAGATTACACACAAAGTCAATGCACATGCACGAGTAGATTTGATTTTGACCGCGAATGGCGCGAATGAGGCGAGTGACGGCAATTTTCGCAGTGCGAATGACGCGACGTCGCTCCGAGAGGCGCGGAGGGAGAGAGGGGGAGAAAGAGAGAGGAACAGTATATAGAGAGAGGGTGGCGTTCCACGCAGCGCTGCGCTCTCAAATGCTTGACAAAGACGCTCCAAGCCTCCGTGTCGGTGTGCTTGTAAATAGGGGGTACGAATAGCAACTGCCGAACGGGGAGGCTAATCGTACCCGGGTACGAATAGACACTCAGAATTTTTCAACTTTGGCGAATAATTCACGTGGCCAAACTTGCACAAGTGAAGCCTTTTTCCGCCTTGATGTGAACGCATGGTGAGAACCCAACCGAGATCTGATTCCATTGAGCAATGGGTTCCAATATTTTCTTAAATGACTGGAGCAAAAACCGTTTTGCCTCATCGATTTCCATTATTAATTACCTTTTCTTCTGCTCTTTCTTTTTTTCAATTAACAAAATGCACCATTTTAAATTCACTATCACACATGTCCTGCTTTCACGACTGTAGTTTGTAGTGAAGCTTGGGGGCACGAGTGTGTGTGTGTGTGTGTGTGTGTGTTCAGTTCTCTGCGGCTGAAGTGCATAGCATGGTAACACGAGAAAGAAGATTGAAAGTGTCGCTACTCTTTTCTAAAGAGTCTGGTTAGTCCTCTGTGCTGTGATGCACTTCAGCTACAAGGAAACAGATTGCTTTCCATGGAGAACTGAATTGAACCGCAGTTCTCGCCAAGTCCACACTCTGTCCTCGCTAAGATATGCCACAACCTCAGTCACACACAGTGCACTGTTGTGTGAAGTGTGAATAGTTTTGTTGCTAGACTCAGGCTAGTGTGACTAGCGCAATAATCAAAATGTAGTGTCAAGTCAACAGTTAGTGTTTTTATTGGGTGCTATAAAGATCTACACAGGTCATATTAGAAAGGAGTTGTTAATGGAATTGGGTTATAGAGTACTAAGACCTGCTGGACACCCGGATGTTAGCACTTCCGCTTCGCTCGTCTCAAAGTATGGGTTTTTTGGTTAGATGCATGAAATCAAACGTTTTCTGAAAATTGTATTTAAAAAATCGCATTTACGGTTCAAAAATCATAAAAAGTGGTCCTGAATACGAAGTTTGCCGTTTCATAAACTTCTGTTAACCATAGACCTTATTTCAGGAATTTAACCAAAATCCCCTTACAAAAATCCCATTGACTTTTACACGTAGGAACCAGGAAGTACATGCCTTCTGCGTTGGCCTACAAAAATACATTATGTGCGAGACAAGCTTTTGGTTGACAGGTCGTAGATCTCTGCCCATTGATTGGTAGGGCTTGTGATCTCTGCCTATTGGTTGGTAGGTCTTGTGAGTTGTGATCTCTGCCTATTGGTTGGTAGGTCTTGTGAGCTCTGCCTATTGGTTGACAGGCCCTTGTGGTCTCTGCCTATTGCTTGACAGATATATGCATTTGGTAGGTGTGTGTTTTGCTCTTGTTAAAGTGTATTTTCTCTAACAGGTTGTGGTTTGATGAGCTGATCAGCCTGTGGGTGTCTGTACAGAACCTCCCAGGCTGGGAAGTGGTAAGCAGATTAAATTGCTGAAAGTGCTTAATACACTCTCAGTAGTTCTTCCTTCCCTATATAATGTTTTCTCCTACATCTTTGCAGCATCTGGTCAACCTCTTTGCTCGCTTGGCCAATGACAACATTGGCTACATTGACTGGGACCCTTATATCCCCAAGGTTTGTTACCCCCCTTTCACCACCCACCACTACACAATCTGATTAACCCCCTTTCACCACCCACTACACAATCTGATTAACCCCCTTTCACCACCCACTACTACACAATCTGATTAACCCCCCTTCACCACCCACTACACAATCTGATTAACCCCCTTTCACCACCCACTACACAATCTGATTACCCTTTCACCACCCACTACACAATCTGATTAACCCCCTTTCACCACCCACTACACAATCTGATTAACCCCCTTTCACCCACCACTACACAATCTGATTAACCCCCTTTCACCACCCACTACACAATCTGATTAACCCCCTTTCATCACCCACTACACAATCTGATTAACCCCCTTTCACCACCCACTACACAATCTGATTAACCCCCTTTCACCACCCACTACACAATCTGATTAACCCCCTTTCACCACCCACCACTACACAATCTGATTAACCCCATTTCACCACCCACCACTACACAATCTGATTAACCCCCTTTCACCACCCACCACTACACAATCTGATTAACCCCCTTTCACCACCCACCACTACACAATCTGATTAACCCCCTTTCACCACCCACCACTACACAATCTGATTAACCCCCTTTCACCACCCACTAC
This sequence comes from Poromitra crassiceps, assembly GCF_964638095.1. Lineage (NCBI taxonomy): Eukaryota > Metazoa > Chordata > Actinopteri > Beryciformes > Melamphaidae > Poromitra > Poromitra crassiceps. The sequence continues at coordinate 12,373,337 of NC_139647.1, read as the reverse complement.
ACAATCTGATTAACCCCATTTCACCACCCACCACTACACAATCTGATTAACCCCCTTTCACCACCCACCACACAATCTGATTAACCCCCTTTCACCACCCACTACACAATCTGATTAACCCCCTTTCACCACCCACTACACAATCTGATTAACCCCCTTTCACCACCCACTACACAATCTGATTACCCTTTCACCACCCACTACACAATCTGATTACCCTTTCACCACCCACTACACAATCTCATTACCCTTTCACCACCCACTACACAATCTGATTAACCCCCTTTCACCACCCACTATACAATCTGATTACCCTTTCACCACCCACTACACAATCTGATTACCCTTTCACCACCCACTACACAATCTGATTACCCTTTCACCACCCACTATACAATCTGATTAACCCCCTTTCACCACCCACTATACAATCTGATTACCCTTTCATCACCCACTACACAATCTGATTAACCCCCTTTCACCACCCACTATACAATCTGATTAACCCCCTTTCACCACCCACTACACAATCTGATTAACCCCCTTCCACCACCCACTACACAATCTGATTAACCCCCTTCCACCACCCACTACACAATCTGATTAACCCCCTTTCACCACCCACTACACAATCTGATTAACCCCCTTTCACCACCCACTACACAATCTGATTAACCCCCTTTCACCACCCACTACACAATCTGATTAACCCCCTTTCACCACCCACCACTACACAATCTGATTAACCCCCTTTCACCACCCACTACACAATCTGATTAACCCCCTTTCACCACCCACCACTACACAATCTGATTAACCCCCTTTCACCTCCCACTACACAATCTTGCCCCTTGTTTTTGCTTTGGTGTTTGCAGCACCTGGTTATCATCCGTGCCCTGACCTTTGTGATGTTGGCTAATGGTGTGTATCTCATGTCCTTTGCTCCTGGTCAGAGAAACAAACTATCAAGTGTCCTTGTTTATCCTTGGCTTACAGGCGGCAAGTGACTTGCATCATGTCTGGGTTTCACACCGAGCAGCTGTTTTGATCTCTGCTTTCTGACAACACCAATACCCATTACTTATGAGTCATAAGCATACCCTGCTGACCCCGTTCAGCCCCGTGATTTGTCATGGGGTTGTGATCAGTTATTACAACAAATAACTACATCAAAAGAATCAGATTAATTAGACCTATCTCAAGTGGGTCATTCTTAGGGATGGGGGATCGTTAATTTTTCATTGATATTGATACCATTTTCCAGACTGCTTAGCAACCCGAGAGCCATATCTAACGTCCAAGTGCAAGGGTAAATCTTTGCTAGTTTTTAGCACTCAAAATCTAACTTTTTTTCTTGTAATTAGTTAGTTAACGGTGGTTGACAGGCAATTAAATTGAATTCAACAACTTTATTAGACACAATCGATCTATGTTTTTGCACCAGTGTTTGAGGTAAACAACATGACTCTCGTCTCTTGAAACATGCTGTACATATAACATTACGTTATAGGACCTGCTACACATGCTTGTATAACATTACGTTATAGCAGTATCAATAAGCTCAGACCTTATTGATTTTCATCCCCAGTCATTCAGATGTATCATCTTTTAACCCTGATTCACCTCATTATACAAGCACAACATTATTGATATGCAAATGAATTTGCCTCTGTTTTTTATCCATTTCAGATTTTCACCAGAATCCTGAGGAGTTTTAATCTCCCAGTGGGGACCAGTTCCATGTTGGTCCCACGATATGTCACCAATGCCTACGACATCAGCCATGTGGTGCTCTGGGTCTCATCCCTCTTGGTCAGTTTCAGGGATGCAAACTAGTCACCTTTAGGTGACAATCATGCTTTTCATCCCAAAATAGGGCACTTAAAGTGAATGATTTTGTGTCTGTATAGTTCTTTGATGTCTCTTTTTGCTGCAGCCAACATCAGCAGCTAGTGTGAAACGGTTGTATAACAGACTCAGTGACTCCTGCTATGTTCATTCCAGGGAGGACCCAGCAAGCAAGCCCAAGCACAGCTCAGTGGCCTTTTTAACAGCATTACATCCTTCTTCCACCCGTCCAACCATGGCCGCTGGTTGGTGAGTCACCCTTTGTTTCTTGTGGATGAGTGTGGAATCGAAGAGAAGAAATCGTAAGATCTGACAATTTAGCAGTGTATCACATAAGAAGGAGTGCTGTTGTACTGTATATCGTCACAGCTGTGATTCGGCGGGTGAGTGCCGAAGATCATCACAGCCATGACGGTATACAGCAGCAACAGCATGGCCTTCAGTGTGATATTTGCATAACTGACACAATTTGAATACTATGTTCCTTGAATAATACATCTTTACTATAAATAATCAATCAATCAATCAAAACTATTGTGTAAGAGGGACTTTCATGATGCGTATGAACAGCAGCAAAATGGTTGAAAAATAGGAAGAAGAAAAAAGTTATCTTGATAAAATTTGACAATTTCTTACCAACTCTTTTGTATTATGAATTGGCCCTCGCTGTGCTTACTGTATTAAAAGATAATCCCTTATAACTAATGCTTGACTGTAAAATCAGAGTGGGATTTGATGACACTGGTAAGTCTCTCCACTCATCCATCTCGCTAATATATGGATCAGACCTGATGAGGGCTTGTCAGGTACACACAGGCACGCTGATGCCTCCAGCTCTTGCTATGGGCAGTCAGTGTGTGTTTGTGGTCATTTTCAGTGCCTTCAAAATAAATGAGCAGCTTGATCTCACTCAGAAATAGCCCAGGAAGTTCAAGCTGCTCATTTATTTTGAAGGCTAGGTTATTTTGATGTGCGGGTGACCATGCGGGGTGAAGCATTTTTTCAAACGGAATTTTTTTTTGAAACGAAAGGGTTTGTGGGACTTAGCCTACCTTCTCCATTCACTTCAATAGAACGTTAGCTCCTGGTTAGTTACATAATCGGTAGATACTAGCAAGCCGGCGATGAGCACAGTACTTGAAAGAAGTGTTACTGTACTGTTCACTGGTTTTGTAGCATTTTGAACTGAAATGAGCAGAGGATTTAGGGTATTATTTGTTGAACTGTATGAATCGGGATGTAACTGTAACGTTGGTGAAGTCTCACAGTGTGGTGGCCACAGTGGGCCACCTACATCCATCCCTGTTTAGTCGCATCTTACGCAGATGGCCGGTCACCCCAATTCCCTGATCATTATTACATCCCTGGTTCCTGAGGATGAGATAGAGCAGGCAGTCACAATGCGGTCCCAGGTCATTCTTCTCAGCTTGTGTCCTTCCATACACGCACACGCACACACACACACACACACACACACACACACACACACACACACACACGCTCTCTCTCTCTCTCTCTCAGTGGTTCTCAAATGGGGGTCTGTGGCACTTTGCTAGGAGCTCCGCGAAAAGTTGTCAGGAAAATAAAAATAAAAACTTTGTATAGTTCAACGAAAATATTTTATCCTTTAAATCTAAAATGGTTCATGGATGACATTCTAATTTAACAAACCTATCAATTTAAAAGTCAAGCACGTTACAGTGGAAACAATTAAGCTTAGCCCAAAATCACAAAACAGAATGAGGGGGGGGTCCCCGGTATATTTTCTTCTATCTTGTAAGCCATGTGTCAAACTCAAGGCCCGGGGGCCAGATCCGGCCCGGCACCTCATTTTATATGGCCCGCGAGTCAGAGCTAGCAAAGAATACAATTTGTGCAATACAATTCTAATTAGTTGTAATAGTTGTAGGCTACTAGTTGTCTGACTTTGCCATTATTTTTCATATTATTCTTTCAGAGCTACCGGTAGTTATTAAGTTATTACTAAAAACCAACAATAATTGAATCAGAGGCAATTATGATATGATAAGTTTGCCACAAGGGGATCAGCGAATGGCAATTGTAGAGTGGCCCAACGCAAAACTACCTTCGGTCAGTCATCCTTTTCAGTAAAAGGGATACACATGTGGAATTCCCTACCAACAGAAATAAAAATGCAAACTAATCTGAAAAGCTTTAATGAAAAGGTGAAACACTGGCTGAAGCAAAATCAAACCTGCGACCATTGATTACTGATGTAGTGGTGTAATTCTACTGTAAATCTTGTAAAAACCAACAATAATTGAATCAGAGGCAATTATGATATGATAAGTTTGCCACAAGGGGATCAGCGAATGCAATTGTAGAGTGGCCCAACGCAAAACTACCTTCGGTCAGTCATCCTTTTCAGTAAAAGGGATACACATGTGGAATTCCCTACCAACAGAAATAAAAATGCAAACTAATCTGAAAAGCTTTAATGAAAAGGTGAAACACTGGCTGAAGCAAAATCAAACCTGCGACCATTGATTACTGATGTAGTGGTGTAATTCTACTGTAAATCTTGTATGATGTAGTAGCATAATTTTACTGTAAATTTTGTATGATCGTGTCACAATTTTTATGTTTGCACTTTGTTTAGATTATGTTTTTTATTAGAAAAGCCTACCCAGGGACAGGGATTGCAAATTAGCCTTGGCTAGATATCCTATATGCATCGCATATGTTTCATGTTCTTGTAACTTGTTACAATGATTCTTGCATTGTCCCTGACAAATAAACGAATAAATAAAATAAAATAACAAGTAGACGAGATACATTTATATCGTGCTGCATAACAACCGGCCCTTTGAGGGCAACCATAATGCTGATGTGGCCCGGGATGAAATTGAGTTTGACACCCCTGTAAGGGTAACCTGACGCTGCCAGATGGTCGGTATAGCTCCACATAGGTTTCACTAAACCAGTCGATCTGGGAATGAAGTAACCAGACCCGCTGACGGAGGCGGGCACTTTTTCCAAGCTACTTGGCAGGTGATTGGATGACCCATCTGGGTGTTAACTTCAACCAATCAGATCGCCGAAGGTGCCTGTGGATGATCTCCGTGGTATTCATTGATTGAGTCCTCACGGTCGTAAAGTCACCTTCGAAGCATTTAGTTAGATTATAATGAACTAGTTGTGTGGCTTAGCCTTCCCAAATGTTGAGGGTCGTTTTTTAGAATTTAATACATAGAATTGGGAACGTTACATTCAATTTCATTCAGACTGCCTGTCACTTCCAGCTCAGTGGCCTTGTGGTCTGAGTGTCCGCCCTGAGACTGGGAGGTCGTGAGTTCGATCCCCGGCCGAGTCATACCAAAGACTATAAAAATGGGACCCATTGCCTCCCTGCTTGGCACTCAGCATCAAAAGGGTTGGAATTGGGGGGTTAAATCACCATGTGATTCCCGAGCGCGGCGCACGCTGCTGCTCACCGCTCCCCCAGGGGATGGGTCAAATGCGGAGAACAAATTTCACACATTGTGTGACAATCAGTGGGACTTTACCTTTACCTTTACTTACTTCCGTGGCGGCAGCCATGTTGACGAGTGAAAAGAACTACAAAGACCATGTACCCACCGCCTGAGCCCGCCTACGGCTGCCGCTGATTCGTCGGCCCGGCATGGCTCGACCAATCATCTTAACTGCATGTGCGGGTCCAGACCGTCACGGAGAACCAAATGAAATGTGAGTTCACGTGACGGGCGGTTTACCAGGCTACTGTAAGGGGTCCTTGGCTGAAAAACATTTGAGAACCTTTGCTCTAGATAGAGCTAGAGCTGTGCATCTTCACTGATCTCACGATTCGATACGATTCGATTATACAAGTCAACGATTCGATTCGATTCGATTATACGATGCATCTCGATGCATCTCCAATGCATCTCGATGCATCACGATGCATCTTAAATCGAGGCATCACTTTTTCCGCAATACATGATTTATTTTTTCTCACTTTCTTTTTTCTCACTGTGTGGCTACTTTTAAAATAAAAGTGCATTTGGAATTGCATTGTATTATGATCCATAATTAAAATAAACAACTGCATGTACTTACATTCTATTTTATTTGATTATTAAATTTTTTTTTTTTTTTTTTTTTTTTTAATAATCGATTTTTGATATTTGTTAATCGATTCAGAATCGTCCTATTAAGCATCGCGATGCATCTCTGAATCGATTATTTTCGACAGCTCTAGATAGAGCAGGCAGTCACAATGCGGCCCCAGGTGACTCTCCTCAGCTCATGCCCATCACCAGCTCCCTGAGTCCTGTGGGCACTCTGCTATCTGGTTCACAAATACCAAGGGGTCATGTGAGCGAGGTGCTATAAAAGGTCACGGGGACGGGGCCACATGCCTTTCTTATTTCAGGAGAGCCCATGTGCTGGAGCTGCAGCGCCACAGTCAGCTGGCTGTGCCTTCGTACACAAACCTTTCTTTTTGCCAGGGGAGACGTTTGTGTTGACTCTACTAGGCTGCTGTTGCTTGGAAGCACACGAGATTTTCTTCCCGCTTAGTAGTAGCTTCAGTACAAGTACACAGTGTTTTGCAATCATGCTCTACATAAAAAGTACATATTTAGCCATTGCATCAGATAATATTACAGCAACAAAAAGACACTCGTGTTAGTTAGGGCTGAACACTTTTGAAAAAATATCTAATTGTGATTAATTTTAAGCAATATCACAGTCATGCTTTACTGTAATATCGTCACGGCTGTGATTCGATTCGGCCAAATCACAGCTGATATTATCCAGTAGCAACATCACGACCTCGAGTGTGATATTGCTTTTATACAACAGTTGTGCACAGGGCCCGAAATGAACACCCGCCAAGCGCCATTGGCTACTATATTTTACGTTTGGCGAGTGACGCTGAGAGGTCTGTCCGCCACGTAGCGAATGACAAAATTGTCATGTCAAATAATTAAAACTCTGTGTTTTGGTCTTACGACAGTTGCTTTTTGGCAGCCCCCAAGCTCTCTTCGCGGCATCTTCGGCCTCATTTTTGGCATTGTTTACCGACGCCACAACCGCTGCAGTAAACTACGTCCGCCTGCTGAAGCTAATGTTGGCTTTGGCTCAGTATTTGTCCAGACTCCATGTAAGCACACTGTCCACAGTCAGTGTGTCAGCCCTGTGTCATGTGTCTGTCTCTCTGTCCTTCTCTCCTGGTGTCTATCAGCCCTGTGTCATGTGTCTGTCTCTCTGTCCTTCTCTCCTGGTGTCTAGATGAAGCTGATGAAGCTGCTCCAGCGCCTGCCGGCCAGCGTGGTGCGCCGCCTCCACAGGGAGCGCTACAGGAAGCCCTCCTGGCTCACGCCCGTCCCCCACAGCCACCAGCTCACCGAGCAAGACATCACGGACTTTGTGGAGAGCATGATGCAGCCCGTGCTGCTGGCCATGTTCAGCAAGACGGGCAGTCTGGACGCAGCCCAGGCCCTGCAGAACCTGGCTCTGATGAGGCCCGAGCTGGTCATTCCCCCCGTGCTGGAGAAGTAAGTGTGTAGTGAATAGGGATGGGCATTTTGAATCAATTTCCATAATCGAAATTCTGGAAAATTAACGATCAATTATCGATTATTGATAATATGAATAATAATATATTTTTTTATATAAATATTTGTTTTTAATATTTTTTAATATAAATATATTTTAGGCCACACTTTGGAATGCAGTCAGAAAGGGCAGAATCAGACTGTGTGCTCATTTGTCCAACAGGACATACCCTGCTATGGAGACTCTGACAGAGCCCCACCAGCTGACAGCCACTCTGAGCTGCATGATCGGTGTGGCCCGGAGCCTGGTGTCGGGAGGAGGGCGCTTCCCTGAGGGCCCCACACACATGCTGCCCCTGCTCATGAGGGCCCTGCCCGGGGTCGACCCCAACGACTTCAGCAAGTGCATGGTCAGTGGGCACCAGTGTCGTTCATGTTCAAGCGCTCAGGGCAGTTCTGCTCCTTTTGTTGTTGTTTTCATGCTGTTACTGTGTCTGATTCTGATCTAATTATCATTCCCATCTTACAGATAACATTCCAGTTTATTGCTACATTTGTGACTCTTGTGCCTTTGGTGGACTGTTCGTCTGCCCTACATGAAAGAACAGACTTGACGGAGGTGAGTCACTGCTTGTTTTTCTGTATTTTCCCTTCTTAATAATTTAAACCAAGTTGTGCAATGATGCTTCCTTTTAACACATATAATGTATTTTCTTTTTTTTATCTCCGACTTTCAGGTGGAGAGAGAGATGTGCTCAGCTTCAGCAGAGTTTGAAGACTTTGTCCTTCAGTTCATGGACAGGTATGTAGAAGACTAAAAGAAATTAACAAACATGGTCTCTATTAAAAGCAAGTTATGAATCATTTCAAAAGCAGCTGTGATGGTTGATGACATCACTTTCTCCGGTTATGCCTACCCCACACTACAGGATTTTCAAATCCTTGAAGATTATAAAAATCTTGAGAGCCCACACACTACAGGACAGAGAGAGCCGATTTTTTAACATTTCAATCTTGGGACACACACACAATCGCGTCTGTTCAAACGCAACCCCACACACTAGAAGATTATGCCGAAGATTCACCTTGAAGCAGGGCTCGACGTTAACTTTTAAAATGCCTATTCAGTGTGCGCACCGGGTGTAGTAGTGTCATTTCGTTTTCGATTTTTTATTTTATTTTTTATTTTTATAATGCATTTGCACTGAAAGGATTTGTTTAACTAATATTTGCGCGGACAGCCGCGTCCATTCGGGGTGTAGGCCTACTGTGCACGGCCAGGCGAAAACCGTCTGCACAGGTGTCTTGTGGAGGGGCGCGTCTGCTGATTTGACTCACTTTTCCGTGCGGACACTCGCGATGCGGGAAGCTGAGACCTAAGCGCTTGTTGTAGGCTACATGCTTTGCAGTATAGCATTAGTTTTCCGTCCCGTTCAAAGACGCACGGGTATTTCACCTCGATGACAATTTCCTCGTTCTTTGTTTCTGTGCGGGGCTGCGGGTGGACGCGGACCAGTTTATTTTGCGAAAAACTAATGGAAACGCAGCTACTACTGGCTCTCTGCTCAAGATGCAATCGCCTGTCGGGTTGTAAATATCTAACATGTTAGATATGGCCGATTCACAATCGGGAAGAGGCAGTCTTCCCGATTGTGAATCTTTGAACCCCACACACTACAGGATCTTTTGGGAAGATTATCTGCCCGACGCGCTTCAAATCGGGAGCACCCCCGAGAAAATCGGGAGGGGGGAATCTTGGCCATAATCTTGCAAATTATCCTGTAGTGTGGGGTAGGCATTAGACTCAGTTCTCAGTCACAATCCACTTCGCTCAGCTAGAGACTAAGAACCTTCTCGTAGCCTTCGTTTTTAAAACTGGGAGCAATTTGAGAGTTAAAAGAAGCATCACAAATCCAGTCTTTAGGAGGGCCCTTCACATTGGCATCGACTGCATCATTTCCAGTAAGGACATGACTACGGACAAGAGTTAAAAATTAACAATAGCTATAAACTCTGTGCAGCAAATCAGTTTCATGCTCTGTATTGGAAGTAGGTTAAATTGCATCGTCCCTATCAAATACACCCCCCACCCACGCAAAAGGAAAAAAAGCTTCTCATTGACAAGTAGGTTTGTGAGCGGCCATCCTCGCTGCTGTTCAAACAACGATTTTTGACAAGAAGTTCACAGCCTATTCAACGTATAAGTCAACAGTTCATCTCTAATCAAATTGCTTTTATGAGAATGTTGTTGATCTAAGTGCAATCCTCTGTGTTTGCGTCATGGCGGATTTATTTTGTAATGGCAATGAAGGCTTTTATTTTTCTTCTAAATAAAATAAAATTGCTAGACAGAAGGAAACAACAACAAGGGTACAAGGGTGAACAAGGTTTCAGTGTGTTAGTGTTCATTTTCTTGCTTGATTTTTTTTCACATCGTGCTTAATATTTATTTCCTTTTCAGTGTACTGGGTGAAATGTATTTGAAAGATTGAACTAATGTGTCTTTAATCTGTACAGGTGCTTTGCACTGATAGACAGCAGCACTCTGGAGCAAACTCGAGAGGAGACTGAGACAGAGAAAATGACTCACTTGGAGAGTCTGGTGGAGCTAGGCCTGTCCTCCACCTTCAGCACCATCCTCACACAGTGCTCCTTGGACATCTTCAAGGTAACACTCACTCTCTCCACACACTGTCCTCCACCTTCAGCACCATCTTCACACAGTGCTCCTTGGACAACTTGGAGCGTAGATGAATCTACGTCTGGAACACAACTCTGAAAAGTGGTTAGCACGCACGCCCCCAAGACAATTTTTTTAATGCGTGACAGACATATGAATTGACCAACCACGGACCTCGTGGGCGGTGCATTCGGAACGTGTGCATCCGCTAGTGAAAACACGTAACTTCCGTCACAGCCCAGCCAATCAGATATCTCCCACAACATTTTGAGGGATTTTACCGGATGTCTTCTGGAAAGTTGACTTGTGATTCAGCCCCATCGTCGCTGGGACAGCTCCTCACCTCACCTCACAGGCAGCCAGACTGCGGGAGCTCCGTGCCCGGCTCATTCACGCGGTGGAGGCTGCGTAGCCATTGTGCAGCAGGGTAAAGTTGCGCATTTGGCAATTAATCTGCCCTAATTACCTCATTCAAAAATCCGGCTGTTAGGTCACCCACAGGGGGCGCTCTTTACACTTCCTGAAAGTTTCAGCCCGATGGCACGTAAAATGGCATAGCTGTGGCCGAACACAATTCTCACTCACTCACTCCCGCTTCTCATTCTTATTATAGGTTAGGATAGGATCCCCCCCCCCCCCCCCCAAGTTTCTATAGATATCGCAATAATATTGTTATCGTGAATTATTTTGGCTACAACAATTGTGTCGTGAAAATCTGATATAGTGACAGCCCTAACCACACCCCCCCCCCCCTCTCTTTCCATCTCTCTCTCTAAATCAGGGGTGGCCAAACTTTTTCAGAATCAGAATCAGAATCAGAAAGACTTTAATGATCCCCGGGGGGAAATTGGGAATTTTGGTTGTGGGCCGCATACAGAAAAATATAAGGAGTCGCGGGCCAAACGATATTAAGCGCGCCATTTTTCGCCGCAAAAAAATTCGACCAGAAAACCCTTGTGCCATCAAAAATTTAATTTCTACCTAAATAAATATATGACACATAGTTTATTGATGTGCTCACCTATTACAATGGGTATTTCTGTATGTTTAAAAAAAAATCCTGTGCCAACAGGTTAAGACAGAGATAATTTAACATAACATTAGTATTAAACATTCATTCAGTATTAAAAATGTTTAAAAATAAATAGACCAGGTCAGGGTACTCAAGTATAACCCATTTTCAATGGTTTTAAATTGAAAAAACGAAATGGGGGAATCATTTTTTTTTCTTTTTTCCCCGTTTTCGTTTTTTGGTTTTGGTTTTCCGTTTTGAACTTTAAAACAGAAAAACTGAAATCCGTTTCTTTTTTGTGTGTGCTAAATTCATGGCGGGCCACTTAAAAACGGGCAGCGGGCCGCAGTTGGCCCGCGGGCCGTAGTTTGGCCACCCCTGCTCTAAATGAATATCATCTGTCACGTTCTTTTACAGGTGGCTCTGGACAAGGTTTTCAACTTTGCCACCACCAACATCTTTGAGACACGTGTCTCTGGGAGAATGGTAGCTGACATGTGCAGAGCTGCCTCCAAGGTAAGTGACTCTCATACAGGCCTGAAGCAGCAGCTGCTCGTAGCTTCTGGTTTGACTGTGGTCCTCATCATCAACTCTTTCTGTTTCCAGTGTCACCCTGCGGAGTCACTCAAGCTTTTTGTGCCACACTGCTGCAACGCCATAAACCAAATTGCCATCAGTAAGTGCTCAGCAAACATGAAATACAACTTCTACGATGCTTGAATTAGCGGACAGAGAAACAGACAGAGCCCCAGCTCCCATTTACTGTATATACTGATGACGATAGATTTATAGAGAGGTAGATAGATAGATAGATAGATGGAGAGACAGATAGAAAGATAGATAGATAGATAGATAGATTGATAGAGAGACAGATAGAAAGATACATAGATAGATAGACGGACAGACAGACAGATAGATAGATAGATAGATAGATAGATAGATAGATAGATAGACGGATAGATAGAGAGAAATATTCCATCTTTTACAGTTCAATTTTTATTACCAAATTCCATTCTGTTTTTTTTTTAGTTTTGCGTAAATCATATGGCCCTACTATTGTTTCTTCCATGAGGTCTTTATCAGTCTGACATGCACCGTTTATTCTCAGATGAAGAAGTGCTGAAGGAGGAGGAGCTTGACAAGGAGTTATTGTGGAATCTCCAGCTACTGTCCGAGGTGACCTACCCCTCCTGAATCGCCATGGTTTATCCTCGGGTTCCTATGTTTTCTAACGGCTCCCAATCATTTTTGTGAACATATTTGTTGCCTCCTTGCCTTGTGCGCCTCAGGTGACTCGGGTGGATGGTGACAAGACCCTGCCCTATCGCTCTGAGCTGCTCCAGATCTTGCAGCTCACCCTCCGCCTAAAGTGCAAGCAGGGCTACACTCTGGCCTGCAACCTGCTGCACCACATCCTTCGCTCCTCCGCCCTCATCTACCCCACAGAGTACTGTAGTATACCAGGAGGCTTCCATCAGCCCATCACTGACTACCTGCCCATCAAGGTACTAACACAATTAGACATCTACTCCACAGAGTGCTGTAGTATACCAGGTGGATTCAGAATCGGGATACTATTGTGGGTCGTGATCCTGCCTGAAAAAAATCGTGATGTATTTTTTACCATATCGCCCACCCCTGTGCAGGACTGGGGTCGACCTGGGGACCTGTGGAACCTGGATATCCGGTGGCATGTGCCCGGTGTGGAGGAGACCTCCTTTGCTTTCTATGTTCTGGACCTGATCCTCCAGCCAGAGCTCCAGCGCCTCAAGAGATTCGCACAGGGGGAACAAGACATGAGCAGGTAAGGACCAACGAAGCTGAGTACGTCCATGTACTCTCACAGAGACAAGATTCAGTGTTTTCTGAAGTGTCTGGCTATAGGCTGCATCCAGCTACGCTGTTTTGTTGGGCTGTGGAATGCTAATGCGTGTATAGAGTTGATGCTGATTGCTTGTGTTTTTCAGAGATGATGTCCTACAGAGCCTGGCCATTGTTCAGCACTGCCTCCTAGGGGCTGGGAGTCTCATGCCTCGCCTGAAAGGAGAGCCCATCCCTGAACTGTGAGCACTTCTATTCACATCACACATTTCTAGTCAACCACTTCATACTTACAAGAACAAGTAAGCTATGGTACACAGAATTCACGTTATTTCTTAGATCTGAAATATTTTGAGGGTCCTTGAAAGGAAAAAAAGTTTGACAACCCTTTGTTTATAGGTTTATGCACTGCCAAACTAGTCAACTTGTTCAGCTGCCCATTTATCATTTTTGTTTGTTTATCATTTCTGTTTCTGAATGTCAAACTTGGCCTTGAACCTGTTCTTTTTCCTCCAGAGTCCACAGCATGGTGAATCTAGATGAGACCCACCTCTATACAGGAATGCAGTATGGTAAGTCAGCCATTAAACGTTGTCTCAGTATTGATGTAAGCAGCTGTAGGGTGTGAGTGAGTCTCAGTATTGATGAAAGCAGCTGTAGGGTGTGAGTGAGTCTCAGTATAGACCTTATTCGCTAACCCCTCACAGCGCCATATTGTTGACATACCGTCCTGCAGCTGACAACTATAGTAACAGCCTTATTGTCGTTTCTGTTCCATTACAAAATAGCGATAGTGATGACAGCAATAAAAACCCCAGAGTTGTTGTTTGTATGCTGCCGTTAATGCCTGTAATAATAAACAAAAGAAAAAACGAGGTGAACAGACTTTGCTGTGAGGAGCTGTCAGAAAGTTTCACCTGTCTCTCCCAACTATCCACACATCTCCTGTGCTGCTGACGTATCCCCGGTCTCGCTCCCTTTACGTCTGTGAGTGACGTCAATCGAATAAGGTCTATTGATGTAAGCAGCTGTAGGGTGTGAGTGAGTCTCAGTATTGATGGAAGCAGCTGTAGGGTGTGAGTGATTGTAGTGTTAACTATCCTTAACTAACTAACTATCCCTAATTAACTATCCCTGCCTGCAGATGCGTCCAGAGAGAACTACAGAGATGCCATCTGTAGTGTCATGAGACAGCTGCTGCGTAAGTGTCCTCTTCATCACACTCAGGCTGATGCTGTTCATGACCACCTGTTTCATGCCAGAGAGAGTGGCTAGGGGGGTGTGGGTGGTGGGAGGGGGTGTGGGGGTCAAGGAAGGGGGGCGGGGCTTTGGAAAAGGGGCTGTAACTAGTGATATAAAGGTCATAGAGAGCCGGGATTCGAGGGGTGGGTGGTGGGGATGTCTCGGGGGGGTGTAGTCTCTCCCCAGACTCAAATATTATGTTGAATCGCTGCACTCCGCATCCTACATAAGTGGATCTGTGCCACTTCACAGCCACTGCTAGTTTATTGAAGGCGGGTTGAAATTGAATGAGTGACAGGCGGTAGCACCGATGAGAGAGCGGTTCGAAAAATGGGCTGCGCCTCCCGTGTCGTTTGATCGCAAAGTCGTTACTGATTGGGGAAGACTGAATCCACCACTGGCCAATCACAGACCCAGAGAGAGCTCTGCAGCATGCAGTAACGTAGTGTATCAGACCCAGAGAGAGCTCTGCAGCGTGCAGTAACGTAGTGTATCAGACCCAGAGAGAGATCTGCAGCATGCGGTAACGTAGTGTATCAGACCCAGAGAGAGATCTGCAGCATGCAGTAACGTAGTGTATCAGACCCATAGAGAGATCTGCAGCATGCAGTAACGTAGTGTATCAGACCCAGAGAGAGCTCTGCAGCATGCAGTAACATAGTGTATCAGACCCAGAGAGAGATCTGCAGCATGCAGTAACGTAGTGTATCAGACCCAGAGAGAGCTCTGCAGCATGCAGTAACGTAGTGTATCAGACCCAGAGAGAGCTCTGCAGCATGCAGTAACGTAGTGTATCAGACCCAGAGAGAGCTCTGCAGCATGCAGTAACATAGTGTATCAGACCCAGAGAGAGATCTGCAGCATGCAGTAACGTAGTGTATCAGACCCAGAGAGAGATCTGCAGCATGCAGTAATGTAGTGTATCAAACCCAGAGAGAGCTCTGCAGCATGCAGTATCATAGTGTATCAGACCCAGAGAGAGATCTGCAGCATGCAGTAACGTAGTGTATCAGACCCAGAGAGAGATCTGCAGCATGCAGTAACAGTAGTGTATCAGCCATAAAGCTGAATGACCACATTGAGCTGTGGGCTTCAAGGTATTTGTGCTTGTATGAGTCTGGACAGACATGGGTGTAGACGGCTCACTTGTTGGCGGACGCATACAACGGTGATGCGGTATTTCTAGTTCTTTCTTTTTTCTTTCTTATTTTTTTTCTTTCTTTCTTTTTCTTTTTTACTTTACTGCATTTATAAAAAAGTAAATGGTGTATATATCCATATATTAAAAGACATGATAAAAAGTGACATTTGGCATATAGCTCAACACCAAAACAGCTCACAAGAAAACTAAAATAATACAACCACAAAGCCCAACCAATTTCTAGTAACATTCAGCTACTGTAACAACCATCACTTACACTTACCACATAATATTCATAGTATTCCCATGATGTCGCAAGCATTTTCCTACCAATAATATGGCTCTACAATACACACAGCTCATTGGCTGTTCATGTCCTTTGATTGTCATCACCTGTTAATTGATAACAATCACCTGTTATTTTCCAACCAAGATGGCCGTGTGGTGATGTAACCGAATACTATCAATAGGTCTCTGCCCTGCCATAATTCATGTTGTCTGTGTTCTTTTTCTTTGTTTTTCAGATTACATTCTGGAGCACTCTGAGGATGACACCAAGTCTCTCTTCTCTATTATCAAGGTAGGCACAAAGTCATACAATCCTAGATACATTTGTAGCAAGTTAAAAAGAGAGTTGTGATTTTTTTGATGTGGGGTTTATGAGGTATACTTGCTCCGCGGACCACAGTTTGGGAACCAATGTACTACTACCAGTTTGGAGAAATGGAGACCGGCTGCGTCAGGCAAGTAGAATGTGAACAGGATCATGTATAAAATGCTTCCATGCTGCACCTGGTGTAATACAAGTCTCCACAAGCCCTGAGATGCCAAGTTGACTTGGAAAAAACATCATTCACACCCCGTTTTTAGTTTAAATCTTCAAATAATGTTGGGTACTGTACATCTCCTGTAGCCTGCCACAGTGAAGATTTCAGCTAAAAACAGGGTGTAATTGATGTATTTTCAAGTCAACTCGGCATCCCAGGGCTTGTGGAGACTTGGATCACGCCAGGTGAGCAGTATGGAAACATTTATATTTTTTACGTTTTTGCTCGTGACCCTGTTCACATTCAGCAGGCAGCTCTTACCTGCCTGACGTGGCCGGTCTCCATTTCTCCAAACTGGGACCGCGCCACCATTCAGCAAGTACCTCATATAACTCCACATCAAAAAAATCACAACTATCCCTTGAAGACTCCTCTGTGTTGGCAGTGTTTGCTCACATTCCCCATCTTTCACAGATCATCAGTGACCTGATGCACTTCAAAGGTTCTCACAAACATGAGTTTGACTCGCGCTGGAAGAGCTTCAACCTTGTGAAGAAATCCATGGAGAACAGAGTGAGAAATAGGACGTTTTATTGAACCTATATGAACATGAACACTCTTCAAAGCTTAAATCAGATGCGATCACAGCCCCTGATTTAATCTTACAGGCAATTCAAAGATTCATAACGCCTTCCTGTTTGATTTGCAGCTTCATGGCAGAAAGCAGCACATCAGAGCCCTGCTCATAGACAGAGTCATGCTCCAGCATGAGGTGAAACATTTGCTCTTAATCAAATCATTTTCTGGGGATAAGTGTTCCTTGCCCACTTGTAACTTTAGGTTTTCTTGTAGTTTGTTTGTTTATTTATTTATTTATTTATTTGTTTGTTTTTCTTGTTCTTTATTAGCTGCGCAAACTGACAGTGGAAGGATGTCAATACCGGAGCATTCACCAGGAGCTTATGAAAGATCTGTTGAGGCTTTCCACAAGCACCTACAGCCAAGTGAGTTCAACAGTACACTCCACATCAGGGTGGCGCAGTGGTAGCGCTGTCGCCTCACAGCTAGAAGGTCCTGGGTTCGATTCCCACCTAGGACGCTGTGAGCGCTGAAGGAGTGCGTGCCCGTCCGCATGTCCTGTAGTGCCCACCACCCGGGTGGGGTCGTCAAAAGGGCCTTTCTGTGTGGAGTTTGCATGTTCTCCCCGTGCCCCATGGGGGTTTCCTTCATATAGGAACTCCACACCAAAACATGCAATATCCTGGTTGCTGAAGTGGTGCCTCCTCTGGTCGTTAGGGTCGCCTGTTCAGAGGGAGGGGAACTCGTTGGAATAGCGTGATCTTCCCACGTGCTATGTCCTACCGGTGAAGCTTCCCCTGTCAGGTGAAAAGAAGTAGCTGGCTAACTGCCCATGTCTCGGAGGAAGCATGGAGCCAGTTTCGGCTCTCCCCAGATCGGCAGAGGGTGGAGCAGCAACCAGGATAAATAAATTTAAATGAGCACAAATGGGGGATAAAAATGGGATAAAAAAATCTGGAAAAAAATATAAAAATAAAAACGGTACACTCCACATCAATCAACACATCTACTATACATATTCGTTGCTTCCTGGTTTTCAGCCAAGACACTAAAAAAGAAGGATAAGAATCAGAATCAGAAACACTTTATTGCCAAATGCATCACAAGGACACACAGGAATTCATTCTGGTGAATCAGCACACTCGACAAGATACAAATAAACATACATACGTATACGACAGACGAAAGACATCACAGCGTTCAAATTTTGCTTTGGGGCCAGTTTAATTGAAGGGAATGGGGCGGTAAGTCCCACTATAAACCATCATGTGTGTCGTTTCGACTTGGATTGAAAAGTGCTTCCACCAGATTAAAGAAAACGCATTACATGATGTGGACTGATGCCCCGTTTGGCCATGTATCATGGCAAGATCTGTGATTTATTTATTTATTTATTTTTAATTTTAATTTGTATTTTTTTATTTATCCATCAGGTACGCAGCAGAGCTCAAAATGTTTTGTTCGCCGCCCTCGGAACGTACAACTTCTGCTGCAGAGATCTAATCCCCCATGTCCTGGAGTTTCTCAAACCAAACCACAGCAACATCACCCAGCAGCAGTTCAAAGTATGACAGTCCTCTCTGGCCATGCCTGCACCTTGCTCTACTCCATACATATATGTACATCTCTCTATATTTTTTATTTTGAAGACTTGCAAATATTCCCCCTCTGTCATTTTCCCACATGCTGTCTCTTGACCTCATATGCTGTCTCTTGACATGATGCTTATGTCATGATGCTTATGTCATGATGCTTATGTCATGATGCTTATGTCATGATGCTTATGTCATGATGCTGTCTCTTGACATGATGCTTATGTCATGATGCTGTCATGATGCTTATGTCATGATGCTGTCTCTTGACATGATGCTTATGTCATGATGCTTATGTCATGATGCTTATGTCATGATGCTTGACATGATGCTGTCTCTTGACATGATGCTTATGTCATGATGCTTATGTCATGATGCTGTCATGATGCTTGACATGATGCTGTCTCTTGACCTCTCCAGGGTGCTTTGTACTGTCTCTTGGGGAATCACAGTGGAGTGTGCCTGGCTAACTTGCACGACTGGGAGTGCATTTCTCTGACATGGCCCGCCATCGTGCGCTCTGGCCTCAGCTCGGCCATGTCTCTGGAGAAGCCTTCCATTGTGCGGCACTTCGACGACCTCGCCGACAAAGTCCACCGCCAGTACGAGACCATTGGCATCGACTTCACCGTAAGAATAACAACACTCAGAACGTCGTCACAAATGGATCATAGAATCTAAGACTGTCTGGAACAGTAGAAGCTTGATCATCCAGACATGTTTAGGTTTGATGGTTAGCTTTGAGTGACTAGGTAACTACATTAACAATCATGATGGAATACTTGCCAATTTTTTGATAGAAAAGATGATATAATAAGATGTAGGGGATAGGGTTAGATTGGATGAACCCATCGAGGATCAGATTAAATCCATCGCTAAAGAAAATACCTTTTTTATTTTTGCCAATTTGAGTGACCTTGATATTTGGTCATTTTAAATTGTAGGCTAGTGCAGCAGTGCAAGACATTCAGGGTTTCCTGCAGCTCTTGATAAGCATAAATAGCTTATTCTATTTTCATTGAGACCAAAGTCATGTGCAACACATAGTCTCACTCTGACATCTGCTGGCCAAAAGCAAGATTGCAATCTTATTTTAAGAGCGCGTATCAAATCGTGGAAGTAAAGTTAACTGTTATTCAGGTGACATTAAAGTCATAATAATATCAGCATGGTTCTGTCTAAAAAGCTGTTTAGCTCAGTGATGGAGTAAGCAAAGTCCATTACCAACGATGTGGATCTTCTCTGCATTAGATCCCTGATGAGTGCTCTGATGTGGCTCGACAACTGATGGTCACTGGAAAGCCCGTCCCTGAAGAGCCGGTTCCCTCAGAGAAAGACATAGAAGAGGGTGTGAAGAGGCAGGAGCTGAAGAACTCTGAGTCTGTTGAGTGAGTTCACATCAACATTATGTCCAAGAATCACCTCACAGCAAAGACCGTTTTGTCATGGCTCTGAGTGAGGGGTGCT
Organism: Poromitra crassiceps; assembly: GCF_964638095.1. Taxonomy (NCBI): domain Eukaryota; kingdom Metazoa; phylum Chordata; class Actinopteri; order Beryciformes; family Melamphaidae; genus Poromitra; species Poromitra crassiceps. Next base: position 12,353,669 of record NC_139647.1, on the reverse strand, counting down.
CTCTCCTTTCTCAACAACTACTGTTGAAATCCTTGACACACAACTGCTTAAGGTGGAGTTGACCAAACGGCGTGTGACTGTTTGCACTGGGCAGCTCCCTGTTGTGTGTGAATAATGATGTGTAAGACACTCGCACCCTGAACTATATCTCAGGCTGTTGGTGTGGTAAGAACGTGTACAGATAAATAAAGACAACGATGACAAAAGGCTTCGACTAAACCTTCTGCTAAAATTTCATTCTAGATCAAATGTCTTCTCTACAGTGTGTCACTGTTGTCCAATTGAGACTATTGTTCTCCAGCTAATATTCTTCTCCAATTCTCAGGAGATACAAAAAGCTGATTGGTGATCTACTGGACTGCATCAGCAACACGGACATGTAGGTTCATTTAGTGTCTACTTTGTGATCATCTGGTGTTGACTTTGAATCTGTGTGGATGTGAACACCTACTGTGCTCGATGTTCTAGGCCTTGGAAGTTTGAACACATTGCCATCGGCTTCCTGTCGTTGCTGCTGAGAGACGATCACCAGCTCCCGGCACCTGCTGTTCTGTTCTTTGTCAAAAGCCTCAACCACGACTCCCTCTTGGTCCGCAAGGTGTGCTACTCATCATCTCCCGTTCCCAGGTGCTACCAAGTCATTGTTGTAGTCACTGTCTCCGGTCCAAGTCGAGTCTCGAGTCCCCAGTGTTCAAGTTCCAGAGTTACTGAACATGAGCGTGAATCCACATGTAGGTGGAAGACGCGTGCCTGCCCTCGCACAAAATTGAATCATCTAATAATCTTAATATAACTATAAATATCTTATGCCAGATTATTAGGGCATATTACAAAAAGACGAACAAAAACAATAAGCCAACTAACCAGTCCGTGTCCTCATTCCAACTTCCGGGTCCGAATGCATGAATGCTCGAGTCCAAGTCACAAGTCCTGAAAATGTGTCCAAGACTTGGACTCAGACTCGACTACAACACTGTACCAAGTACTCAGATACTCAAGCAGTACTCGACTACAACACTGTACCAAGTACTCAGATACTCAAGCAGTACTCGACTACAACACTGTACCAAGTACTCAGATACTCAAGCAGGACATAGATACGTTCCGAGCTTTCCTGTGGACATTTGGTTTGAAATGTTTCCCATTTTTTCCATTAGGTGGCGATATCGGCCATGGCAGGGATCATGAAGCAACTGAAGAGAGCACGTAAAAAAGTGCCAGTCAGCCCCACTGAGCTCTGTAAGCAGCATGCTTTGTCTTGTATTCCCATGTGAGTGGAGATGATGGTTTTGGAGATGTCATTTTGTGATCTCATCCCTGTGCAAGGTGGAGGGAAGGAGCCAAGCGATCTGATCGCCGGGGACCGGCCAGACAACCAGTGGCTCCAGTATCACAGCAGCAAGCTGCCACGCACGCAGCAGGACTGGGATCGCTGTGTGTTTGTGGAAAAGACCCACTGGGGATACTCCAGTTGGCCAAGGTCCTCACAGCATAATCTGTTGTCTGTTTCCCCAACTCTATCCCGTCTTTCTTACTTGACATTTGTGTCTCACTCTCTTGATACATTTAGCAGTTTCTCTAGTCTAGGCATCAGACAACCAGACAGCATGTCAGACAACCTCTTTAACCTTATTTCTGTTGACCTGTTATTCTGTAGAAAGTTGATGATGTATGCACCTGCTGAGGAGCAGCCCAAACAGAACCTGACCAGAGAGGACATGTCAGAGGTTTGTCAACGTGCACAATCTTACAAACTCTGCTCAGGGGAAAGAAGTAACACACAGTAGATTATAGCCTCCAGTCAAATCTATTTTCATATCCTCCCCAACAGCGAGAGCAGATCATCTATGACCATTTCTCAGACCCAGTGTTCATCAACCAGCTCATCGAGTTCCTCTCTCTTGAGGATCGTAAGGGCAAGGACAAGTTCAGCCCTCGCAGATTCTGTCTATTCAAGGTAGGATTGGCTCAGAGCGGCTTGAAACGGAGGAAATGGGATTCAATTGAACACATTTAATAAATGAGTGATGACTAAACAACTAAACTACTTTTCCTTCCCTTCCTCTACCAGGGTTTGTTCCGTAACTTCAACGATGCCTTCCTGCCTCTGCTGCAGCCTCACATGGCGCGCTTAGTGGCCGACTCCCACGAGAGCAAGCAGCGCTGTGTGGCTGAGATCATCTCTGGCCTGATCAGAGGCTGCAAACACTGGAGCTACACCAAGGTACAGATGTTCCTCACTGTATTAGCACAGAGGAGATGTGACCCAGGTGATCTGCAAACTGATAGAGACGGATATGCTCCCCACAATTATTGTTGGGAGAAACGGTGTACCGATTAATCGATAATTGATTCTTAATCTTCCCGATTATCGATTAAGGAAATGTATTCAAATGCCCGTCCCTAACATATACCTCAAATACTACTAAGTGCTCGGTCTTTGACACAGCTATGCTTTCCTCACAGGTTGAGAGGCTTTGGGACCTGCTGTGTCCACTGCTCCGTACTGCCTTGTCCAACATCACGATAGAAACATATGCAGATTGGGGGACTTGCATTGCAACGGCTTGTGTAAGCATTTGTCTGCCGATTCCCATCGCCATATCTGTTTGTCTGTCCATCAGGTAAGCTTGTGTTGCTCATCATCTGTTCCATATGAACGTGTTGTTTGTACAGGAGAGCAGAGACCCACGCAAGCTGCACTGGCTGTTTGAGATGCTGATGGAGTCACCAGTCAACGGGGAGGGAGGCTCCTTCGTCGATGCCTGGTGAGAACAGTTGCAGCCTTAAAAAAGATATGTTGATGTGACCGACCAGCTGTGCTGATTTCTCTCCCCTCTCCTCCCTCCCCTCCTCTCCTCCCTCCCTTCTCTCCTCCTCTCCTCTCTTCCCTCCCTTCTCTCCCCTCTCCTCCTCTCCTCTTCTCTTCCCTCCCCTCTCTCCTCCTCTCTCCCCTCTCCTCCCTCCCCTCCTCTCCTCCCCTCTCCTCCCTCCCCTCTCTCCTCCTCTCATCTCCCCTCTCCTCCCTCCCCAATCTCCTCCCCTCCTCTCCTCCCTCCTCTTTCCTCTCCCCTCTCCTCCCTCCCCAATCTCCTCCTCTGTCCCCTCTCCTCCCTTCTCCTCTCTTCTCCCATCTCCTCTCTCCTCTCCTCCCTCCCCTCGTCGCCTCCAGTCGTCTGTATGTGCTGCAGGGAGGCCTGGCTCAGCAGGAGTGGCGCGTTCCAGAGCTTCTCCACAGGCTGCTGCAATACCTGGAGCCCAAACTCACACAGGTCTACAAGAACGTACGAGAACGCATCGGCAGGTGAGACCTCTCTACACCCCTAATGCTTATGGATGTATTGGTAACACTCACCAATCACCATTAATATATTAGTAAATTCATAGTTAATTAAATGTTAACTGTTAACAAACAAGAATGATAATTAATCATGTTTACACAGTATTTATTATTTACAAACTAAGTACTCATTTTGGCCCAGCAAGAAAGCCACCCTTTCTTCTCTGATGCCCTCTGCCTCGGCCTCCTCACAGCGTGCTCACCTACATCTTCATGATCGACGTGAACCTGCCGTACACGCAGCCCACCACCTCCCCGCGCATCTCCCACTTCACCCAGAGGATCCTGCTGCAGCTCAAGCCCCTGACCGAGGGCGACGAGGAGATCCAGAACCACGTAGTGGAGGAGAACGAGGTGGGGGAGCAGGACGAGAGGACCCAGGCTATCAAACTGCTCAAAACAGGTGGGACAGGACAGCAGTGCAGTTCAACACCCAAACTTCACACACACTTGTTAACCGAGTGGAGGGCAACAAATGTCTGAACCATGATGCTTAAAAAAAAATCTTTTTAAATAGTGTGTTAACATGTAAAGTAGGGCTGCACGATAAATAATATTTTCATCGTCATACTATGAACATGCATAATAAACACATCGCGAAGATTGCCTGAAACGCGTACATGATAATAACAAAATAACAAAAGTCATTTAATTTACACGGGCCATGCATTCACACTCAGCATGCGATCATTAAATGATGATTTTTGTCTTGCGTTGTAAATCCAGTGTGCAACAGATAACTTAAAGCAGAAAAACAGGATCTGTATAGTATATGCATACTTCAATATTTTTGTTTATCGCAAGTCATATCGTATCATATATAACAATGTTATCGCACATTTTCCTCGTGGTGCAGGCCTAACGTAAATCCCCTTTCTCCACCTGTTTGCAGTGCTGAAGTGGCTGATTGCCAGTGCGGGGCGCTCCTTCTCCACTGCTGTCCCAGAGCAGCTGCAGTTACTCCCCCTGTTATTCAAGGTGAAACACTGTACTGCTACTAGATCCATTCATAGCCCCGATGACTACATCCTCCTCTAGCAATCCTAACGTTACGGTTTCTTTCTTCATGAATCCAGACTAAACCTGTCCTCTACTTCCCCACTTCCCTCTACACACACACACACACACCGTTCTGTTTCTTTTGTACCTTGTTACCTCTTTCCTGCCTGTCTACATATCTCTGTCCTCCACCCCAGATTGCTCCAGTGGAGAATGATGACAGCTATGATGAGCTGAAGAGGGATGCTAAGACCTGCCTGTCTCTGATGTCCCAGGGCCTCCTCTACCCAGAGCAGATCCCCATGGTTCTCATTGCCCTGCAGCAGGTAAGACCTGCCTGTCTCTGATGTCCCAGGGCCTCCTCTACACAGAGCCGTCCCCATGGTCCTCACTGCCCTGCAGCAGGTCACTCCTCATCCCCCTGTTTTCCTGCCTCATACACGCCCCCACACCGTATCATTAATGTGTGAACATGCAAAAAACATGTAAAGGTTTAAAAGGTACAACCAGTGGGTCAGCATGGGGGAAATCCTCCCGTTCTCCCCATTCAGCATAGTTAGCATTTAGCTGCTAGCCCAGCCCAGGCATACGGGATTGGGGATTCAACCACTGCAGTAAACGCCACAGCTGTGGTAACATTTTGTGGGCGTTCCCACACAGACCGACTGTATCGATGGCACTATTCTAACATTAAGCTCATCTCATGTGAAAGTAAAGAGAACTAATCTAGGAATTCACAAAATCAGTCTTGCATTCATTCTAAATGAATACAGCTGCAGGCCGTATGTCAACACACAGATGCTTGGTTCTCTGCTCTCTCACATTGCTATGGAATAAGAACTTGCACCTACTGTCTGATTCTCTGTCTTTATCTCTATACAAAAAGAGACTTCAAAGTATTCTAATATCTAATTTCTGATTTCTGCATTGAATGATCCAGTTTCTATATACTCTTGAAATCTTTAACATCTCAACATAGTGCTGTTTTGTCTTTTGTTTTTGATCTCATTTTACTTTAATCATTTTACACAAATACGAACTAGTACGTAAAATTGATACACGTTAACTAATGTGTTATCTTGCATTTACTGTTATGTATATTTCTTGTCTTCAGGTGAGATTTCTAGATCAGCCCGTAGTGGGTTTCTATCTCACCTGCACATGTTTCTTTATTTCTTTGTATACATTTTATTTTCTGTTTAACCTGTTTGCTTTTAAAATGTGCAAATAAACAAACAAACCTTTGAAGAGATTTGTAAACCATATGAATCTGTCTGAATTGTTAAAGTGGGTCTTAGAAGGAAAACCTGAATAAGGGCGAGGTCCATTGCTCTTGAAACAAATGTTTGTATTGCTGAGAGTGGGTTATTGACGCTGTATTGTTATTATTGCTGAGAGTGGGTTATTGATGCTGTATTGTTATTATTGCTGAGAGTGGGTTATTGATGCTGTATTGTTATTATTGCTGAGAGTGGGTTATTGACGCTGTATGCGGCTGTGTTGCAGATTGCTGGCAGCAGCTCCTGGCACGCTCGCTACACTGTGCTGACCTACCTCCAGATTATGGTGTTTTACAACCTCTTCACCTTCATGAGTGACCAGGGAGCGGTCAGTGATGTGCGGGCACTGGTGATACGACTGCTGGAGGACGAGCAGCTGGAGGTAAAAACAAGCACTCTTACTACATGCAAAAATGCTTTGAACATTATATTTTTGATATTAAAATATGTGGATATTGGATCAACACTAGAAGTGCCGGAATTCCATAACTACTACAACTGCCGCAAGCAGTCATTTTGACCTCTAGATTCTAAACTCTATAATCTCTCATTATAAATACCCAATTGAGAGATTAATGCATTTATTGTTATTATGTTAAGATATTTTTTAAATAGACACAACAACACCAAAATGAAAAAGGAGGAGGCTAAAAATAGGCTTAGAACCCCAGGAATGGTCCTATGGCCATTCTAGGTATTTAAAAAGAAGATTTTGCTTGCCTTTTGTGTATTTCATATAAACACTATTTGAAAGTAAAATACAGACTCTTTTAGGAAAAGTCAAGTACATTGTATTTTTTTTAATTCAACAAAGTAAATTGCACATATACCGGTACTCTCGCTTCAACACTAAGCCCGCTACAGCAATTTGATGGGGTACATTACCCAAATATGTCATATTAATCAGTAATGTTGCATGTGCAATGTGCATCCTAGATATAGTTTGTTACAATAGCGTTAGTTCAGATGCTAACGTTAAACAGTATGTGTATGGACAATGCTAACACCATTAGCGCCATGTTCTGGGATGTACAGTAAAATAAAAATAAAATTATTTGGGTGGTTTAACCTAGTTTGTTAGTTAGTGGAATATTCAAGTTTCACCCAAAAACGTCCGCCACGTAAAAAACAACAAAAACAAGGGCTACACTGAGTGAGGTCGGGGGCCGCCAGTTGCCCATGTCTAGTCTACATATATCATCACCAAGCTGTTGGTCTGTTTGTGCTTGTTGATGCTAGCAGGCACTTTCACCGTCTGTCAGCTTGACTGTAATGACTCGGCACTCTCCTCCTGCTTCTCCACTCTCTTCCCCTTCCAGTCCTCTCGCTGTCGCTATGGAAACCACAGTCTGACTGCAGTAATATGTTGCTATGGAGATAACGTTCAGTCTGCAGTAATATGTTGCTATGGAGATAACGTTCAGATTGATGGAGGATGAGAGGGAGCAGTAATATGTTGCTATGGAGATAACGTTCAGATTGATGGAGGATGAGAGGGAGAGGGGATGGATGCAAGCAGCCTGTTTTCTTTTTGTCTTGCCTCTAGGGGTGCAACTAATGATTATTATCATTATCGATGAATCGGTCAGTTATTTTCTCGATGAAGCAATTAGTTGTTTGGTCTATAAAATGGCGAAAAATGTCATTCCGTGTTTCCCAAAGTCCAAGATGACGTCTTCAAATGTCTTGTTTTGTTCACAACCCAAAGATATTCAGTTTACTCAAAATAGAGGCGTAAATAAACCACAAAATATTCACATTTTAGAAACTGGAATCTGAGAATTTTGACTTTTTTTCTGAACCTACCTTTAGCTGAGGATAGACAACTGTTGCCTCCATTTTAGCCAGGATTCACAATCGGGTCTGCACTAGTCGATTGTGGTCCATAAAAAAATCTGAGCAAACCATTCAGTTAGTGTATACGCACATTCCTTTCATAAGCTGTTAAGTATCCCCAGGATTGCTTCAGCTTCTAAACTTCCACCACGTCTTTCTGCATCTGTGTGGTAGGTAAGAGAGCTGGCTGCCACCACTCTCAGTGGCTTCCTGCAGTGCAACTTCCTGTCCATGGATGCCCCCATGCAGGCGCACTTTGAGGCACTCTGCAAGACCTGTTTGCCTAAGAAGAGGAAGAGAGAGCTGGGCTCTGTCGTGGACACCATACCCTCTGCTGGTAAGGGAATGTTATTACACCATACCCTCTGGTAAAGGAATGTTATTACACCATACCCTCTGCTGGTAAGGGAATGTTATTACACCATACCCTCTGCTGGTAAGGGAACGTTATTTAAGCCATGGCCATCTGTATACGTTTAACAAAGGTCAATTCTGCATGTACTCAGCCTTGCAGAATTAATAATTTGTCTGCACGATATGTGGTAATATGCACAGTGCACTGGTCTGTCGTCTTGGTGGTATGCCCCCTGGTGTGTTTGCACAGACCTGGTCTGTTGTCTTGGTGGCATGCCCCCTGGTGTGTTTGCACAGACCTGGTCTGTTGTCTTCATGCTATGCCCCCTGAGCCCTGTACTACGAAGCTAGTTTAACAGATCCGCGATAAGTCCCTTTGATCTGGTTTGACTGAACAGGATCAAAGCTATCTAGTTAACTGATACTACGACGCTGGTTTTCTACTAGGTAAGTGGACCTGGGATCTGCCTGTGCACGCGCACGTTTTTCGCTCGTGCACAGGCGCGCGTCCACGCGAAAGAGGTGCGCTAGCCAATCACATTATGAACAGCTGAGTTGATCCACGCCCACACCCATTTCCACACCCATTTCCTCATTCAGCGCAGCCACAGTGTGATCAGAGATTTTTGCGGATATTTAGTGTATCCGCGATTTAATGTCAGAATGAAAATCCGCGTTGGATAGTCTGCTGAAGGGCTGTCTAAAGCAGCAGCTTGTATTCACATCAGTCATTTGATTTACTTTGATCAGCGATTTCTGTCTGATACAGCTGCATTGATACAGGCAGCAGCAACAAATGTAAAAGTGTAATCTCAGTCTATACATTTCCACAATCTGTAAGCCTATTTAGACCATAGATTTAGAAACGCATGCTCAATGAATAATGATCTCTATCACTCATGTGTGTGGTTGCACTGATCGAATAATTCATATATAAAATAGCCTAGTATAAAGCCTAATAGCCTACTATAAAAGAGAAAACTGCTGAACTGAATTGAGATGATGCGGGCATAGCTATCATTGATAAAAACTAGCCTATTTTTGCTCATATATTGGCATACAGCCTACAGGACACAGTTCCAGCTGAAAGATGCAAGAATAGCCTGCATATTTAGTATTGGGGCTATCCCATATTTAAACTTATATCTATATTATATGTATAGGCTTTTCTGGCGGAGAATATCACCCTCACTCCATTTGAGGGTCCGTTCATGATATGCGCCGCGGTGATTAATAGTGATCATATTTCTCCACGCATCGTTGAGCTGTTAAGACATAAAGTGGTAAGTAGGCTTAATTTAATTATGTAGCCTACAGAGCCACGAATGTTTTGCTTGTTCTATTCTCAGTTGACTGCAATCTATTTTTCATATGGCGATCTTATGAATGGTGAGTGACTCCAGAGAGCCGATATTATATGGGTCTCTCATGGATTTTGATCTTATCCTCTGAAGCTAACCTGGTCGCGACCAGGTTAGCTTTGCAGCGTCAGTTGCCATGGTGATTGAAAGTTAACTTGCTTTGTAGTACGGCTAAACCAGGTTTAAACTCAAACTTACTCGGATAAGGCATTAAACTAGCTTCGTAGTACAGGCTACTGGTGTGTTTGCACAGACCTGGTCTGTTGTCTTCATGCTATGCCCCCTGGTGTGTTTGCACAGACCTGGTCTGTTGTCTTGATGCTATGCCCCCTGGTGTGTTTGCACAGACCTGGTCTGTTGTCTTGATGCTATGCCCCCTGGTGTGTTTGCACAGACCTGGTGCGGCGGCACGCTGGTGTGCTCGGCCTGAGCGCGTGTATTCTGTCCAGCCCGTACGATGTGCCCACCTGGATGCCGCAGCTGCTGATGGACCTGAGTGCCCACCTCAATGACACACAACCCATTGAGGTATTTGTAAATCACCTCCTGTACTGTAGCCTAAAATATGATTGTTTTGTACTTCCTTTTTTTAAGCAATATTGTGTGGCTGTTGGGTCAATGAAACTTATATAATGTAAATAATTCACTGAACAATATAGTGAACACTTATCAAAACAACTGACGTCATTAAAGCTGTAAGAATGGTTGAATAACTCGTCATTAATGTGTGTGTGTGTGTGTGTGTGTGTGTGCGTGCGTGCGTGCGGTCTTCCAGATGACTGTGAAGAAAACGCTGTCTAACTTCCGGCGGACTCACCATGACAACTGGCAAGAACACAAGCAGCAGTTCACAGATGACCAGCTGCTCGTCCTGACTGACCTGCTGGTCTCCCCCTGTTACTATGCCTAGACCTGGTACACATACAGTATTTCACTATTCACCCCTGTTACTATGCCTAGACCTGGTACACATACAGTATTTCACTATTCACTCCTGTTACTATGCCTAGACCTGGTACACATACAGTATTTCACTATTCACCCCTGTTACTATGCCTAGACCTGGTACACATACAGTATTTCACTATTCACTCCTGTTACTATGCCTAGACCTGGTACACATACAGTATTTCACTATTCACTCCTGTTACTATGCCTAGACCTGGTACACATACAGTATTTCACTATTCACTCCTGTTACTATGCCTAGACCTGGTACATATACAGTATTTCACTATTCACTCCTGTTACTATGCCTAGACCTGGTACATATAGCATTTCACTAGTTACCATGCCTAGACCTGGTACACATACAGTATTTCACTATTCACTCCTGTTACTATGCCTAGACCTGGTACATATACAGTATTTCACTATTCACTCCTGTTACTATGCCTAGACCTGGTACATATAGCATTTCACTAGTTACCATGCCTAGACCTGGTACACATACAGTATTTCACTATTCACTCCTGTTACTATGCCTAGACCTGGTACATATACAGTATTTCACTATTCACTCCTGTTACTATGCCTAGACCTGGTACATATAGCATTTCACTAGTTACCATGCCTAGACCTGGTACACATACAGTATTTCACTATTCACTCCTGTTACTATGCCTAGACCTGGTACATACAGTATTTCACTATTCACTCCTGTTACTATGCCTAGACCTGGTACATATAGCATTTCACTATTCACTCCTGTTACTATGCCTAGACCTGGTACACATACAGTATTTCACTATTCACTCCTGTTACTATGCCTAGACCTGGTACATACAGTATTTCACTATTCACTCCTGTTACTATGCCTAGACCTGTTACACATACAGTATTTCACTATTCACTCCTGTTACCATGCCTAGACCTGGTACATATAGCATTTCACTATTCACCCGTTACCATGCCTAGACCTGGTACATATAGCATTTCACTAGTTACCATGCCTAGACCTGGTACATGCAGCATTTCACTATTCACTCCTGTTACTATTGGATAGTTTGAGGTCGCCGCCAATTTTGATACAATCAGAGAAAAGTTTACATTTTCTGGGAAGCGGAAGGTCAGATCGCGATGCCTATAATGGACTATAAGTATTTTTTCACCCCGAATCCAACGCCGCCATCTGTGAGTCTCTATGGGTTACAGTTGCGGAGATACGTCCACCCGGCATGCAGGACTACAGGAGAGAGAGAGGACAGTGGGGGGGTTTGGGGGTTTCAAGTCACTGAGCAATCACTCTATTTCAGTGATTGCTGTCAGAATATAGAGCCACTTAACACTTATTTTAACACAAAAACATCGCTGAATGTACCTTTAATACTGTGACATGATTAAATTCCGTGTGAGGGCAGGCACGTGTGTTCCACCTACATGTGGATTCACGCTCAGGTTCAGTAACTGGCCTCGGACTCTGGTCGTGGGGACCCGGACTCGACGCTGGGGACTTGAGACTCGACTTGGACTGGAGAAATAGTGACTTGACGACAACACTGACAATAAACACATTGAACTTGCTTAGCCTTCATGACTGAATATGATCAATGCTGTTTGTCTTCAGGATGTGATGCAGCTGTTGGAGGGAGATTTGTTCTCGCGGAAGAAACAACTCCTCGAGGCACCTTTTTAAAGAGCTTTTTGTCGTTTGTTTTCACCTGAGTTTGGGATAAGCCCAGACTGTCCACACACCAGCCTGCATGAGGTCCTGACTGACGACTGGCAGAGTGCTGCACCCTGGAGGAAGAGTGGCACCATTTGTGGCACACAAAGACTGAACTTTTGTGTAATTATGTATTTAGCTTTCATTTACATTTCTACTATACTTAATATTTAAGGTTCAATCACAGCAGGTATGAGTGGCCTGCAGTTTGTAACATTACTGTACAGTTGTTTTTTGTTTTGGAGGGGGGTGGGCGGGTAATTGCTCAGTGTGTTTATGTGCACGTATGTGTCATGTCTGGGATGCTTGAAGACAACATCAGCGCGTGTCCCACACGCCTCTCAGGATTCTATCCCGAGTGTCAACTCTGAGCCAACACATTGTCCAGTGGAGGACACACTACAATCTTCCAATAGTCAAGTGTTTGTAACTGACTTGAGACTCAAACCTGGAACACACACAATGTTTGTGTGGCTGTTTGATCTATATATGATTATATGCATCATGTATGTGTGTATATGACATGGTATAGCAAACATGCACAAACATATTTATTTATTTATTGGATTTGGAAGTGCTAATGTTTTAATTTTTTGTAGAAAGTGTTGCTGAGATGATGAGTAGATTGTTGAGCTTTTAGCGTGGGAGTTTGTTTTTTCACCTGCTCTTGCATAGCCGGGGAGAGAGCTGTGCTGTGTTAGGCTTTAGCCGGGAGGCTGTGGGCACAGTTTGATTAGCATAGCATGTTCCTCACTATCATTTACCTTTTTCTAAAAGCCAGTGAAATTAAATCATTTTGGTTTGCTTTTCCCCCCTGAACACTTGAAACCAGTCTAGTTGAAGCATTTAGTACCTCACTTATGCATAGTGTAGTGCCAAAACTGCAGTGATTTTTTAGATGTATTGTTTGCTTATTGAATGAGGGAAAATAATAAATTGTTTATAACAAAAAAAAAATGCATCTGTTGTTTTTGACATTTGCGTTAACATACTGTATGTATACCTAATGAGGCAAATCCAAACTCAACCTTCAACTTCACAAAACCAACTTTTTCCAAGCAATCTTTTGTAAACTAAGAATAAACCATAAAAGTCTAAGATCACTTAATTTGCAGATTTCAAACCTATGCCTTCATGTAACATGTAAGTTGAGTGAATGAACTCAGTGGTTCTCAAAGTAGGGTCCCCAGCAAAAAGGGTAATACTTTATTTTCACTAGAATTCCAACCATAAGTAACAATGAAAGAATGTATGACTGTTTTGGTCATGGGTTTCATACACTGTAATAAAACATCTAAAAGTGTGACGACCCTCCCACCCAGGCACGGCTCCAGAATTCTGTCTAAGGGGGGGCTTGGGGGAGGGAGGCTCGACCAATATGTGGGGGTGCTAAGAATAATATTAAAATAGTTTATTTTCATGACTGAAGAGTTTCTTTATAATGAAGTCTCCCCGCCCCCCCAAATAAAACCATACACATTAGCACTGTCAAAATAAATGTAGTTTTTAAATGAATTTGGCCAAAGAATTAAAAAACAAATATACAGTATATAGCTATAATACTACAAGTGACCATAAGGCATTGACAAAAACTTTCACATGCAAAGGTTTAGGCATGAGGAGTGATTGGTTAGGTTTAGGTATGGTATGTACTGTACCTATGTAGCATATATATATATATATATATATGCCCCCCTTTATGGCGATAATTACACTCATGTTGTGGGGATCACTGCACAAATCCGATTGTTGGGTACAAGTTGGGTAGCATAATTACTAAAATAAATAAGACTAATAATATTGGTTGCATGGTCGAGGGTATTGATCCAATGAGGCCACATTAGCGTTCATATTGCCTATTAAACTAAGGAAAGTATGTGATTTATTACAATGTCTGCTATCAAGAAGAGTGAGAGAAGAGAAGAGCGAACTGAGGTCACTCTGACTGAGTGTCCGAGGCTCGGGAGGACAGATCAAAGCCCTTCACTGCAGTGAGTTATATGGGAGCTGGTGGGACAAGCTTGAGGGCTGACCTCCCCAATGTGGCAGACACACAGACACACAGTCACGAATGGAACAAGGCATCTACGTATTTTATATCTATGGGCCTTCTCTCCCTTTCCATGTTTGTACAGCATAGACACTCTTTGGGAGATAAAAGTAAACTTTGAATTAGATATTCTACAAAAGAACTCAGGAGAATATCGATTCCTATTTGAGTATCTTGGAACAACTAATTTGATTGAGAGGATATGAAGTTATTATTAATAATAATAATAACAATAATAATAAATAATTTATTTTCATGTTGTAGGTAAATACCATACTAGAATAAATAATTTATGTTCATGTTGTAGGTAAATACCCAAATACCATAGAGACAGTACAGATTCTGATCCACTCCATACCACTTGGTGGCAGTAATGCACTAATTCGTTGTTTGCCAACCGCCAATAAATCTGAAAGAAGAGTTTTGTTATGTGGTTTCTAAGCAACTTGTCTGCTGTTTTACTGTAGCTAGGGCATTTCCCCGGCTGCTGCTCTACGCCTAGCCCGACAGAAACGATGCCAAGGCGATGTTTAACTGCAGTTAATTAGCGTTACCTTTGTTTCCTGAAAGTTTGCTTGGAGCTACATCTAGCAACCAGGATGCTGGTACAAAAGCTGAGTTTGGCCTGTGATACACTGCTATCACACCGGCAGCTCGCATGCTGTCCTTCCTACTGTGTCATACCACTGCGTCGCAAGGAACTGCTGCTGTACAATCATGTGGACACAGAGCAGAAGGTTTGTCAACCCAGGGAACACGTTTAGTTTAACTCATTTATTATAAGAAGTTTAACATTTACAGCACCTGCAGTCAATTTGAGTTGATATAGCCTACTGTTGAAACGAGCATAGGAAGACACAGAAAAAGTGTTAAAAGATCACAGTGCAAAAATATGTTTTTTTATGTATAATTATCCCTCAAGTGATGCACTATTATGAATGACTATTGTATTAATGGAGTCTACTGTATGTCCAAATCTTTGTCCACAGCCCCTGCTGCTAACTGGTCACCATAGTGACATCAGTGCCATGGCTTTTGGGCAAGGCAGTAGACCAGTCCTGCTTTGCTCTGCCTCTGCTGATTATATCATTGTCTGGGATATTGAACTGTGCCTGAGAAGAAGCAGGGAGGGTAAGGAAAGTGTTGTGACAACAGATCTGTTGCCATTTTGTTGGTCAGAGTTTGGTCAATTGATGCTTTATTCTTTATTTATTTAGTCCAGTGTTGATGATTCCTTTCACAAGTTACTTTTGCCGTCATACTAGTGCAAAAGTGCAAAATTACACATGATTAGAATTACCTGAGCAGTTCATATGACAGAAATGTTTTTCATCTAGGCCTAAAGATTAAAAAAGATTCACCCAGATAGACAAACCCCATCTTTATTTTGTCACAGACAGTGTAGGAAATTTAAAAAATATTTTCGGGTCAACTTTTGCCCCCACTGTCTAAAAACTGGAGGCATTTAAAAGTTTTGGGGGGCACTTTAAAAATTGTAATTAGTGCATAAAGTTGCTAAGCGTAGTGAACAACAGCGCTGTTTGTGTAAGTGTTCTCCTTCGTTGTCTTCTGGCAACCAGCTTGCAGGTGCTGAGTGTGTGTGTTACAGATGGAAATGGAAATTAAAATTAATTGAATGAAAAGAAAATTGACAAAATATTGGGGGCAATTTTTGCCACTGGATCATGGCTTTTAGGGGCATTCTGAGATTTCTTGGGGCATTTTTGCCCCTGCCCATGGCTCAATTCCTACACTGGTCACAGACACATCACAGCATGCACACACGTGCACGGCAGCTAGTAGGCTATAGTACACACACACACACGCATGCTCTGGAGGCGCCGTGAAATTTGGCCTCCGCATTTATCCCATCCTGCCTCATCGTCCTCCATGGTCAGGACAGGAGCGGTGCGGGCAGCTGCAGTGAAGCGCCCGTGGATCAACTTCTTCCAGCCGCTGCTGGTCAGATTACCATGTTCTGCATGTTTTTAGTGGGGGGTTATATATGGAGGAAACCCTAGGGGAGCATGGGGAGAACATACAAACTCCACACAGAAAGGGACTTTCTCATGAGATAGCCCACCTGGGCTCAGCAGTGGTGGGCCATCACAGCAAAACTATCACTGATAGGGGGAACTCCATTACATCTTGTACATATTTCTTCAAAAACACAAACAAATATCCAGCTAATTTGTATGATTAGTGCTTTCATTATAGTGAAGTATTGATATTAGACCCATTTTCAGTTTAGTGGTGCAACTTATGCTAGGACCAAAACTGTGTGTGTGGGAATACTTGTATTGTTAGATATGATTTTGTCCAGAAATTCCTGACTATCGGTATTGTAGGTAGAGAGAGAAATAATAGAGAAACTATGACCAAAGCAGTCATTCTTCTGCATGCTTACTTCTAAATGACATAGTTTAACAATTCATCAGTTTGCTGGGAACCCCATGAAGGACCTCTGGTGGTCCCAGGGACCCCACGTTGAGAACCACCATATAGGCTATACCTGCATGCTTATGCTGTAATTTGGTTGTGTGAATTCTTGAGAGTGAAAATCACTACAATCCTGCCATCTAGTGAAATATCTCTGTAATTTCTACTATGCACATGAAGGTCTGTTGGTTGGAGCAGTAACAGAAATGTACCATTACAATTTTTTTGCAGGCATAGTTGCAGCTGGGACAGTTATTGGGACGTTACTGGGCGAAGTGGTCCATCTTTCATTCTGCTTCTCTGATGAACGTGTGGCTGCATGCTCTGGAACTACCGTATATATACTCAACTCCAAGGTACACGATCAACGTTTTTGAAAGGGAGTTTCACATAATTTGACTTGATCCTTGAGCAATTTTTTTGTTTACTTTTTTTACACTGAAAATGGTTCTTTCTAAATCGATCTTTCCTCAATACTAACTCCTACAAACAAGCAGAAGAAGTCTGAGATTTTGTGTCTTGTTTATTACTGATGATTGAATAGATAGGCTGAATCACTTAATTTAATCCAAGTGTAATCATTTTGTCCATGCCAGAGACATGACGTGATCTCTATGGTGACTGGTCACCTGGGACCGTTGACAGCAGCAGAGTTCTGTCCTTGGAATAAGGAAATTCTCTTTACTATATCAGAAGACCGGACTTTTAAGGTAATGATTTAAGTGTCACAAATTATAGATTTAAAATGGAAGATTTATCACATCTTTGATTAGGTAAATATGATGCATCTTCATATCACTCAGATGAAGCACGACAACATAGAAAATTCTTGTGCATATTGTATACTTAACTGGGTTTGAATAAATATAGATGTATTGTTTTTTGTTTTTGTTGTTGTTTTTACACAGGTGTGGGATTTAAAAACTGAATCAGTTCACTACCAGTCTTTTGTACTGTCAGGTATGATATAACAAGATCAAACTTTGATGGAGTAAATTAATCTGTACACATTTCCCTTTCCTCAATAACAATCAGTTGCTTGAGCAAGGTGTCATTGAATATCAGCTATACATTGTCTACTACTAACCACTAGTAGTAGTCTAATAAGTGTTACTGCTGGTGATGCCTATGAAAGATAGCATGTCTTTCACTGTGAATGTCCATTACTGCTATAGAGACACTGCGTAACGCGTCATCATTCAGAAACCACGCCCAAGACGGGGGAAAACGGAAACCCCCCCTCCAATCCTGGCGTTCTCCTATGTCACGTGCATGGTTGCGTGTTGCACAAAAAGATTGTAGGTTATATACGGAAGATGAACACTCCAACTTACTTCTTGACAGCTAGATCCACATTTTTCTTCTCGCCAATTCTCAATGGCTTCCTTGTTTTGCTCAGGAGTACAAAAAAACTTTTTTTACATTTGTTGTCTGCGCAGCCCACCACACAACAGCTTTTAGCTATGTTTAATTCAAGGAAAATGACGCTGGTGTGTGGAAATGAACGGAGCTTTTCCCCTGTGATGGGCGTGGCCTATTTCATGCAGTGTCTATGGTGTAGCAGGGCCTTGCTGAAAACTAAGAAGTATCATAAGCCAACTTACCCAGGGCAAATACATACTGTAAAGGTTCTCTACTGTTGTGTTTCTGTGTAGAATACTTATATTGTTGTGTCCTTGTGTTCACCAGCGTCTCCATTACTCAGTATGTGTATCTTGGAGGAGAATAGGCAGCTCATCACTGGCTCGACTAATGGAGAGGTTAGTGACATGAGGTCAAAAATCAAAATTACAGCCTTAAAGAGAATTTTGGTGTTTTTCAACCTGGACTCTATTTTCGTAACTTGATGTCAAAGTAAATAATTTGAGCAAATTGTTTCTCTCAAATTCTTCCAGTATTGACCAAGATCGCTTCATTTGGCAGTCGCGGTACACGCATGCCCCCGCCTGCCTCGGCAGCTCGTACGTCCACTAAACCAGCTCATTTTTGCAACAGACAGGCTCACATTGTTTTATTGTAAGTGCACGTTCACCAATGCCACGCTGAAGCCACGCAGTTTCATTTGGGCGTCCTTGTTAACAGACGAGTCCGTTCACACCAGCCGCACGCCACACCACGCTGAAGCCACGCTAAGAGCTACGCTGAACCGATCTGTTCTATTTTCCAAGCGTGCAGCGCGCTGAACCCGAGCTGCCAGGCATGAAGTCAATGCAAGTTGTGGGCGGAGGGAGCAGGCACTGAGGAAAAGAGAGTGCTTCTTGTGTGACCGGTTTAGTGTGACTCTCAGCTTCAGGGTTCAAGGTTCACTTTATTTGTCTCCCATGGGAGACATTTGTCTTGGAGTAGAAGACTAAGAAATGCTGCAGTACACACAGACATAGACAGTACATTAAAAACACTGTATATGGTGACACGTGCAAACACTTAGCAAGTTGAGGTAGTCACAGTCATTCATCACAGTCATTTATACTCATCGCCTTTCAGGCATACCTCTCAGGGGGGTAAGCATCATGCAATAACGCAGTGCAAATTCTGCAAAGTACAAAAAATTCTAGTGCAATCAGTTACAACGATACTAGTAAATCACACATCATATTACAGGCAAGCAAACAAGCGATTGTTAGATTTACTGTACTTGTTAGCAAACAAGCAATTGTTAAAACTATACATAGGCAAGCAGGCAGATATTGGGGCCTGTGAAATTATCTCAGAGCCTTTTCTGTCTGACCTCAAGGGGGAGCCCATTGATCAGTTTTAACTGTTAGAGGAACAAATGAGTGCTTGTATCTGTTGTGCTTACACAGAGGGACCCTGTATCTCCTACCAGAGTTCATCAGCACATACTCAGAGTTCAACACATGGGAGGGGTCAGACAAAATGTTGTTAGCCTGCCGAACGGTGGATTGTTCAAGGATCTCTTGGGGGGGTCATTGAATAATATAATTCAGCGTGGCTTTAGCGTATGGTTGGCGTATGGTGTGAACAAAGCGTAAAAGAGAGAGAAAATTCACGCTTGTATTTACCTTGCAGCAGCGTGTTCGCACGAGCTAGAGCCGAGGCAGGAAGCACATACGTGCACTGTGGGTGCCAGGCAGGAAGCACATACGTGTACTGTGGGTGCCAGGCAGGAAGGGCATACGTGTACTGTGGGTGCCAGGCAGGAAGGGCATACGTGCACTGTGGGTGCCAGGCAGGAAGGGCATACGTGTGCTGTGGGTGCCAGGCAGGAAGGGCATACGTGTGCTGTGGGTGCCAGGCAGGAAGCACATACGTGTGCTGTGGGTGCCAGGCAGGAAGCACATACGTGTACTGTGGGTGCCAGGCAGGAAGGGCATACGTGTACTGTGGGTGCCAGGCAGGAAGCACATACGTGTACTGTGGGTGCCAGGCAGGAAGGGCATACGTGTGCTGTGGGTGCCAGGCAGGAAGCACATACGTGTACTGTGGGTGCCAGGCAGGAAGGGCATACGTGTGCTGTGGGTGCCAGGCAGGAAGGGCATACGTGTACTGTGGGTGCCAGGCAGGAAGCACATACGTGTGCTGTGGGTGCCAGGCAGGAAGGGCATACGTGTACTGTGGGTGCCAGGCAGGAAGGGCATACGTGTACTGTGGGTGCCAGGCAGGAAGCACATACGTGTACTGTGGGTGCCAGGCAGGAAGGGCATACGTGTACTGTGGGTGCCAGGCAGGAAGCACATACGTGTACTGTGGGTGCCAGGCAGGAAGGGCATACGTGTGCTGTGGGTGCCAGGCAGGAAGCACATACGTGTACTGTGGGTGCCAGGCAGGAAGCACATACGTGTACTGTGGGTGCCAGGTGAAGAGATCTTGGCCAATACTGGATCAATAACAAAAAGCTCAGATTAGATCAGATTAGATCCAGGTTGAAAAATACCAAAATTCCCCTTTAAATCCCACAAGGTGTGTAACTAACAGTCCTCTGGGTTTAGGTGTGTAACTAACCTGAATCCTCTGGGTTTAGGTGTGTAACTAACCTGAATCCTCTGGGTTTAGGTGTGTAACTAACCTGAATCATCTGGGTTTAGGTGTGTAACTAACCTGAATCATCTGGGTTTAGGTGTGTAACTAACCTGAATCCTCTGGGTTTAGGTGTGTAACTAACCTGAATCCTCTGGGTTTAGGTGTGTAACTAACCTGAATCCTCTGGGTTTAGGTGTGTAACTAACCTGAATCATCTGGGTTTAGGTGTGTAACTAACCTGAATCCTCTGGGTTTAGGTGTGTAACTAACCTGAATCCTCTGGGTTTAGGTGTGTAACTAACCTGAATCCTCTGGGTTTAGGTGTGTAACTAACCTGAATCATCTGGGTTTAGGTGTGTAACTAACCTGAATCATCTGGGTTTAGGTGTGGTGCTTTGCTCTACTTGATGACCACAAGTGTCACGTAGTGGCCAAAATGGACATTCAGAATATGCAAGAAAGACATCAAAGGCACCAGCAAGCAGGTGGTGTTACAGAGACCCATCATAGTGACGACATAACCATGATACAGAGGATTTATTACTACAGACTTTTGTGTTTTCTAGTCTCATGCTCTTCATAAATGGAATGAATGTTTTCCAGGAGCCGTGCATGAAGAACAACCAGATTCCAATCAAGTGGAGACTTCAATACCCATTCTCAGAATGGCTTTGTGTAGCTCATCTATTGGCACTGATGATGAGCAGAAAAGGTAAGAAAACCATCTATGTGTCTTTATGAAGCTAATTCTAAAATTATGAAACAAGTTATGTTGGAGATATAATATTTTAGGGCTGGGTGATAATTCAATATTATCGTTCGGGGGACGGTGGCGAAGTGGTCACGCTCTCGCCTCACGTACAGCAAGAAGGTCCTGGGTCTGATTTCCGCTTCAGATGCTGTTGACACCGGGGGTATGTCTCCCCATGCCTTCGGTGCCTGGTGCCCAGCCCAGGTGGGCTACATGTATCTCGTGGAAAAAGCCTTTCTTTGTGGAGTTTGTATGTTCTCCCCACGCCTTGGCAGCATGGAAACGTTTGGGAACCCCTGGTCTAAGGTGCAACCATGTACATGTGGAACCAAAACAAATGCTTGTTGGTGCTTGTCATAGTGTCAAACCAAGAACTGAAGAACCCAAGTCCTTGGGATCTTATTCAGGAGTGAGGGTAAGGAAGGATCATGAGGTTGATTTATCAGTCGATCTTTGTTACTTTCAATCTTCATCTATGCTCAATGTTTCCCCTAGAACATTTTTCAGGCCTGGAGGGATTTCGAAATGTAACCCGACCGCGACGGTGGGGGCCCTCGCTGGCGACGCTAAACTTTTAGCTAACCTGTTCGCATCTATGTTCGCAATGGCATCCCAAGTATCATCATACTATTATGGGATGCGATGCGAACAGTTGTATTATGGGATGTGCGTTTCCCAGGCAACGACACATGTTGACACGTTTTGGAACGGCGCTGCACGCTGGCACAATGCTCCTAAAAGCAAAATGCTCATCGTTTTGAATGATTTGGCATCTTCTATTACTGTCAACACCAAAGGTTTATTGAAATTTTGGGGGGAACAGAAAAAAAAATATATATATATATATTTTTTGCAATTTCTTTTCTGGCCTGGCGGGTGCGCCGTTGGCCTGTAGAATGGTTGGGGAAACACTGATGCTCATGAGCTTCGCGACCAAACCAAAGAGATTTCAGATACAAGTCTGGGATGTCTGGCTGCTGTTCTCGCTGTGTCACTGACCCCGACGAGAGAATCAACTGAGGGAGGGATCTTATTATGTGACTTTCCCCACAAGCAATAACAAGAGAGGTATCTCATATCGTTTGAGGAGGAACTCATAGCATCTGCATAGAGACCAGTGTCGATTGCTCGATTTGTTCTTGTTTCCACAAACTAAAAGTTGTAAGTGAAAATATGATGTAAGCAATTGAAATCTATAATTGTCACGATGAAAAGTAAAAATGTTGCATATTTCTCCTATTAACACAACATGGATGTCATATGGCCATTTACACCTGGCGTTAACATGCATTTTCTGCCATCAGATTGCAATCAGATTGTGTTTTATCACTTGAAAGTACAGGTGTAAACACCCCCAAAACGCATTGAAGAAGGATTGCAATCTGATCGGCCAAACCACCTCCAGAGGTGGTCAGGGATGCATTGTGTACACATTGAACACAAGTGTAAATGCAATGTGTCCTCTCAATCTGGATACACCAACTTTATGCGGATTGAGAGGACAACCGTTTCTGCAATCTGATTACAATCAGATTGCAGAAAATGCATGTTAACGCCAGGTGTAAATGGAATCAGGCTGAAGTGATAAAATACAATCTGATTGCAATCTGATGGCAGAAAACGCATGTTAACGCCAGGTGTAAATGACCTAATGTCTCAAAGGTCTGGAAACATTTCTAAACTTAAAATATGTTATTAGTACAGGGTAATAAATAATTAATAATTGGTATGCATGTTTACACAGCAATCACAAGAATCTGTCATGGCAGCATGAACAGTTTCAGGCTGTCCTCTCCTCCCCTGTCTTCTCCTCTCCTCCTGTCTTCTCCTGTCCTCTCCTCCCCCGTCTTCTCCTCTTCTCCTGTCCTCTCCTCCCCTGTCTTCTCCTCTCCTCCCATCTTCTCCTGTCCTCTCCTCCCCTGTCTTCTCCTCTCCTCCCATCTTCTCCTGTCCTCTCCTCCCCTGTTTCTCCTCTCCTCCTGTCTTCTCCTCCCCTGTCTTCTCCTCTCCTCCTGTCTTCTGTCCTCTCCTCCCCTGTCTTCTCCTCTCCTCCCGTCTTCTCCTGTCCTCTCCTCCCCTGTCTTCTCCTCTCCTCCCGTCTTCTCTCCTCTCCTGTCTTCTCTCCTCTCCTGTCTTCTCCTCTCCTCCCCTGTCTTCTCCTCTTCTCCCGTCTTCTCTCCTGTCTTCTCCTCTCCTCCCCTGTCTTCTCCTCTCCTGTCTTCTCCCCTCCTCTCCTGTCTTCTCCTCTCCTCCCTTGTCTTCTCCTCTCCTCCCGTCTTCTCTCCTCTCCTCTCCTGTCTTCTCCTCTCCTCCCCTGTCTTCTCCTCTCCTCCCGTCTTCTCTCCTCCCCTGTCTTCTCCTCTCCTCCCGTCTTCTCTCCTGTCCTCTCCTGTCTTCTCTCCTCTCCTCTCCTCTCCTCTCCTCCTCTGTCTTCTCCTCTCCTCCCGTCTTCTCTCCTCTCCTGTCTTCTCCTCTCCTCTCCTTGCCTCTCCTCTGCCCTCCCGTTCAACCTGCTTTCTCTATGTGGCAGTAGTTTCCGTCTTCCTGTGTGTACATGATTTAGTCTGCATGAAGTCAAGGGGAAATTCAGACTTGGATCAAAACCTCAGTCCTAGTATGACTGTGGCCGCCGTGCCATTCCATCACATCACATCATATCAGTATGGTTGTCTTCTCTCTCATTTTGTGAAACAAAGTCCCTTTTCAGGGGAAGCCTGTAACACCGTTTCTCCACTTGGTCCTCCAGGGTCTCCTACAGGGACAACAGCTGTTTATGCATTGGAAGCTCTGGTGGCGTGTACCTGGTTGACCTGGCTGCCTGCCAACTCCTAACTGTGCTACATTTTAAAGGTAAGATGCTTTGACGTAGGCCTGGGCGATATGGACCAAAAATCATATCGTGCTATGTGTAGGCTGAATGGCGATGCACAATATATCTCAGTACTTTCTAAAAAGTGGCCTAAATGTTCATTTGTAACGACAGGAAGTCGAAGCCACATGTGAGATGTCACAAGCACCTTTATTCACAGTTGGCGCTGGCGATATGTACAAAATAAGATACTGTGTATATAGTGTATATAGATATATAGATAGTATATAGATACTATGTCAGGATATTTATGACCAAAACATAGATCATAGTGTGAGGATGACTATTGGTGCTTTCACAAAATAGTTTTACTCAATGGGTTTTTTGATAAATAATCAGTAATGTGGATATAATGACTAAGGGGACATTCAGACCAAAAGTGTTTTTGGAGCTGCCAGCGTCTTTCTGCAATTAATTATCTATGTAAGGACGCGCTAGACGTGCTCCTCTTTTAATGAACGCACCTGGCGTTTAAACGCTGGTGGCGTCTGTTGTTTTTGGAGGAGCGCTGTGGGCGTTTTAAAGCTGAAAAAAGTTGAACATTGAGGAAAAGCGCCCTGTTCGTCTTTTTCACTCTTCCTACCTTTTCTACTCCCGAGGGATGTTCAACCTCTGCTGCTGCCAGAATTAGCAATAATCTGGCTTTCATGTTGACCGTGAATAACATCAAACAGACAAAACTAGCTGGCTACCGTCCGTGTGGTCGTTGTGTTCTGATCTGTACTGCACGTGACTACAGGGGGAAAACAAACGGAACAGAAAAAAACACTCCGTGCGCTGTGTTTTGTGCACAATGGAAGCGCTCTCGACATGATTTTCATAGCGTTCTGACTGAAAAAAACGCTTTTGGTCTGAATGTCCCCTAAGTGGGTAAAGGCAAATAATAGAATGTAGGCACATTGTAAAGCGCTTTGGATAAAAGCGCTATATAAATGCAGTCCATTTACCATGTGTTGGCTTCCATTAGTTTTTCATAGAATGCTAAATGTTCATTGAGTCTAATGGTACAACAGCTGATGTGGTCATGAACTGGAAACAGGGTGAGGCCTGATCTCTGGTTCCTTCCTGTAGATGAGCCCAGGTGGAGCC